>NC_138887.1:95139579-95554095 GCF_965194825.1 Balaenoptera physalus | reverse complement strand
CAAAAAAGCAGCACATTGATATGTATTGATACTTTGGGCCAGTCCATTGACATCTGGCTGTTTAGTATTCTAAATCTAACATAGGACAGTTAAAAAAAAAAAATCTTTAAAGATGTTTAGCATTTTAATGGCCTTAGAAGTGCCTCTACAGAATGAGCTATCTTCATTTGTGCTTTGTTTCCCCATTGAACTAACTCTAGACTTTTTCTACAACTTTAAAAATCAATAATAAAATACCAGCCTTGTTTAGTCATCAAAAAACTCATGTGTGAAGAAAGTCTCACTTCAGGAGAAAAATAAAATAAGGAAAGTTTTATAGGTTACATATCTTAAGAGCCACAGAAATCAGAGTTTTGTTGTTATTCTTGTTGTTTTTAAGAATCACTATATAGACAATAACATGATATTTGCTCTATTTTTGACACATAATACACCAAATAATAATTTACTGTTTCACACCAAAAAAAGTAAATATGATTTATTAGCCCATCAATGGAAGTTTAACGCCAGAATTTAACACTTCACATTCCAAGGCAATTTCAGAAGGGCAAAATTCATACAGACATTTAGGTGTACACAAATTTTTACCCAGTGTGCATATAAATAAACTTTATAATTCACAAACGCTGAAAATGCAAACTTGTTTTAGTGTTAATAGGATTAATCCTCTTCCCTCCGCACACCTCCCCCAAAAACCTAATGCATATTATAAAATGCAACGTATTTTCCAATACTAAAATAAAGGCTCCTCAATTGAAAAACTAAGAATTCCTTCATATTGAAAATGTACATAAGTACATATCATTTTACCTTTGTTACAGGTTGTTCAAATAGTAAATTCTGTGCAATTAGTAATATTTGGGGGGAAAAAAGCTCATTTGTCATCTGACAGTCACAACATTTTGATCTATTCAGAGTGATTCTAGTTTGAATAGCACTATCAAAAGTCTCTCATTTCATTTGCTCCCCAGAACCTACACCAACAGGGTGACTGGCCTGGGCAGGTACAATCCGAATCCATTAGTGAATTGTCCAAGGTCATTTCTGAAATGCCAACTGAGTTATATACATTTAGACATACACAAATACATCCAGACATATAATCCGTAAGGGATCTAAGCAAATTCTCTCTCCTTCCTCCAGAAAACCTATAGGGACTTCCGATTGCAGGGTGTGTTGGAAGTCACCCTGAACAGTAAGACCTATGACACCCTGCACAGACGTTTAACAGTAGAGGAGGCTACAGCTTCTGTTTCGGAAGGAGGAGGACTTCAGGGCATCACGATGAAAGACAGTGATGAAGAAGAAGAAGGCTAGTAAAATGCAGCTCTGCAGAAGGAAGGAGGACCTTGACATTGTTTATTTTGTACCTGTCCTTGTAATGACATTGATTGTTTGGACCAAATATAAATGCTTGTATTTCACTCTACATTTTAAAAAGTTAACCTGAAGCAGAGTTAAAAGAGAAAATGCCAAGTATTTTTTTGAAGAAGATCAGCCTTTTTTGTGTAGCTTGATCTAAAATGATCTTTGGCACTGTGATTGGAACATGAACTTTTTTTTTTTTTAAAGAAGATTCGACTTTTTTTTCTGTAATTACATCAAAGTCATGTCGCTTGTGTGAAGTGAAATATGTATTTCTCATGATACAACATTGTGAGAATAAGCCACTTTTCATCATTGTGCCGGCTCTATTGTACGTACCCTTGTTAAAATGGTGTGTACTTGACAGTTTATCATTTACGTGCAAGGTTTGTTTCCTAGTTAATTTATCATTGTGATGTGTGTTAAAACTTTAACCTTGGTTCTTAGTACTCTGAATTGGTCTTCCTGGGCTTAAAGGATCGCCAAACCCAAATATAGACTAGATTATCCAATGGGCTTGTGTCTTGTTCCATTCTGAACATTTTTTCCTTCAAGTATAAAAAATCCCAAAGTGTGGGGTAGTAAGTGTGCTGTCGTCAAAATACCATATTCTCCTACTACTAAGTGTAACAGCTTGCAGGCAATAAAAGTCCACTTGGTCCTAACCACTTATGTACTTATTAGACTTGTATAAATTAAATACAGTAAAATATGTTTGCAGTATTATAACCATCTCAACAATTTGACTCTGTGTTTTTATTGTGTTTGTTTACAGTCAAATGAGTAAAAGATATTAACACTACTTTCCATCTAGTAGGCACTCACACTTGTTAAAAGAACTAGTTAAATATGAGAGCATATTTCCATAGCAAAGCTGATGTTGACTACACACTCATAGATTGTGTATTATTAGTTAGCCATTAGCAATTAGTGTTAATAATGAGTAATACTAGAAATGCTAGTAATGTTAACTAGCAATTGACATATTAACAGTTTTTCTTCCCCCAAAGTATTTTCTGGCTACAATTTTAAATTGTAATTTATCTTTGAATTTTAAGTCTTGTATTTTTTTCAAAAATATGCCAGCATTCATTCATAAGTAGTTTTTAAATGAAGTGAGTTAATGCAGACTAAGTGAAGGTACCCCTGAATTTGTGTAAACATAAGTTCTGAAGCTTTGGAAGTGAAACAACTTCTTGGCCCTCCAAATTTATTCTGGTGCCTGACCTAGACTAGCCCACAAAAACCTATTTAATCCACAGTTATTATATAATATTGTTTGGGCTCAATTCTGGGTCCTAGGGGTAAGAGACCCTGTGCTACAAGATAAACATGAATGGAAATTTCTTTTCCTTTCCTGGATTAGAGACCCACTCTACCAGCTCAGTATTGTTGAAAGGCAGTTTGTCTTGGAATGCTTGTCCTTCCCTTTCTTCTCCACCCTCATGCCAATACTATCCTTTCTCAAGCCCTCAGGTGTCTAGTCAGGCTACCCTCAAATCCCCAATGGTACCCTCCCCAAGCGGGCTCTGCACAGCTCAAATTGCTCTCTACTTGGAACTTACCCACCCTTCTTTTCCTTTATACCGAATGTCTATTTCTTTGATACAGCTTATCTCAGAGTAACTGGCCCATCTTGTCCTAAGGTATGAATAACTGATTAGCCATATATAACCCTTAGCCATCTATATATATATATATTTTTTAAGGAAATATCTAGCTGATAGAATTTGGAAATAAAGGGGAAAGTGTGTGTTACAGGGGAAAGTACTTGGGGCCAGCAGGGTCTCCCTGCTGACCTGACCTATTTAACCTGCCCACTGGCCCTCTTTGCTGGTCAGCCTCTTGTAGCTTCTCTCCAGATTTGGGTATTCTCTGCTGCTTGCCTTGGACACCCAGATTTCTAAAACCTTCCACCCCCACTCCAGCCTCCAGTGGCTTGCAGGGAGAGGACAGTAGCAATCAAGGGCAGGTAGTGGAGATGCTCACAGCTTTTTTAGGACGGTGTGGACTAACCTTTGAGCCACAGAGGGCTGTATGGAGAGAAATTTATAAAGTCACCCTGAAAAAGAATGAAAAGTTAGTTTGGGGCTTTTGCCCAGAAATGCTCTTCAACATAACTGCAGATTGCTTGAAATGACTTCATAATTGTTCATCGGTATGTATAGCTGTGAGAGTGAATGCCCAAATATCTGTCTATTAAAGGACACCAAGTGTTCTTTAAAACAAGACAAAACAAAACAAAAACTTTTTAAAAAGAATGTAATTGAAAACCTAACAAATGTACAATTTTTGAAAGGAAAATCATTTTTTTTTCATTTTTTTTAAAGGAATTCTTTTATTATTTATTTATTTATTTATTTATTTTTGGCTGTGTTGGGTCTTCGTTTCTGTGCGAGGGCTTTCTCTAGTTGTGGCGAGCGGGGGCCACTCTTCATCGCGGTGCGCGGGCCTCTCACTGTCGCGGCCTCTCTTGTTGCGGAGCACAGGCTCCAGACGCGCAGGCTCAGCAGTTGTGGCTCACGGGCCCAGTTGCTCCGCGGCATGTGGGATCTTCCCAGACCAGGGCTCGAACCCGTGTCCCCTGCATTGGCAGGCAGATTCTCAACCACTGCGCCACCAGGGAAACCCAGGAAAATCATTTTTAACTTCAAAGAAATAGCTCTACTCTCCTAAACGGTCTTGGGGAAGGGGAAAGACAAAAAAAAAAAAAAGCATTCTTTGGCCAGTTTGGTGAATGTTGCAGGAGAAAATAACTAATACAGTCTAATGTCCAGCCGGAATGAGTTTGTTAAAGAACACACCTAGAGGGAAAGTTTCTCCAAGCTCTTGTTGGAGAAAAATAATAATAATGCCTTTTTCCCGTAAAGGGAAAGAACCACACTGAGCTTAACGTAAACCTCCCAGCTCCAGCTGTGGGTCGTTCTTCTATTCACGGATTTTTCCACTTGAATTCCCCTTAGTTCTTGTTCATTGTCCCTCGCTCTGGAGAAAGGATTTCCTGCTACTTTTGCAGTAAGCGCCCATGCAAAGTGTCTCGGGGCTCCCCCCGCGCCCCCAGGGTCACAGCCGGCCTGGTCCCGCGGCGATCGTGGGTGAGGGGTTCCGTGAGCTCCGGGAAGGTGCCCTGGTGGGAAAGCGGCCCCTCCGCCGTCGCCATTCCTGGACCGCGAAACCCCTCCCCGCTGCCGCGCGGCGGCCTCCCGAGAGGGGCGCGCCCCGAGCCACCCCGCGAAAGCCCGGGGTCTTCCGAGCCCCTCCCGCCACGCCTTTGATAGAAGGACAGATGGAAGAAATTAGAGCAAGAGCTCGATCGCTTTCATTTCTTACTCCCAACACAGAAAATGGAAATTTCCCGGTCCGGGTCCCTAAAGGGAGGTGACAAATCGATGTTCCCCGAGAGTTGTTCACGCGCCGCTGGCGGGGCAGCTACGCGGCCGGAGAGCGACCGAGTCGGGCCCCGCGCGCTCCGCGCTCGCCCTTCACCGCAACCCCGGCCCCGCCCGCAGCCCTCCACCCGTCGCAGCCCCGCGGGGTTTGTGCGGAATTCCGGGGCCTCGTTTGGGGGGATTCGGGCGGATGGGGCTCATCCCGCCTTTACACTGAGTCCCCATCCCCTCCCCGGTACTGTGCAGGGAGACGCCGTGGGCGTGGGTCTCCTTTTCCCTTTAAGTCCAGATCGCTGGACCCGCAGGAACCTGAGGGAAAGGCCGGCGGCTCGTTTGGCCCCGGAATTTAGCTGCAGATGGTGTCAAGCCCAGGGGCCTGGGCAGCAGACCAGAGGCAAAGAGCAGTTGCGACCCCGCAGCAGCGATGGCTCCGGAGCGCTTCACCCCAACCCCGGGAGCCCAGGGCGAGGCTTCCTTCCTCCCCACCCCTCTCCGCCTCCCGCCGTGTGGGCTGGTAGGTGCGGGGCAGATGTGCCTTCAACTGCCCTTCTCTGTAACGCTGAAGTTTGATACTTTAAGGGGCCAGAGGCGAGTGCAGGCTGTGAGCGCAAAGCTCTGAGCCTGGGTTCTAGAAGTCACGGTGACGGTCAGCCACAGCCTTTATCCAGGCGCAGTACGTGATCGTTTTAAGGGAGAAGGAGGCACTAGACTGTGAGTGTGTACAGCCGAGAGAAAGGAAGTAAGACAAGAATTCGATGCGTTTCCCAAGTTGAAAAAGACCCCGATTTAAAGATCTACCCAGAAACGTGTGCACGTGACACAGCTTGGGAACCCGTAAGGGTCCAGGGCCTTAGAGCCAGGAAAGCCTGGGTTTGAGGACCAACGGCTACACGTCTTCCCCGCGTCCGAGCTCTGCGTCCTTGGGCAAGTTAGGTAACCTCTCTGTGAAGCGGGCGCTCAATAACGAAGGTGATGCGTGTAAGTTGTGGCCATTGTTGACTCTTTCTTCATGTAGGGGTGGATTCGAAAGAAATTGTGGGAGGCCTGCCCCTGCCAACATACACCACCACTCGCACCGCCCAGTTCTCGCCGGGTTGGCACAGGGTCACAGTCATCTCGGCAGATCTTCGGCTCCGTCCCTGGCGTGTCCGTGGACTGGCTAGAACTGTCCAGTTTCAGGGTTATTTATACAGCCAGCCTAGTGGGAGGAGAGGAGACCGGGAGGGGCAAGTCGACGGTCTCCCAAAAGGGCCAGTATTCCGAGAGCAGCCCCTGGAGCTGCAGTTAGGAGGGGAGGCGGCTGGAGACGCGTCTTTGGGTCCACATGAGGATATTGTTCGTCGGTCAGGGCCTCCGAAACCGGAAGGTTATGATCAGGGGGTGTCGGACCACAAGCGAGGAATCCCAGGCCTCTGCCTGTGCCCAATAGGTTGAGTTCAAGAGAATTTCAAGGGCAAACTGGTGTTCATTAGTGTTTTCCCAGATTTAAGGAGGCCTTAAATGGCGTCCTGCGTCTCAGCCCAGAGATGCGCAACACGGCACGGGGAAATGCGAAGCAGCCCCGGGAGTGAGGCGGAGGAGACCGAAGGCCGCCCCGGCGCGCCCCAAGGTGACCTCAGCCGTGGCAACAGAGTAAAAAACGGCAGGCTCTGAGGACGACAGCCAGCACGCTCCGTGCTCCGGAGTGTTGAACTGACCGCCCTTCGAAGCCGTCAGGGAAACGCCAATAGCGTAGAGACCCAGCGCGGGGCCGAGGGCGCGCCCAGGGTCACACGCCAGGATGTCCGAGGCGAGGGAGGTGCGAGCCCAGGTGGTGCCGGGGCCAGGCACGCGGTGGCCTTGAGGAGGGAGAAACTGATCACTCACCAAAGGGAAAGATATCGCGCCCTGCTTTGTGCCAGGACTAGAGCTGCTTTTTTCAACTGGAGAGATGTTCCCCATCCCCATCATTCATTTAAGATAGCCTGCTTGCAGCTTCCTGAGTTCCAGACCTAAGAAACAGGATTTCATGCCCCACGCCCACCCTCCCACTCCGGAATGCCACGTTGCCTTTAATCTCCCCTACTTTGCAACTTTACACTGCGGGTGGCTGTATTTGTGTGCTTATTTGCAGTGCGATTAAAAAAAATAAATCAGGGCTTCCCTGGTGGTGCAGTGGTTAAGAATCCGCCTGCCAATGCAGGGGACACGGGGAGCAACTAAGCCCGTGGGCCACAACTACTGAGCCTGCGCTCTAGAGCCCGCGAGCCACAACTACTGAAGCCCGTGTGCCACAACTTCTGAAGCCCACGTGCCTAGAGCCCGTGCTCCGGCAGCAAGAGAAGCCACTGCAATGAGAAGCCCGCGCACCGCAACGAAGAGTAGCCCCCGCTCACCGCAACCGCAACTAGAGAAAGCCCGCGCGCAACAACGAAGACCCAAGGCAGCCAAAATAAATAAATTTATTTTTAATAAATAAATAAATCAGCCAATAAGCATAGTCTAGAGTTGTCTGAAATCTCCTTTCACGTGGTCCATCCCTAGGATCAGTGGTTCTCTGGTCTGAGAGGAAGTGAAGAGTTGATTTCAAACAAGAACCATCAGGCAGAGTAGATACTCTTTCCTGGCCCCTGGCACAGGCTTGTTTATGGAGCTCCTACACATAATATGTACCTTTGCAAAAATTGAAAGTGGTGTGTCAAATTATTTCTTTTTCTACTTTAAGTCAATTCTGGTTTGCCTTTTAACACTGCCTCCTTCCTGACACCCAACTGGTAACACCTCTCTTGGGTGTGATTGACAGAAAGAAAACTTTAAATGCTGAAGTTTGTTGTTTAGGGTACTTCCTTAAAATGCCAAGGAAGCAAAACTAATTGTAACCTTGGAAGGAAATTTTGCTAGGGATGTAGAAAAAGTTTCATTAAAGAGGGTTACATTAGTAAAAGGTCAGAACCCAATAGGACTGGATTTCAAAACGTAGAAAGTGAAATATGGAAATGCCAGGATAGCAGCAGATTGTGTCAGGGGAGGGCTTTTGTTAGGTGTCCCTGACCTACACACATACCCCAAAGCTGGGTAATAATTTTTTTAAACACACCACAAAGTTGCTATATTGAAGACGCTCATTCACTGTCACTCATTCAAACTGCCCAGTTTTCTGTTACATTGGGTGATTGCTTGGTGTGTTCTTTCATATAATCATGATAGTCTATCAGGAAGTTGATTAATTTTAGAAATAACAGCTTCGAAAGAGAAGCTTTAATCAAACTGGGATTTTTGAAAAGCTTTTGTGAAAGGGTAATTCACAAATCTACAGAAGAAATTGTCCCCTGGGGAACTCAAGACTGGACGTGGGAGAGCAGGCCCCCAAGGATAAGGGAAGTCCTCAAGGTTGTGAAAAATAATTTAGCAAATGTGATTTTTTTAATCTGTATTTTAACATTTCCATGTATATAACCAGAAAGCAAATCACTGAGCAGAAGCGTTGTTTTTTTTTTGTTTTTTTTTTTTTTTTTTTTTTTAAACACTTGCTTTTTTTTTTTTTTTTTTAATTTATTTATTTATTTATTTATTTTTAGCTGTGTTGGGTCTTTCGTTTCTGTGCGAGGGCTTTCTCTAGTTGTGGCAAGTGGGGGCCACTCTTCATTGCGGTGCGCGGGCCTCTAACTATCGCGGCCTCTCTTGTTGCGGAGCACAGGCTCCAGATGCGCAGGCTCAGTAGTTGTGGCTCACGGGCCCAGTTGCTCCGCGGCATGTGGGATCTTCCCAGACCAGGGCTCGAACCCGTGTCCCCTGCATTGGCAGGCAGATTCTCAACCACTGCGCCACCAGGGAAGCCCAGAAGCGTTGTTTTTAAATACAGTTGTCTGAAAAATATTTGGGAAAATTTTATAGCTTAAGTTTTTAACAAGGTGATGGATAGCTTTTCACATGTAAAGTAGTTTTATTTTTAAATCTCCTTTCAATCTCAAAGCCTCCCAAGAATGAAGTGGGCTTTGATTTAGTCCCATTTTACAGAAAAACAAGGCAAAGGGGAACTGCCACCATCCGTTCGGGTTAACAAGGAGTCCACTGGCTGGGTGGCCCTCCCCAGGCTGGCACTCCCTGGCTAGAAGGCTAAAGCAGGACAGGAAACTGGCATCATTTATTTCAGCCCTCAAAATTCCTGGGACACATCGGTGGTAGGAGTACTTAATGAAAAAGAAGTTTCTTAGAACTGAGGAAACGTTCTCAACTTCAATGGATAATTGAAGAAACAAGTTTTAAAAGGATAGAAGGGGACAAAGAGGAGAAAAGAGGATTATTATTTACCCTTTATGGGGCAGCAATTGCAGGGGGGGAGTGGTTAGTGAAGGCAGAATTCACTGCATACTTGAAAAAGTAGATGATTTCTCCTCTTAAGTTCCTGCCCATACAGGTTTAACGAAAAGCTCTAGAAATTAAGTTAAAATAACTGCAAACTACTGATGGGTTGGACTGAATGAGAGAGAATATGGCCAATTTTGCACATAGGTTTTGGAGAGAAGAGGGAGGCTGGAATAGCAGTAAGATGCAGAAAGGCAGAGATGGGAGAAGAAAGGCGTTTCCTCTTTCCGATCTCCAGTGACCACCACGTCCGCCACTAAGCAAGAGGGGAAGGCTCCACTGCTCACCCGCAGATGGACCGGATGCCAGATGCACTTGGCCGAGGCACAGCACGAGACCAAGGGCACCTGCACTGCTGCAGCCTTCCCGCTAAAATAAGAGGACGCTGGGATGCCACAAACCTTGCCCTTGGATTTCCCCATGCCCGGTGTTCCACAGGGAATCATTAAGAAAATGGTTCCAGCAGGGCTCCAGAATTTGAATTTATTAGTGGTATCTGAGTTCAAATGCAGAAGGAACAAAACAAAACAAAAATACTAGTCCGAAAGGCAAGACAGCAGCAATCACGTGTATTTTGTAGCTGCCACGTCTTACTTTTTGATCTTACATTTGAGTTGGCCAGCTGGAGCCCAGTTGACAGCAGGGCCTCTCAGTAGATGTTGTGGCCTTCACTTATCTAGGGAAATAATGAATTGGAATGTCCTATTAATATTAAAGGGTAATGAATTTGCTTTTCAAATAAAAGGTCCATGTTAGCCAAATCAAAGGGGAACAGATCCTTTGGAAAGTGAGGGACCCCAATTTTACCATCATGCCCACTGCCTTTTGAACACAGCATATGCGCTCAATTTTTAAAACTCTTTTGCCGTCAGTAAGAAATCTAAATCAGATTCACTAAAGCCAATTTCTCTGTCTCTCTCCCTTTTTTTCCTCCCTCTCTGCCTCTCCTCTCAACACTGTTGTGAAAGTTCAGTTACTCTCCGTCATGAGTAAAAAGCTCGGGGAATCAGCTACTATGCCAACGCCGGGAACATATCCAGGCCCATGGTGCGAATAATGGAACATGTGCTGTCGAATTCATATTTTTGTCCTTTAGGTTTACATCCACGCCCTTGTATTATGTAAATTTCTGAAAAGCTGTGAATCACACGGTTAGATCGAGGAGGGTCCCCCCCTCCTCCACTTGCAACTGGAACCGACCCCATTCAGTCTTTGAATGATTCACAGCCTCGTTTCTTCCTCGCGCTTTTTTCCCCGGACCCAGCTTTCCTTCCCACCCTCCACCCCGCGGGTCGGCAGGGAAACAGAGCCGCCAACCCGGGCCCCGGGACCCGCGGCGGGGGCAGCGTTCGTGACATCAGGCGGCCGGCCCTGGAGGTCACCGCGGGCCGCCGGACGCTGTTCCCCTGTAGTCAGCGTTCACACGGACTCGGGCCGCTTAGCTTCGCGGTGTTTCCAGCACTCTCTTCCTCTGTGAGACTGATGGGAAACTCTGAGGGCAGCAGACCCACTGCTGGTGAAATTCAAAGAATCAACTGAACTTAAAGAGGAGACGGTGGGAAGAGAAAAACAAAAATGACTTCCCAATTACTTCAAACAAAGAAGGCAATGATTTAACCTAACACTGTAAAAGTCAGATTCCTTAACGACGATCAAGCCTCATCTTGGGATCTCCTCGGCGTGGATGTTACAGCTCAACTCTTGAAACAGGGTCAACGCCTGTAGGATCTGGTCCGAGAGAGGCCTTAGGGAGGGAGGCGGGGGGGGAATCGCAGAAGAGCGTCCAGTCCCCCTGAGAAAAAGGGGCCGGCCAGTGGCTGAGCGATTCCCCCCCTTCGGGACTGGGGAGGCCTGCTGGAGGTGGCCGCGGGGGCATTGTGCTCTGGGGACAGCCGTCCCATCTCCTCCTTTGAAGGGGGGAAAAAGGGATTGACAGGGAGAGCTCAGGAACCCGAATAAAAGGACAAATTGGAGGATGGGCCGAGAGGCGAAGGTAGAAGGAAAATGTCTTAAAACAGGAGAATCTAGTTAGAAAACTCTCTCTCATTCCCCAGGACCTTCAGAAGACACCAACTAATTGTAAGGACAAGCGAAACGGCTCTGAGAGGATTCGCGGGGTTGGGGGGTGAGGAGTGTGCACGAACATACGGTACGGGAATGGACGTGACAGGTTTGGGGAGAACACGGGGCTGCACCCCCTTCGCCCCCATTTAAAATTGGCTTAAGAAAGTGTTTGCTGGGAACCTCAAAATGACACGCAACACTAGTCAAAAAGATGCTCTAGTTCCTTCTTGGGCGTGCCACCGCGTCAGGCCTGTTTTCTTTCACCTGACATCTAGATTAAATGACCCTTCAGTGACGCTCTGAGTCGTCAAAGCAAGTCTATTAGCGAGTGTTCTGTTCAAAAACTTTTCAAACAGAAGTTCTCTGCCATCTGTTACTGGGTCTTTAAACCCGATCCGGCAGCCCCTGCCCCCTCCCGAAACTCTTTGGAGATTTTGCAGACTCCCCCCATTCTCGCGGCCTAGGGGAGGGGCGGGAGAGGGAGCCGCGGGGGTGCGCGTGGAGGGGGAGGAGCGCGATCGAGCCCCGAAGGGGCCGCGGAGCCCGCGGGGTCGGTGGCGGTCCCCGAGGCCCGAGGTCAGAGGGACTGGGTCGGCGACCGCGCGATGCTGGCGGACCCGGCACCCCGGAGGCCTCGCCGGGGCCCGGAGCCCAGCTGGACGCGCACCGCACCGCGCGGCGGGCGGGAAGGGAAGGTCGGGCTAGCCGAGGGGCGCCCCAGGTCCCAGTCCCCTCCAGGCGCCAGGACCCATCGCCCCCCGGTCCCCTCCAAGGCCACCGCACGGAGCCAGGTCGCCCTAGGCCTTGCCAACGTCATTTTTCCTGTTTGGGACTCGGGAGCAAGAGCCAATGAGTAGAGAGCCCGGCCGGGGAGAGTGGGTCAGCTTTTCGGTTTCCCTTCGGGCTTCTGTCACCTGGCTCAGCGCGGGCCAGCGCTTCGGGAGTGAGGAGGGCGCCCCAGCTCCCACGCCGACGGCCGGACGCAGTCTCCCTCGGAGGCCAGGGCAGGGGGCGCCGAGGCCGCCGCTGTGATGGAGGCCCAGGCGGCCGAGGCAGAGGGTCGGCGCGGGGCGCTGCGACGGCCGGGGTCCGGGAGGTAACTGAATTTATAAACGGCTGTCAGAGATTTCTCGCCCCAAGATTTTGATTTACCTCGATTGCTTCTCCATTTCTCTAAGCTCATTCTTTGCTCTGTGTTATTTGAATGGCCACTGTCGACTTTTATTTCGTGTGAGAGATAAGAAAATTTGAAAATAACATTAAAACCGCTCTAAATCTCGTGGGTAGTATCAAGGAAAGAGCAGCGCTGTGTTAAATATAGCTTTTATTTTGACCACAAAATGACTTTGAAAAAACTATCTGGGGACTGCGGCAAAATGCTTATCGGCCAATTGCATGACGAGCTATCAGTGCAGGGCAAGAGAGCATACTGGGGCACCCTCTTCTAATTGTCTACTTCCCGGGTTCCAATAACACCGTTGTAAATTGCAAGCAAAACTTTGCTGGGTTTTGTCGCTTGACTTCTGGGCAGCTCCTCGAATAACTTGGAGAAATTGGGTTGCTTGTTTATAGACTTCTTTTCCCGTCAAATCCAGCCCTGAGTCGGAGCCTGGCAGTCTGGAGGGAAAACATCTCACAGGCCTGTGGGAACGGGTGAGAAAAAGCCCAGCATTAGTGGAGGGGCAGAAACAAACCCAGGGCAGGTGATCGGAGTCTGTAATGCCTGCCAGCTCATTACCAGCTCTCACCTTTGGGGCTCTTCATTTACTTTCACAAACTGACTTAATATGCAAATGCTGTTTTGAGGAGAATAATTTCACTAGGTTTAAGGGAAATCCTAGTATGAAAGAAATAGTAACAACAAAGACCTAGAGATAAACAAGCCATATTCCCACCTCTCCTACCCCCAAAGAAAAGAGGGCTCTGCGAGTTAACTGATGCCTCCTATAGTCCTAGCCTGTGATACTTACTGCCTTTCACGCGCTATATGAAATTAGCAAGAATTCTTTATTTGCTAACTAACTAAAAGCAAAAGCAGTAGCCTTAAATATGAACTTGTGGCCCATGTATTTGTTAATGTACTGGAAAGTTAGTTCTCACTGTGTATTCAGTAATTAATCAGAGGAACTCAACAAGACTCTTTCCTTGAACCTTGCAGACCCTTCCTATTTGTGTCCTAGTCCATCACCCGCCTCCATCACACACAAGAAATAACAAAAGACCAGTCGGAGATAAAGACCGAGCAAAACTGTAGAAGAATTTAGGAATGTTTTTCCTCCTCTAGAAGGAAGGTACGTTGCCCTTGGTGCTATTTATTAAATAGGAAAAAGTGTGGATGAATCTGAATGCCTGGGAAAGGGGGGTCATCATAATAATAATCTTCTCTCCCTTTTTTTAACTTGCAGTAGTTAATAAGAAGCAAAAGGAAAGCTGGATTGTTGCTTTTGAAAAAGAGGCCGGGGTGGTAGATGTTGTTGGAAAGGCCTGAAAACCTTAAAAGCGTGACCAGGGATGAATTAGTGCACTTGGCAGAAGGCTGAATAATTCCCAGTCCATTTTTTATTTTTAAAATAGTCAACAGTATTTGATGACATTAAAGAGAAGAGATTAAAAACTGTGGATTATTTGGCAATTGATGGTTCTATTATATTGTCTTTTATTGCAGACTGCAATAATCATGACCAGAAACTTCATTTCCTTATGACAGGGATGTAAATCAAAAGCATGTGAAAATTATGCAAATTCTTGAAAAATATCAAGAACATAGTTTAGGAAGCATTGAGATCAAAATCAGGTTCCCCAGGAAAAAGAGAACTTTAAATTACTTTAGCGGAGTAGAACTTCTTTCTTATTTTCTCAGAAAGTCTTAACTCAGAGTTTGTTTCCTGGTCTCTTTGTACCAAAGGTTTTTCTGCTTCCCTTAGGACATCTCATGCAGGATAAACCAAACATTAAAACTCACCTTCCCCAAGGATTTAAAGTAGTAGAGCAAATGAATACTGGCTTTCCAAGGCTGGGAAGGGGAGGGAACTTAATCATCAGCTCTGATGAGAAAAAGGGGGGATTATAGGATTCTCCAAGAAAATCCAAAGAAACTATAACTGAGTTCCTATTTTGCAATTAACAAAACAAACAAGTCTCCTGTGCATTCTTTTAATAAATAATTTTAAAGTGTTGAACTGTTTTAGAAGCTTCTAAATTTGTCAGATAAGCTCTGCTTTCATTGGTGGTATTTTTGTTGTTATTTCTCAAATGTATTTGGAAAAAACCCAAAGTACTGGATAGATTTGTTAATAAAATGGAAGACTTTGCTGAATACATTGTGCATTTTGTTTAAGACAATCCTTACTTAATAGAGATTTTTAAAAATTAACATATAGGTTAGGTTTTAAATGGAAAACACTCATCAACAAATGTTGGAATAACAAGACCTGGATTTATAAAGAACCTCTTCAGTCTTTAGGATTAGGAAGCTCGGCACTAGTAAAGGAAGGGTATAATTGCTACTTTGCGATATTTGTGTTACTCAAATGACACTATACTTTCAAACAACACTTGTCAAAAAGGCAAATCCCAAAAAGACCAGTGGAAAGCAAACTACTGAAATATTAGCCATACAAAACACGTATACCCCTTAGCCAATAATTTTCCTTTTTAGTTCACTGTCCAACGAAGGAGGAATTTACCGAGGTCAAACCAAGGCTCTTTTGCCGTTAAGGAGGAGGAAGTGGGGGAGGGGAAGAGGAGGGAGGGACACGCGACGAACGTAAAACAAACTGGTGGCAGTCAAGAAGGCAGGTAACGCTCCGGAAGCGGGTGAGTTGTACATGTCAGCTGGGCGCTGCAAAGCTTTCCAGAGTCGGGCAGTTTCGTGCTTCTTTGCTTTTTCCTTTAAACCTGGCCCTGCCTCGGAGGAGGGCAGCAGGAGGGGGATTCTTCGATGCTGGGAAGCGGCAGGTAGGAAAGGAAACCTGATCCGCCCCCAAAAGGCAGCAATTAAAGTCTTAACCGCGACCCATCTGTGACGGGACCCGCCCCCACTTTCCCCTAGCAAAGCTGTCCGGCGCTCTTTGTCTGAGCAGGGGAGAAGAGGAGACAGGTTCTGCGGCCCCAGCAGCAAACGGAAAGAAAATTTCCAGCCTGGGAGCCCCCTGGGCGACTGCGCCTGGGCCTCAAACCGCCCCAAAGCGCCGCTGGGGGTGTGGCGCCTCTTCCTGGACCCGGGCCCCGCGCTCTGCGCTCGCCTCATTCTGCACTTCTCTACCGCTGCATCTGTCCTCCAAGCCCGACGCCACCTCGAGACCTGAAACCAGGCACTTGCAGGCTTGGTTGCTAAGGCCGGTCGCAACCGGACCTTTCCCCCACCTGGCCCTTTGGTTGCCTTCAACTTCCAAGCGGACTCGCGCCTCCTCCCCCATTTCCCCAGCAATTGGGTTTCCTCGCCACCCATCCGGCTGCTCTGCTTCGCGGTTGGGCATCGGGCGCGCTCCCAGCCCAGACTCTCTCGGTTTCCACCCTTCTTGGCCCGCCGGGCGGGGGCGGGGCAGACCCCCCCAAGAAAAGCCAGAGAGAGTGGTCCCTGGCCTGTGCTGGGCAATGGGGTAGGGAAGAGGGACTATTTTGAGGTCGATTTCCTCCGTTTGGGGTCCAGCTTTGCATCTGGTGTGTAATTTGGTCAGCGGCTCAACAATCCCAGGGTTTCTAGTCCGCTTGCATCCAGCCTCCCACTGCCGACCGTTTCCACCGCTCCTGCTGGAAGAGGACGCCCACACCCGCTTGGCCCGATGTCTGGCGCGCGTCACCACCCGTTCTACAAGCACCCACTCGGGGTAACTCACCAGGTAGATGGCACCCTGGGCTGCTGCGGGCGGCCATTCATAGGGGCGGGCAGGCCGCAAGGCCCGGAGCTGGCATCTCTATGCTCGTCCTCTGCCTCCTGGCGCGGTCTCCCGGCTACCGCGTCCTCCCGGTGTAGCGGCTAGGGCACGCCCGGCGCTAGCACACCTGGCCCCAGGGCTAAGCTCCGCACGATTGCAGGCTTGCCAAGCGGAGCGGCGAGGACGGTGCGCGCTGCTGCTCGCGGCGCGCTCCGGGCGGCGCCCGCCTAAGCTATGCGAACCCGCGCTGCCGGAGTCGCTGCCACCGGAGCCTTCCGGGAACATTCCTTTCTCTCTACAGCTCCTCCCCGGGAGTTTTGGCCCAGGCGCCAGACCCGGAGGGCGCCTTGATGGGGGGCGTTGCGGGTCCTAGTCTCCGCGCGCTCTCTGGGAGGCGAAAGCGCGGCTGAGGCCGCGACAGGCGTGCAGGCAGCTCGCGGTGCTCGTCGCCCCCGAGCGCGCACACACCCTGGCTGCCGCCCGCGCGGCTTTGAGGAGGCGTGCGGACACCAGCAGTGGGGAGGATGGGGGAGGGAATCAGTAGGTTGCTTCCCTTCTCTGCCCAACATTCAGGATTTTAAATGCTCCGAGAGAGCTCTAGCTGAGCGCAAGTACTGAAAGAAAGACTCTCTTTCCGGGCTCTCAATGGAAACGCCAAAAAGCGCGCGTGTGTGTTTGGTGGGTGTGGGGGAGGGTGTCTAGTCCTAGCCGAGGTTTCTTCTGGTGTGACACCCGCTTATTCCTTGCAATTCCTCCTCAACTTTGTGGATGGAGCGTGTCTTTCCCAAGCTTAGGTCACGGCATCGCGCTTACAAAACCACAAACACAAAACAAGCCTCCCAAGGCCTTTAATTCTCAGGGGCTTTGCGGGGAGGCCAGTTACCTGCTGGCGTCTTCCAAATGGTCCAGACTCGGTTCAGGCCACGGAGACTCCGGGATTCCAGGAGCCCTCAGCCCCAGGCCCTAGAGGAAGAAAGAGGACTGCGGAGGAGGCAGCGGGGCTCCGACCCGGGCCCACCTCGGGCCCGGCGGAACCATGCCGGGAAGGCTCGGATTTCTCCTGCCGGAGGCTTCCTGGCCGCGGCTTTCTAGAGCCTGGCGTTTGATAAATATAGCCTGGTGTTTGCCCCCTGAATTCGAGTCTGTTTCCTTATTTAGCCCTTGTACAATGATTTTAGATGATGTCATTTAGAGCTAAACGAGAAAATTGATCTCAGATTTGCTTGGCCTCTAAAGCCCGGTTAAGCAGATTGAGAGTTTAAAAGACAGGAAAAAGCAAAGGGGGGGGGGCGCGGAGGGTAGCGAAGTGTCCACCGGCGAGTGTGTGCGCGGAGGCGACGGTCCGCCGCGCCTCGGCGAGCGCCCCCGCCTCTTCTGGGCGGGGGAACCTCACTCACCAATGAAAAGTAGTCACTGACTGCAGAGGAAAAAAAAAAAAAAAGTTTTCCTGTTGAGTGTTGGAAGCGAATTGAGCAATTATCTAGTTTACCTTCTCCTCTTGGAAGTTAACGATTGGCGAGATCTTGGCTGCGTTATTGACACAACACTTTCTATTGATAGAAATAAGTAGTGATTGTCCCCGAGTCATTGGTGCGCCAAGAACTCTGCGATGGGCTGGCAGGAGTCCATTGGGCTGGGCAGGCAGGTTCGGCTGGTGATTCTGGGGAGGAGGAGGAGGAGGCTGCCGGTGGTGATGGTGCCCGTCCCCCTCTCCGCAGGTCTGTGACAAGCAGGGAACAAGGCAACGACGGCGCAGCCCGGCCCCGGCTGACGGACGCTGGAGACTCAGACATGGACAGTAGCTGCCACGACGCGACTGCCAAAATGTTAGCGACCGCTCCGGCCCGGGGCAGCATGATGAACACCTCCAAACCCTTGGCTTTCTCCATCGAAAGAATCATGGCACGCACCCCCGAGCCCAAAGCCCTGCCCGTCCCCCACTTCCTGCAGGGAGCCGTGCCCAAGGGGGACCCCAAGCACTCTCTGCATCTTAACTCGTCGATCCCCTGCATGATCCCCTTCGTGCCCGTGGCGTACGACACGAGCCCCAAGGCGGGAATGACGGGCTCGGAGCCGCGGAAGGCGAGTCTGGAGGCTCCGGCTGCGCCTGCGGAAGCGCCCGCGGCGCCCGCGTTCAGCTGCAGCGACCTGCTCAACTGCGCGCTGAGTCTCAAGGGCGACCTGGCCCGCGACGCGCTCCCGCTGCAACAGTACAAGCTGGTAAGGCCGCGGGTGGTCAACCATTCTTCCTTCCACGCCATGGGAGCCCTGTGCTACCTGAATCGAGGCGACGGCCTGTGCCACCCGGCGGCCGGCGTTAACATCCACCCGGTGGCCTCCTACTTCCTCAGTTCCCCTTTGCACCCGCAGCCAAAAACGTATTTAGCCGAAAGGAATAAACTGGTGGTCCCGGCGGTGGAGAAGTACCCCTCGGGAGTAGCTTTCAAAGACTTGTCCCAGGCTCAGCTGCAGCATTACATGAAAGAAAGCGCCCAGCTCCTGTCGGAAAAAATAGCGTTCAAAACCTCTGACTTCAGCCGAGGCGCTCCTCATACCAAGCCCAAAGTTTTCACTTGCGAAGTGTGTGGAAAGGCAAGTACTGTGTAAGGGGTGGGGGGTGGCCTGCCTGCCTTCCTTCCTTCCTTCCTTCCTTCCTTCCTTCCTTCCTTCCTTCCTTCTTCCCTTCCTTCCTTCCTTCCTTCTTCCCTTCCTTCCTTCCTTCTTCCCTTCCTTCCTTCCTTCCTTCCTTCCTTCCTTCCTTCCTTCCTTCCTTCCTTCTTCCCTTCCTTCCTTCCTTCCTTCCTTCCTTCCTTCCTTCTTCCCTTCCTTCCTTCCTTCCTTCTTCCCTTCCTTCCTTCCTTCCTTCCTTCCTTCCTTCCTTCCTTCTTCCCTTCCTTCCTTCCTTCCTTCTTCCCTTCCTTCCTTCCTTCTTCCCTTCCTTCCTTCCTTCCTTCCTTCCTTCCTTCCTTCCTTCCTTCCTTCTTCCCTTCCTTCCTTCCTTCCTTCCTTCCTTCCTTCCTTCTTCCCTTCCTTCCTTCCTTCCTTCTTCCCTTCCTTCCTTCCTTCCTTCCTTCCTTCCTTCCTTCCTTCCTTCTTCCCTTCCTTCCTTCCTTCCTTCTTCCCTTCCTTCCTTCCTTCTTCCCTTCCTTCCTTCCTTCCTTCCTTCCTTCCTTCCTTCCTTCCTTCTTCCCTTCCTTCCTTCCTTCCTTCCTCCCTTCCTTCCTTCCTCCCTTCCTCCCTCCCTTCCTTCCTTCCTTCCTTCCTTCCTCCCTTCCTCCCTTCCTCCCTTCCTTCTTTCCACATTTGATTTTATTTTGTAATTATTTGTATACACTTGTTATAACGTTATCACCTCCCTCCCCTCCCTCTGCCTGGTTTGATCTCCAAGTGCTTGTTGAGCTAACCTGTTGTACTTGTGTTTAAGGTCTTTAACGCGCACTATAACTTAACCCGTCACATGCCAGTGCACACAGGAGCCAGACCCTTCGTTTGCAAAGTTTGTGGAAAGGGCTTCCGGCAAGCCAGCACCCTGTGCAGGCACAAGATCATTCACACCCAGGTGTGTTCGGCTGTCTCAATTTCACCTGGTTTATTTCCGAACGGTTTGTTTTTTTTTAAATGGCCGATAAACTCTTACTCTGTAGCGTAAGGTTTGTTTAAAGTGTGCCATCTGGAAGAGGGGGAAATGCCAGGTATTGTTTGCCTTTGTTCTGCTTAAAAGCATGAGGGAGAGCATTACAGTGTTTTTGAGTTTTTAAGACTCCACTGAATAGCAAAATAACTTCTCTGCTTTTTCTCCTTTCCGCTTAGGAAAAACCTCATAAATGTAACCAGTGTGGCAAAGCATTTAATAGAAGTTCTACTTTAAACACGCATACCCGAATACACGCAGGCTACAAACCATTTGTGTGTGAATTCTGTGGCAAAGGATTTCATCAAAAAGGTATAGAACCCAGGAGGTGTTGTCTTTCACAGTAGTCTTACCGAAAGCCCTCAACTTTGGGGGGTAGTTCAGAAAACGATTTGTTAAGTGCAGCTAGTTACCAGCGCATGTGTTGCCATTCCAACCTCCTACCCTCAAGTGCGATGAGTACTAGAGAAAGGTATGGCTCATATACAGAGGGGGCATTTCTCTTTAACCGCTTGTTCTCGTTTTTATAGAATTGGATTAATAACTGTTGTATTAAAACGTGGAGGGAACGACCTCACTGTTGATGTTTAAAAATAAATTTGGGGAGTGAAGTGCAGGGGGGCAGCATAGAACTGCACCGGCCCTCCGAGCTGTGGCCCCTATTCTCTCGACTCGTTGTCCTTCAATCGTCTGCTCCTCCCGTTCCAACCTCTCTTTTCAGATCCACGTCCCTGTCATTTGTCTGTTTCAGGGAATTACAAAAACCACAAGTTGACCCACAGCGGGGAGAAGCAGTTCAAGTGCAATATCTGCAACAAAGCTTTCCACCAGATTTACAACCTCACCTTCCACATGCACACCCACAATGACAAGAAGCCCTTCACCTGCCCCACGTGCGGCAAGGGCTTCTGCAGGAACTTTGACCTCAAGAAGCACGTCCGCAAGCTGCACGACAGCGGCCTGGGGCTGCCCCGCACCTCTGCTGTGGAGCCGGGAGCGGACCCGTCCCCCCCTCTGCAGCAGCCGTCGCCCGCGCCGCTGCCGCCGCTGCCGCCCCCTGGGCCCCTGCAGCCTGGGTTCCCCCCGGGCCACCAGTGATCAAGGCCGAAGTCCCTTCCTAGCCCCAGCCGGGGTCCCCACTACTGAGACAGCGGCGGAATAGAGCTGGACCTCTCTACCCAAGCTCACCTGTAGAACCCAGGGCATGTTGGTCCTTACACATTAGCGCCAACCAGAAGCCTCTGCATTCCCCGGCCTTTCGCCTCTTGCATGCACCTGCTAAATGGTTTTGTGTATTATATTCTATGTAGGCACTAACAATTATGAGAAATTTTGGGAGTTTGTTTTCTGATTTTTTTTTTAATTTGCAAAGACTTTTCATCTCGGGTGGAGAGATCGTGTTTGTTTTGTTTTGTTTTTTAAAAACAAATATCTGCTGTATTTATTGAGATCTGTATTATCCTACCCGGGAATGCTGCACCATTTTAATTTTATTATTGTATATATTTCCATTGTGTTGATTCTGTGGTCTCAAGATGCCTGCCGATTGTTTATTACCATTTCCTCTTCCCCTGAGGTTAAAAAAAACAAAAACAAAAAACCCCAATTCTGTGTGTATGTTATATATACACGCATAGATATGTGTGCCTGTTAAGGCACATTCCACATTCATCAGCACACACTCACATACAAACACATACACATTAGATAAGGATGGTTCATTATGGATAAATTTGAATTTTGGTTTTGATTCTTGCACGTGAAAATTGATTCATTGACTGTTGGAAATAAATCCTTGGAACATGCTTATTTAATCAACAACCTTCAGGGCTCTGTTCATATAATTCAGCTAGGGATCACTGATTCTGACCCCCTCAGCCTTCTTTCTTCCTTTTTAAAAAGTTCAACCCTGGGTTAGTATCACCCAATGTTTCATCTGAAAAATTCACCAAGAGCAAATAATAGTCTCTCCAAATAGTTACAACTTTGGTAAAGTAATGAAATTCGATAAGTTCAGAGACAGAAGATGTGGAGCTTTCTAACAGAAGCACGTCTTTGTCCTGGACCATCTGATATATTTGCAGTGCAAAGTTAAGTGGGAACAACATATCTATAGGAGCTGTGTGTAATCTACGTCCCCACACACACGTTACAATGATATCATGTAGACGGGGGTCTTACTGTTCGCATCCTGAAGGCACACACTGACTTGTACATAGCTGGCAAAGGGAGCCTGCATGTTTTTATGTGTGTGTATATGTTTATAGACGAATATACTTCCATTCAAGGAGGAAAAATGGATGAAAACCAAACCGTGGCGGGTGCCAGGTCCTTGAAATGCTTCAAGTGTTAATCAGCATCTCCGCTGTGAGCTCGGGCTCTGGTGTTTTCTAACTGCAAGTCTCTCCTGTTTTCTTGCCAAAACAGTGAAACAACTGCTAAAGACTTTAATTAAGAGGGGTAATTAGTTCAGATTTATCAAAGCCGGGTTGTTATACTATTAGCTGCTCAGTAGAAGCTGCCAGACAAGCTCCCAGCCCAGCCCAGCCACCCTGCTGCAGCGGGGCCACATCCGGGGAGAGAGGCTGGGGGGAGTGGGCCGCAGGGGTCCCCGCAGCCCCTCCTGCCTCGGGGGTGCGTCTCGGCCCCTCCCTCGGCCTCGAGCTCCCGCCGGGCCTGGCCGCTGCGGAGAATCCACCGCGGATCCGCACCGCGGGCGCAGGGTCCCCTCCCCACCCCCACCCCGGGGCGGCCTCGCCGGCTCTCCGAGCGCCTCGACGGTCGCAGGAGAGGCGTGGGGAACGCGTTTAAATTTGCTCTCCTGCCTCACTTTTGTACGTCTTCGGGGGGCGCTCAAGGAAATGCGGAGCCAGGAGGCGACAGGCGGGACGAAGGGGAGATGGGTAGGGGGCACCGCCGGGGCGAGGCGGCGATTTCCTTGGCAACCAGAGCGCGCATTTCCAGGTGGGGGAAGGATTGACCGCTCCGGGCGCCGAGAGCCGACGACCCGAGGGCCTCCTCGGCGGCCCGAGTCCGAGAGGTGATAGTCACCCTGGGTGAGGCGACCGCGGACGAGCGGGTGAGCGGGCCCCACGGGACATCCGAGCCAAGTTCCACCGCGGCCACTCTCGGGTTGGGGGACCCCAAGATCCTGGGCACGGAGCTGGCCCGGAGGGGTCCCGAGAACAGGGAATTTCTGATTCCACGCGCAGGCGTCGGGTCCAGACTTCCCAGCTCTTGCCCCAGGACGCAAGCCCTCGGGCACTGGGACTTTTAAGTCCCAATCCAGCAATCAGTAGATCGAATCCCTACTTTTCTGTTTTCCTGACTTCCCCATACCCCACCTTATCCTTTGCTGAGACTAGATCCGTGTTAGATTTGACTTCAGAAGGAGATAGTTTTGAAATTCCATAGTTGGGTGAATTCTGAATCTTCGAGGCTGGCAGAAGTGCCATTTCTCCTGAATATCACAGCCAAGTGGAAAAATCCGGTTCCAGGTGCTTGTCGAATTCCCTCACAGCTGCCTGTGCCCCAGGGAGCCTGGCGGAAATGGCTGGTAGCTTATGGGTGGCCACCTTTTCGAGGTGACTTAGTCGGATCTTGAAAGCGTTTGTTCTCTTTGAGTAAACAGAATGAGGTCAGGGGTAACTATAAAGGGCAGAAAATGGCTTTTGTCTCTTGAATTTATTCTCCATAAGTATTTGAACTTATTCTCAAAACCCCAGGATGTAATTCTCCCAGACTTTCAAGGTGACACAATTTCACTGGTGGAAAAGAAAATGAACATTGTTGAGGAAAATTACTAAGCCATAAAATACTTACAGTTAGGAAGTACTTATATGTGGTACTCCCACCTTTTAGCCTCTGCCAGTGTGCTTTGACATATTGAACAAGAAGTCTGCTATGGAAGGATAGAATTGGCCTGTTGGGGGAGGTGGGAGCATATAGGGGACCTGTTATTGTAATCTGGAATGACTTTGCGCAGGTCTGATTTGGGATGGGGCAACAGTTCCAGAGAAGGCAGGCAAAGGAAACAGTTGTCTGTCTGGTCACAGGTTTGAGTAGCCTGAAGTAGTGGTGATTAAGTAGGAGAAGCCAAAAGGAAATCCTCTAAAATAAGCACTCAGGAGAACTACTTGTCAGGAGGTGAATTATCGATGAACTTTGATTTATGACAAAGCTGTTAGAGCTCACTAAACATCAAGGAGAATCTCCTTAAAGATAGGATGAGCTTAGAGATTAGTTGGAGTGGCGGTGACTGGGAGGGGGATGTTAAAAATTGATGAAGAGGGATACTTAGCTAATAGTCAATGGAAGACCTTACAATTCTCCCACCTCCAACAAATGTGAAAAGGTGCCCCTTCACTATCTAACCTGTATGTTTGTATTTGTGTGTGCTTATATAAATGGTTATGTTCATTCATGAAATAGGCACCCCAATGGTATGAATAGCACATTGGCTCATCCCCATACACCTTCTCTTTAATTGAAGTTAGCCAGCAAATTCTCTCATGTTTAGGAAGGAAGAGTGGCCAGTGTTCAGATCACCTGCAGAGGGAAATGTTTTATCTCCAGTTGTCTGTTGGAGTTAACTTTTGGTACAGAGGAAGGTGGCCTATCAGACTGCAGGAACCAGTTTTAGAAAGTTATTGCCCTGGGGCCTTGTGTTTTGTTCAGTTTGGGAAATCAGAATATAGAATGGAATTAATAACATAAGTAGTTAATTCCTACCGATTTTATTTTAACCCAGATCCCAAATTCTGATTTCTAATAGTCTCTTCCCAAAGGATATAATATGTTCGACTTTAAAAAAATTTATCATGCAAGATTAGGAGTGAAGTGTCAATTTTTCAATAGTAAATGAAAGCATTTTTAGGGGCCACATCAAAGCAGTTACTTGTTCATGAAGTCTGAAGCTTAGTGAGCCTCTCATAGAACTTTGCTCCTTTCCAAATGTGGAGAAAATGAACCCACAAGGTGCAATGGAATCATGAGTCCCAGAACTGTGCACACTGTTTGATAGATGCCCCTTATGTTAGTGGCAGGTAACAATGTCAGGCATCATAATTTTGTTAGATTTGGTGACAGCTCAAAGCAGTGGTTAAATTATGACTGTAATGGGATGTTTTGTCTTTGCAAAATATTCACCCCCAAATATACAATATAAAATACAAATGATCTCAAATTCAAAATTAGGGTTTATTTCTTACAGAAAAATTTTTGGTCACTTTATAAACACTTTTAATGGGTAGAACCTTTATTACACATAAAGTTTATGATTTTAAGCGATCATGATCATAACTTACTGTTACCAAACAGTACATTTTTAAAAGTATAAAAATTAAAGACAAACCTAAACCTCAGTGGGTAAGAATATGAAGTTGTTGCCTGGCCCTGAAAAACATTGCCTTTTTGCTATGTTTCTGCCGAAAACACATATTACTTTCACACAAGAAATTATATGTTTCCATTAGGTTAATTAAAAACCAAAAAATAAATCATATTTATAAGTATAATAAGATACCTTATTATAAATTTCATTGTTTCTAGAAGTCAGTGCATATGTCCATTCCAGCTCCAGGCAGACTAACTAAAAACAAAGCTATATTAATCTACACACTGGTCATTTGTATCCTCTTGGTGTTGAAGCAATTGGCAGTTCAAACCAGGATAGTTACTCACTCCAGGCAATAGAGAAGAGGAAGCTTGGTGTTTAAATGACCCTGATAGGAAAATCTACCTCTGCTATTATATTATTTCTGCTTGTATTGTGACATGTTGCCCATAATGAACTTTGAAGAAAAGTCAAAATCCATCATGCACTTGAATGGGTACAAAGTTATCACAAATAACTGTGTACATTTTCTGTTCAAGTTCGAGGTGATATTGGTGTCAAATGAAGTCATGTTGCTATTGGTCGTATGGAGATCAAGTTACTAAATAAAGATGAAATAAAATTCTGTCAGTACAAGTCTCCAGGGCTAATATTTTGCTGTCAAACAAATGTTGCTCATGGGTACAAAGATGTGGGAGTGGGGAGAGAAAGCATCACGTACCAGTTCCTAACTGGAGCTAGAAATCTATACTCACATAAAGAACAGATCTTCAGTTTGATTTAACTCTCTTCTTCTTGATAACAATAATATACACTTTTTACGTGTGAGAAATCTAAAAGTTCAGACCAATGCGGAGCCCTTGAATCATAGTAACAAATATAGTAATGTCTTTTGATAGCTCACCATAGAAAGGTAATTTTTCAGTTAAATGTGAACCAAATCTGGAGTTGGTGAAACATTCTACACCTGTAAATTGTTTACACAAATTTCTGAATAAGATTTGCATTTTTAAAAAATTTCAGCTAAAACCAAAGTTTGGAACAAACCTCTGTGGAACAAACAACCCAGTTTCTTCAACAAACAGTAGTAAGGGAGAGTGGCAGAGGGAGAGCTAGAAAAAGAGAAGAGAGTGGAGGGGGAGTGGGCAGGGGGAGGGAAAGAGAGGAGGAAGGGGACCAGGACAGCAGAACAAGAAAACCTACCAGTTAAAAGAGATTTTAAAGACAGTTGCTATGTTTTTAACAGTTGCTAAAAACAGTTGCCATTAATAATCAATTGCTACATGTAAATCTTATTTCAATCCCAAGTCAATAAAATAAACTATAAAGATGAAAGTCATTTATGACATCTGAGACTACTGGAAATTTGAACACTGACTAGGTGTTTAATAAAATTAAGGAATTATGTTTACTTTTTAAGATATGAAAAAAGCATTGTGATTTTGTTAAAAAATAGTTCTTTTAGAGCTATGTATTCAACTATTTAAGGGTGAAGTTATAAGATAGCTGGAATTTGCTTAAAAATAATACAGGAGAAGGGAAGGGGTGTAAGTACAGATCAATAAAATTGGCCATGAATTAATCATTGTTGAAACTGGGTGATGGTAAACAAGATTATATTATACATTCTGAATACTTGGATTCAATTTAAATTTTCACTTAAAAATATTTTACAGTAAGTTGTATCTTATCAGAAAAGATTTCCCCCCTAAACATTCATAATCCTATCACCATAAAGCATTAATTGCATTGTTTATACTGTTCTTTTTAGTTTGATTCCAGGACTAATCCCATTACAATATAGAGCTTTAAACCTTTTGTAGAATTAAATAATTCTACAATGAAACAATTAAATAATTTTCAGTTTATGTAAAAGAATGTAAAGGAAGAGAATCAGTGAACCTGTTACTCTCTTGAGAAGCAAAATGTTGAGGATAAAAGACAATTGAAAATTTATATTGGTTAGGATATTTCAGATAGTGAGAAGAAACATATATATGCACGGGTTAATTGAAAGGCAATACTTAAAAGGGAGAGATTACCTCATCATTGTATAGTCACTCCAAGTCCCAAGAAAACCAGAACTAAAACTCAGTATTCATTCATTATTTCATTGATTCATTCAAAGTGCAAGGCGCCAGCTTAGGTGCAGGGTATGCAATAGGAATTAACACCCATATTTTTTTATCTTCCTGGAATTCACATTCTATCATTCTATCATGGAAAACAGAGTGTTATGCATGGGATCAATAGATTTCCCTTTCACTAAGACTGATGTGGTTTTCATGTATGAATGACCTCCTAGCCAATACTAGAATCTAATGCAGAGCCTCTGGCATGGTACTATGGGACAAGGTGACCAGCTGGTGATACACTGATTACATTGGACTCCTTCCGCGTGGAGGACATCATGTTGTCTTTGCTGGCAGAGATATATATTCTGTACAGTAAGTCCCCTACATACGAACCTTCACGTTGCAAACTTTCAAAGTTGCAAACGTGTGTTCGCATGTCCAATCACATAAGTTAGTTCACGTGTCTGGCTGTACATTGTCACGTACATTGTCATGTGTGTGCATCCTCTACAAGTGGTTGTGCTTTTGTGTACTTTACTGTACAGTACTGTATAGGGTACAGTAGTACAGTATCTATATTTCAAGCCCAGGATGTCCGGAAGCAAGCGTAAAAGCAGTGGTATATAGCTGATTGTGTTAGTTGGGTACCTAGGCTAACTTTGTTGGATTTATGAACAAATTGGACTTACAAACATGCCCTCAGATCGGAACTCGTTCGTATGTAGGGCACTTAATCTGTATCGATTTGTCTTTCTTGTACACAGTGTTTTTGCCAGCACTTGCGTCTATGGATTCTCTAAATTCCTCATTTACTTTCATACTACATGAATTTTTCAGACTAAGAAATTTTACAGTAAGAAAATGGAGCTACTAAGTATACAGTGAGTATACAGAAGGTATTTACAATGCCTAGAATAGCTAAAACATTCAACACATATAATTTGTGTTATCCCACATACATCCAATATATATAAAGAAATTTATAAAACAAAAAGAAATGACAAAACAAAACTAATTGAAAAACAGGTAAAAACTTGATAAGGAAATACAGAGAAGGAAATCAAACTGCCCATATACATGTAAAAAGATGCTTAACCTTCTTAGTAATCATCAAAATACAAAATATCACCACAGTGAGATCCACTTTCATACCCAACCAATTGGACAAATTAAAATTCTTACAATAGCAAAGGTGGTGAATACATAAAGCATCCAAGACGTCTATACCCTCTTGGTAGCAAAGGAATCTGTAATAACTTTAGAAATCACTTTAGAAAACATGTTGGCATTAGCTAGTGATTTGTCTATACATACACTATTTCTATCAGCTAGAAATTCCTCTATTAGCTACATAACTTAGAGAGTCTCTCACACACAGTTACCAGAGACATATAGGTACCGGGGTACAAGATTTCATAATAACACTGTTATAATTATAAAAACCTGGGAAAACTCAAATGTCTATTAACGGGAAAATAATAAATTGTGGTATACTTATACAATGTAATAGTATATAGCAGTGAAAATAAATGGATTACTGTTATATGCAAAATCATAGATAAATCTCAGGAACATAATTTGAGTAAAAATGCGGGTCATTGAAGAATGCACACTATGTGAATCCATTAAAAAGTTAAAAATATATCAATAAGGCCAATAAATGAAGAAAAAATTTTAGAATAGTGGTTACCTATAAGCAGGAAATAAGCCAATGAGATTGAAGGGTACACAGGAGGCTTTGATGTTAATAGTGGTAGTCTTTTTATTAAACTAGCCTGTGTGTATACAGATGTTTGTTGTGTGATGATTCCTAATAGAATTTATAACTATTATTTTTTATCTGATTAAATTTAATAAAAAAAATTAGACCACTACATTTTAGAACCTTTAGGATACATCTAAATCAGAGGAAAATTCATGTCCTTAAATATTTATAGTAATAATCTGGAAAGAATGAAGAGAAATATGTTAAGCACTTAACTCATGAAGTTAGAAAAAGAACAAAAAATGTTTAGGGAAGCAGAAGAAAATATAGAAATGATAAAATTGATCATTAAAAAATTAAGTAACAGAAAAACAAGATAACTAATGAATTAGATCATGCTGTTTTTTTAGAAAAATGATAAATCATAGTATTAAACAGAACTGGGGCAGCTGAGTAGTCATTGAGAAAAACAAATACGGTTCATACTGCCTACCTTAACCAACGAAAATTGCAAAAGGACAAAAATTTAGATGAAAAGTGTGTAACCATAAAAGTCATAGAAGAAATTATGGCATATTTTTTAATACTCACATAATAAGGATAACCTTCTAAGTATGGCAACAAAATTAGAATACATTAAATAGATGTCGATAAACCAACCTCATAAAAATGAAAAAAATCATGCATATCTAAAAAAAACTAAGCAAAGTCAAAAGAAAAATGACAAACTGGGGAAAATATTTGCAACTTAAAAAACATAGTGCAAATATCCTTACTGTATGAGAAGAGTTCCTTACACATTTGTTATGAAAAGGATGCACCTTACAAATGTTCATAGAAAGAGTTCTTAAAAAAGAAAGTACAAATGTTTGTTAAACATCAGAAGATGTTCAACCTCACTTGTGTTAAGAGAATTGTAGATCGAAACTTCAATGAAGCAATTTTCACCTATCTGATTAGCAAAGATTTAGCACATTTTGATGGTGAGGTTTTGCGGGAACAGGCACTCAGTCATTGCTGGTGGTGTTTTAAATTGATACAATATCAGTGGAGGGCAATTTAGCAATATCATTCAAACTACGGGTTGCAAATCCCCTTTGACACCGCAATTCTACTCCTAGGAATTGATCTCATATGTGGGAAATACTTACTCTATAATTTATTTCAGCATAATTTGTAATAATAAAGACTGGAAACAACCTGTATATCCATGTCTAGGGCTAGGTTAAATTCATTGCATTATATTCATATAATAGAAACCATGCAATCACCAAAAAATGAGAAAGGGCTTTAGAACGTGGGTAGAATTTTACAAAGTTAAAAAAAAAAAAACCAACAACAAGGTTTTAAAGCAGTGTAGCAGTATACTATCACTGTGAGAAGAAATATGCCTTCTGCTCGTATATGCATGTAATCTTCCTGGCAGGATGTGCAAGAAACAGGTAATTTTGGTTACCCAGTCAGAGAACTGGCTGACTGGAAGGGCGGGAAAATGGAGGGATGTGGGAGGAGAGATTTTACTGTGTATCCTTTTGAACCAAAACAGTACTATATACTCTTTTGAATTGTGAGTCTCTGTAATTGTGTTCCAGACTGTTACTAGCCTATCCATTAGTCATTTTCCTTTCTTCCATGCTGGAAGAGACTTAATTTGGTTCAGGTGTTCGCATTCTGACTTGTAACTCATGTATTTTCCTTAATTTATGCCTATCATTGTGTTTTGTTTTCTATGTCAGAGGTTTGTTGAGAGTGGGCAGTGGTGTATTGGTAAATATCTAACAACTGGCTCTTTTTTTAAAAAGTCCTGATTTGGAGCATTCAACAATTTCTCTGGTGTGAATACTCCCTCTGTAGCGAATTCAAGCTCCAACGTGACGTCAACTGGTTCACAAAATTCCTGAAAATTTAACAATTGACTCTTGCAAGCCACAATGAGCCAGCTCTAACATACCACTCTTCCTGCCAATGAGAAATGAGGGAAATTCTTCTGAATATTATTTGGGGAAAGGCTTCATTGCTCATAAAAAGAGACTCAGAAGAATAAAACAATTTTTTTTTTCTGGGCCTCTTCCACCAGCTTTTTATTATGAGACAATGTTTAGCAAAGATAAAGGATTTTTGCAGTAAACACATATGTGTATCACCAAGATTCTACTACTAATATTTTGCTGTATTTGGTTTATCATATATCTATCCATCTATAATTCCATCAATCCATCTTATTTCTTAATGCACTTCAAAGTAAATTATAGACATCCCTACCCTTCTCACTAGATAATTCAGACATGTAATATTAACTAGAGGTCATTATATGTTTATAATTTTTTCTTTTGAAGTAAAATTTTCAAATGAGATGTAAAAATCTTAAGTGATAAATGCATACACTCGTGTAACCCAAATCCCTATCAACATACATTGCCATTATTCCAGAAATTTCCCTCATTCCCCGTCTAAGTCAACCCTACCTCTTCCCCCAAGAGGCTACAACTGTTCTGGTTTTTTTTTCTATCATAGATTAATTTTACCTATTCTAGACTTTTATATAAATAGAATCATACATCTGTGTACTCCTTTGTGTAAGACTCTTTGCATTCAGCGTAGGGTTTTTGAGATTCATTCATGTCCTTGCATGCATCAGTAGCTTCTTCCTTTTTAATTACGTGATAGTATTTCATTATATGAATATATCAGAGCTGTGCATTCATCTATGAATGGACATCTGAGATTTTTCCAGTTTTCTACTATTTTTAGTAAAGCTGCTATGAACATTTTATACAAGTCTTTTTGTGGAAACTTGTCTTTATCTCTCTTGAGTAACCACCTAGAGGTAGGATTGTTGGGTTAGAGGGAAAGTGTATGTTTAATTTTATAAGAAAGTTTTCCTGGGTGGTTGTAATATATTACACTCTACAAAAAAATATATGCAAGTCTCTGTTACTCCAAATTTGGTATTGTGGTGGGTATACAGTGGTATTTCATTTCCTTGATGACTAATAATGTTGAGCACTTTTTCATGTGTTTATTAGCATTTCATACATTCTTTTTGTGAAGTATTTATTGAAATATTTTACCTATTTATTTAATTGAGGTGCTCTTCTTTATATTATTAATTTGTAGGAATTATTTACACAACCTACATACCAGCTCTTTATCAGAAATATATTTTGCAAATATTTTCTCCCAGTCTGCAGCTTCCATACACATTTTCTTAATAGTGACTTTGGATAAGCAGTTTTCATTTTGATGAAATTTAATTTATTAATCTTTTTCTTTTATTCATTCTCTGTAGGAAACTTACTATTACTCCAAAGTCACTAAGAATTTCCCCCGTTTTCCTTTAAAATTATTATTGTTTTAGCTATTGTGTTTAGGTCCATAATCTATTTTGATTTAATTTTGGACTATGATATGAAGTAAGGGTTGAGAATCATTTCTTTTCCATATACATATCCAGTTTTCCCATAACTATTCGTCAAAATACTATTATTTTTCTCATTGGATTTCTTTGGTGCCTTTGTTGAGAATATAATAGCCGTATAACTGAGGATCTATTTCTGGAGTTGGTATGCTGTTTCATTAGTTTATATGTCTATCTTTATTCTAATAGTATCTAATAGTATCTTGATTACTATAGCTTTATAGTACATCTTTATTATTACTTTTCAAAGATTGCTTTCAATATTTTAGACAGTTTGGATTTCTATACATATTTGAGAATCAGCTTGTCGTGTTTGATACAAAATCCTCCTGGAATTATGACTATAATTGTGCTGAATAAACTTAGTGAGAATTGACACAGTAGCAATATCGTCTTCTACTCCATGAATATGATTTATCTCTTCATTTATTTAGACATTCTTTAATTTCTCTGAGACACGTTTTATAGTTTTCTGTGTAGAGGTCTGACACATATTTTGTTGAATTTATTCCTAAATATTTTTTGATCCTACTGTAGATTGAATTATATTTAAATTTAATTTTCTAATCGTTTACTTCTAGTTTATAAAAACACAGTGAAGTACATTCACCTCATATGCTGTGACCTTGCTAAATTTATTAGTTTGTGTAGTTGTTTAGTAGATTCCTTAATTTTCTAAGTAAATAATCATGTTATCTGCAAATAAAAACAGTTTTTCTTCTTCCTTTCCATCCTTATGACTTTTATTTCTTTTCCCTTGCCTTATTACAATGACCATCATCATCTTTTGGATATCTTAGTGTTTTTATTTGTTGCCTAGAACTTTAGTAACCACCTTGTAACCACGAGGAGAGATAACTTGAAAAGGATATGCTGAAGATGGTACAGCATAAATCTGTAAGGAACCTACATCTTTAGTGATATCATCAAACTGCTGAATTAATTACCTATTACAAATTTACTTCTAGACTTCTAGTGATGGGAGGTATAAATCATTTTAACACAAAGCTTAAAAATCAGGGTGTTTCTCCTGCATAGGACTTTCTAAGACCTGGAGAGCAGTATTAAATTTGTAATTTTGCATTCTTTTGCATGAAGAGAGCCTCAAAGATTGTATTAGACTTCAGGTCTCATAATGCCTGAATCTGCCCAAGATACTCCCATTGTTTAAGCCATTTTGAGTCATGATTTCTGTTATTTGGAGCTAAGAACATCCTAAAAAATAAAAAAGAAGATATGGCATTTGTGTTCTTCAGCATCTTCTAAGACAAAATAAATTCTGCCCTTTGTTTTTCCCTCCTTTGTCAGAGCTTATCTCAAGTCTGGGACCACCTGCCTGACAGCATTATCATATTTACTTTCTGAATTAGAAAGTGGGACCTCCCAGAATTCCAGAGTGTCAACCTCTCTCCTTAAGAAAATGAGAGTGCAACAGAGGAATGGATAAAGAAGATGTGGTACATATATACAATGGAATATTACTTAGCCATAAAAAAGAACAAAATAATGCCATTTGCAGCAACATGGATGGACCTAGAGATCGTCATACTGAGTGAAGTAAGTCAGACAGAGAAAGACAAATATTGTATGATATTGCTTATATGTGGAATCTAAAAAAAGGGTACAGGTGAACTTAATTACAAAACAGGAGGCACAGATGTAGAAAACAAACTTAATGGTTACCAGGAGGTAAGGTGGAGGAGGGATAAATTGAGAGATTGGGTGTATTGAGTGTATACACACTACTATATATAAAATAGATAACTAATAAGGATCTATGGTATATGTGTAAAGCACAGGAAAGTCTACTCAATACTCTATAATGGCCTATATGGAAAAGAATCTAAAAAAGTGTCGATATAAATATGTATGTGTATAACTGATTCACTTTGCTGTATACCTGAAACTAACACAACATTGTAAATCAACTGTACTCCAAAAAAAATTTTTTTAAAGAAAAAGGAAATGAGAGTGGTCCTATGTACTATTCAAGATTTGTAGAAACAACCCACAAAACTGGATCTGTGGATCTGAAAAGAAAAGGAATTTATTGAGTGAAAATTATTTGGCTCACAGACCCAATTGCTCACAATTTGGATTACAGAGATTTGAGCTGAACTCAGAAGCAAAGGGAGGCAAGGCATAGCCAAGGTCCTGCCTAGGATGCTGCCACAGGCACCACTGCACTGGACACGTGACTCCATCACAGCCATGGGTCCTAGTGCTGATAGCTCAGAACAATGAGTCCTGGCCAGAAATACCACGTTGGCCTCTCAGAGAATGGTGTTTGGATGTTTACTCCACTCATCCGCCTGAGCTTCCCCAGATTAGGGATCCAAGGCTCATCAAAAAGCCTTCAAAAATGAGTTACAAAAGATCTTTTCTTCCCTCACAACGACATTCTATACAGGCTGGTAAAGTAGGTTGAAGAGTAGCATTTAAAGGAAGACCCTTGTGATGAAACACAATGTTTTTTTCTACTTGGCTACCTGAAATGCCCTGAATTTTCATTTAATTCAGCAGGAAGCACATTCCAAGAAAGGTTTCTTTAGGGACATTAGGAATTACTCTCTTTGTTCCAGGAAGAATTTAAAACAGATTACTGAAATACATACATATAGTAAGAAAATAAAGTTTAAATTAACAAATGAGAAGGCAGGAAAGACAAAATCAAGCCTGGATTAGGTTTAGTGCGTGGAACGGTGCTGCCGGATCTTGTTGGTTTACTGGCACTGAGACACCAATTTTGTTTTACGCTTTCAAAAAGCAAGCATGAAAAGGGAGAAATCATCAGTGGTGTGATTGACTGTACCTATAAAAAGGTTTGCTGGGAAGAAATATAACTATGCTGGTAGTGAGACACGGTAGCAATTTCCACAGGTAGGTCTTCCTAGAGAGAAGACATTGAGAGGATGCAGTGAATTTCATCCTCAAAAATGTCTTTATAGTAAGCACTAAACTCTTGAAAATTGTTTTGTATAGCTTTGCTCAGCCTGGGCTATTGGCAAAATGTCCAAGTACAACTGAGGGGCCTAGCAGTTTGACTCAGGAATGTAATTCTCCAGTTTTTTCTAAACATAGAGATTCTGCAGGTATAGCTAGACTGTATTTCAGGTACTTTTTCATGAATGTTGTGTTTCCCCTAATGGAGATTTTAAAAACTTTGAGCATCAGTGAATTAAGGTAATAGAACCTGTAATGTATATTGCTAACTAAATCAATGAACAATGTTTTAAAAATCAATAGAGATGGAAGATAGGATTAAAATCCTATTATGGGGCTTCCCTGGTGGCGCAGTGGTTGGGAGTCTGCCTGTCAATGCAGGGGACACGGGTTTGAGCCCTGGTCCAGGAAGATCCCACATGCCATGGAGCGACTAGGCCCGTGCACCACAGCTGCTGAGCCTGCGCTCTAGAGCCCATGGGCCATAGCTACTGGGCCCGCATGCCACAACTGCTGAAGCCCGCGCGCCTAGAGCCTATGCTCCACAACAGGAGAGGCCACTGCAATGAGAGGCCCGCGTACTGCAGCGAGGAGTGGTCCGCGCTAGCCAGAACTGGAGAAATTCCTGCGCGCAGCAGCGAAGACCCAACACAGCCAAAAATAAAAATAAATAAAATAAATAAAATTTAGAAAATCCTATTATGAAAATTGAGGAATTAGGCTAGGTAATGTGCTGGAATAGATTGCTACACCACAATACCATAGACGAGGCCCAAGGGATACCTTTATACAGGGCCAGGAGTCCTGTAAGACATTAATATCGACTCTGCTCTTACCTGCAGTGAATCGTCAAATCGAATTTTCTATGTTATAGGACAGGCCTGCAATGAATTTAGCCTGCAGAAATTTTAAGGCAGTTGTAACCAAATACTCATCTCAAAAAAAAAAAAACAAAACAAAACTCAAGCTATCCTGTAACATATAACGTTGAGCCATGTAACTTTACTCATTGATGAAATTTCCAAGATAAACTGGTTGTAAATATATAGCCAAGCAGGACAGAAAATTGATTATACTGTTAGTTTGGGCAACGGGGGTGGGGGTGGAGGTGGAGAGGCTGTTCTTGCAAATTGTAACAATTATTACCGTATGAGGGAGGGAAAAACAAATCCTTATTTTACCAGTTAAACTGTCGTTTTGCTGCGGAGCGGGACTTCTGAACTCCTTACCCCCACATTCTGGAAGATTCAAACAATTTTTTTTTTGTCATTCTTAAGATCTTTCTCCAACGGGTCAAAGGTGAAATAATTACACCTAAAACGTCCGCCGCATCCTCTCTCATTGGCTCCATAATCTCCACACTGGTGTTCTCTAAGCCTCTTCAACACGAAGACAAACATGATAACACACCAGTACAGGGGTTCCTCAAAAAATTAAAAACAGAACTACCATATGATCCAGCAATCCCACTTCTGGGTATATATCTAAAGGAAATGCAATTACTATCTCAAAAAAATATTTGCACTCCTATGTTCATTGCCACATTATACACAATAGCCAAGATATGGAAACAATCTAAGTGTCCATCAATGAATGAATGGATAAAGAAGATTTTATATATATATATTTATATCACAGAATGCAATATTACTCAGCCCTAAAAGAAGGAAATTCTGTCATTTGCAACAGCATGGATGAAACTGGAGGACAATATGCTAAGTGAAATAAGACAGTCAAGGAACGACAAATACTGTATAGTATCATTTATATGTGGAATCTAAAAAAAAAGTTGAACTCATAGTAACAGAGAGGAGAATGGTGGTTACCAAGGGCTATAAAGTGGGTGGAAAAGGGAAATGTTGGTCAAAGGGTACAAACTTTCAGTTATGAGATGAATAAGTTCTGCAGACATAACGTATAGCATGATGATTATAGCTAATAATAATGTATCACATGCTTGAAATTTGCTAAGTGAGTAGATCTCAAGCGTTCTCACCACACACAAAAACAGTAACTACATAAGGTGATGGATATGTGGATTAGCTTGATTGTGGAGATCATTTCACGATGTATACGTTTATCAAAACATCACGTTGTACAGCCTAAATGTATATAATTTTATTTGTCAATCATACCTCAACAAAGCTGGGGGAAAAAGAAGCTCAGACTCATAGTCAATGAAGGACATCGCCAATGCTTTTGAGAAAGAGCCGGTTCCTCAGAGGTGGATGAACAATAGGAAGTTTCCAATTTCAACCTTTCAAAAGCAGCCAAGTAGTCTCTCACCATCCGTTTATTTGTGACACTAAACAACAGACACAACGTGCTTTGTGGGGGTCCAGGATAGGGGGAGTACGGAGGGTGACACCCCTCAAGGCTTCCTTCAGGTCTGCTTAAAATCTTAGCCTTAAGACCATTCAATCCTGCTGTCCTGTCACGCCTCACCCCCTGCCATAGTCAAAATGCAAGTCTCCCTGGTCAATTTTGCACTTACACAAAGTCATCGTCATCTTTCAAGCCATTCCTCAATTCCATCGCCAGCTGCTCTTCAATATGCTTCTCGGAGACCTCCTTCTTTTTCATCCAGGTCATTGCCATTCTCACAGCCTCGCCGCCTTCCCTAGTTAGACTGCACTTTACCGTGCATGACGTCAGCCACCCGCTTGCCCGCATTTCCAGTTTCCTAGTCTCCTTCTATTTCTACTGCGCCCCAGCTTCAAGCCTCAACCTTGAATCAATTCATATACCTGTTTTCTCTCTTATTACACAGTTTGCTAAAGTGCTGCTGGAGAAAACCACAAAACTGAGTGGATTTGTGCCACTATATACGCCTGGTTTCAATCTCAGCGGGGGAGTTCTACCTCCCTTAAGGCAAAGTGTCTACATAAATTATTTGGAATTTTTCTGCACGAGAGATTTTTTTCCCCATTCGTTTATTTATTTAATCATTTATGTATATCAGTATGGACTGATGGATGTTTATTTTATACTTTGAGTTATAATAAAATACTACTTTATTGTTTTGCTCAAATTGTTCCAGCTTTGGCCATTGAGAGCTCTTTCTGTTGGCTCCTGTGTCCCTTTGACACATAATCCCAGCATTGTCAGTGTGTATGTGTGTGTGTGTGTACGTGTATATGTGAGTGTTTGAGTACTTCCTCACATGCTGGCACTGCAAGATGTTCTAGGCTCACCCTATACATTTCTTGCCCTAGTCCTGGAATCAACCATTTTCCTAAGGATCTCTCATTCTTTTTTTTGGAGAATGCTATAAGAAATCAAGATCTAGGGGACTTCCCTGGCGGTCCAGTGGTTAAGACTTCGCCTTCCAGTGCCCGGTGTGTGGGTTTGATCCCTGGTCAGGGAGTTAAGACCCCACATGCCTCGCGGCCAAAAAAACCAAAACATAAACCAGAAGCAATATTGTAACAAATTCAGTAAAGACTTTAAAAATGGTCCACATCAAAAGAAATTAAAAAAGAAAGAAATCAAGATCTAGGCACTAGATGTGCTCTTTGCTACTAAGCTGTCATTGCTTCTAGGCCCTCTAAGCTGTCAGAGCAGGGATAGGTGTGTGTACACTAACTGGTGTATATATAGGTACTTATAAATATTTCTACAAGTATTTATGTTAAGCTAAACATGAGTTCATATCGATGTCTCTAACTTGGGTCAAAATCAGCATGGATCTTTCTAGGCCTCCCTTCTTTCTTATCTATAATTTCTCACTCCAACAGTGAGAAATCGGGTTCCCACCATCCACTTGCCATTTATTTATTTGTTCATGTATAGTGGGTTCTGAATTGGTAACCTGTACACTCATGGGAAAAGGTTTCATCAGCTGGAGTACAGTGCCTGTGTACAGTTCTTGTGTCATACCATGTCCACTTATTTCCAACATTACTTAAGTTAGCATTTTGTATCCCATCCCACCCCATTCAGTGAGGCTGATGTTGTATCATATATCTGTAATACAGTTAGATCCTCCTGACAGTCTGCTTTCCTTCCTGGGATTCCAAGGTCTTCTGAGTGACATTTTAAAATTTGCACACATTAAGGTTTACTCCTTGTGCTATAAACTTTCATGGTTTTGACAAATGCATGGTATCATATATCCACCATTATAGTACCATGCAGAATTATTTCACCACCCCCCAAAATCTCCTGTGCCTCATGTATGCAACCCCCTTTTCCCTTGAGCCCCTGGCAAACATTTATTGGTTTTCAGGCTTTGGACACAAACTATCTCTCCACTTATTTAGATTTCTTTCATCAATGTTTTATAGTTTTCCACATATATTCTGTATAAATTATGCTAGATATATGCCAAAGTATATATTTTGGTGTTATTGTAAATAACATTAAAAAAATTCAGATTACAGGGGACTTCCCTGGCAGTCCAGTGGTTAAGACTCCACACTTCCACTGTAGGTTCGATCCCTGGTCGGGGGACTAAGACCATGCAGGCTGCATGGTGCGGCCACAAAAGAAAAAAAAAAAAAAAAAATTCAGGTTACAATTGTTCATTACTGGTATATAAAAATTTTTTTCCTTTTGCTCATTGACCTTGTGTCCTGCCACCTTGCTATATCAGCCTTTTAGTTCCAGAAGTTCTTTGTAGATTTTCGGGTGAATTCTATATTAAAAAAAATCATGCCATCTGTCACTAAAGGTAGTGTTATGTCTTCTTTTCTGATCTGTATGCCTTTAAAAAATTTTTATTTTATTTTATTTATTTTTGGCTGCGTTGGGTCTTCATTGCTGTGCACGGGCTTTCTCTAGTTGTGGCGAGCAGGGGCTACTCTTCGTTGCAGTACACAGGCTTCTCATTGTGGTGGCTTCTCTTGTTGCGGAGCATGGGGTCTAGGCGCGCAGGCTTCAGTAGCTGTGGCACACGGGCTTAGTTGCTCCGTGGAATGTGGGATCTTCCTGGACCAAGGCTGGAACCTGTGTCCCCTGCATTGGCAGGCAGATTCTTACCACTGCGACACCAGGGAAGTCCCAATCTGTATGCCTTTTTATTTCTTTTTCTTGTCTTCGTGCATTAGCTAGAACTTCTAGAACAATGTTGAAGAACAATGTGGTAAAACAGAACATCCTTGCCTTGATCCCAATTTTAGGGGTAAAGCATGCAGTTGCTCACCATTAAGCTTGATGTTAGCTATAGATTTATTGAAGATAGTACTTGTCAAGTTCAGGAAGCTCTCCTTTGTTCCTAGTTTGCTGAGAGTTTTTATCACTGATGAGAGTTGGATACTGTCAAATGCTCCTTCTGCATTAATTGTTATGATCATATGATTTTTCTCTTTTAGGCTATTGATATGGTGGATTACATTAATTGATTTTTTAAATTTTATTTATTTATTTTAAAATTTATTTTAGTTTTGACTGCGTTGGGTCTTCATTGCTGCACGTGGGCTTTCTCTAGTTGCGGCAGGCAGGGGCTGCTCTTTGTTGTGGTGCACGGGCTTCTCATTGCAGTGGCTTCTTTTGTGGAGCACGGGCTCTTGGCGCGCGGGCTTCAGTAGTTGTGACTCGCGGGCTCTAGAGCCCAGGCTCAGTAGTTGTGGCGCACGGGCTTAGTTGCTCCGCGGCATGTGGTATCTTCCCGGACCAGGGCTCGAACCTGTGTCCCCTGCATTGGCAGGTGAATTCTTAACCACTGCACCACCAAGGAAGCCCCATTAATTGATTTTTGAATGTTGAATTAGCCTTAGATACTCGGAATAAGTTCCTCTTGGCTGTGGTGTATAATTCTTTCTATCCATTTTTGGATTATGCAAATACGAATAAAAATGTCTCCTGCCTTAAAGGATGTTATAGTCAATTAGGAGGAAATAAACAGGTACACCCTTAACTATAATCCAAGGTGGAGCACAGCAGGTATTCTAAAAGAGGGGGAAATCTTACAGGTTTTTAAGGCAGGGAAAGGTCATATCTGGTCTGGAGGAGTTAGGAGACACTGCTATGTAAAACGTGGCTAATGTAGAATCAGAATTTGAGAACTGGGAGAAACCTTTGGACCATCTAATTCAAACCCTTTCCTTTTCTTATAAATGAGGTAGTGCATAGTGTCCCTAAATTAGGAGGTGGAATCTGATCTCACTTACCCCATCCTTATGTCAGTAAGCTTTCCTCTACCTCACACAGCCACCCACTTAAATAGGTAACAAAAATCTTGACTTTAAGTCGCCTATTTAGAAAATAATCATGGCTGTTCCTTTGAATTTCCTCATTCCTTTAATAAAAAGAAAACTGGAGGCAGTAGGTGGGTATGGAATTGCCTAATTCTGCAATTGAGTAACTCCATCGTGTTCTTGTGCCTCACACCCTTAAAGCCAAACAAAGAACACATAATCCCCATCTGCTACAATCTGTAGCTCCCCTGCTCCTCCCTGAGGGAGGTGATTCCCTGGCTGATGCAGCCATTCCTGTATGTTCTCTGCACGGACTTGCCTTTAACATGTAAGTTATTTCTTTTTGCTAGACTTGGGCCAAGTTTTTCCCACAAAAATTTACGGAGAAAGTTAAGTTGAAGTCCACCTTTGTTTATTCTTTGCAATTTAAAGAGGTAAAATTCACTTTGCCCTGAGGATATTTTAAATAAGGAATTTATAACGGCTTGTTCCAAGAAACGTAGATTTTTAAAGGCTGTTCAAAATGAAAACAGCCTCTGTCTTAGTTGCTTTATAGTATTGCTGAAAGTGGGGTTCTTTCCGTCAGAGCCATGCGCAGTAGTGGATGGATATCTCTACTCATCTCATATAGAGAATTAATTTTCCTGAAATAATAATGATAATAATGAAGATGATAACAATGATAATGTCTAATATTTATACTTCATCTTACAATGTGTCCAGTACTTTATAGAGATGATTCTGTTTAACCCTCTCAACCACCACATGAATTAGGAATTGTTAATATCACCCCCCTTTTGGAGAGGCGGTACCTTGGCCTCAGATAAGTAACTTGCCCAAGGTGGCAGAGTTAGGAAGAAGCCAAGCCAATATTTTAGCTGTGGTAGGTCTGACACAAGTCCTTCTGTCTTCGTTATGGTGCTCTAATGGTCTATTGCCACTTATGGCTATCCCTTATTAGCCGAAGTCCTTGGATAGCACCCATTCCCTACACACCCACCCCCCCCCCCACACACACACTCACCCCAGTGGCCTCTGCGGCTTCCAATTATCCAGACATTAAAATTCCTCCACAAAGTGCCTCCTCTACAACCACTTTCCCACGTGAGCCCTTCAATCCAACCAAAAGAGTCACTTCATCTTCTCCTTTTGCGTGAAGTCTCACCTTTGCTCAAGCAGCTCCCTTCAGCTGCAGTGCCCACTCCCACCTCCTCACCGCCTGTCTGCATTCCAGCTGGGTCAGCTCAAAAGAAAAATTTCCAAGGATGGAGAGAAGCTAGGCAGTGGGTGGCTGAGCCCAAGGTGAAATAAAATAATGTTTTCTTTTATTGATTTACTGATGTTTGTCTTTTCATTTCCGGAGAGCCTCAGTTGTACGCAAAAATGTTAATAGGAGTTGAAGGTCTCGTATTCATACAGTTCCAATCTATTCTGCAAATAAAAAGCAGTGAAAATGATTCAGATGTGAATAATTCCCCCAAACCTTTGCTTATTGAAATGGATCGGAGATAATTACCAGGTTGGAGAATGTGCATCCACACAATTTTCTAGTCTCACAAACATAATTTTCTTTAGAATGAATAGAAAATATTTGCTCTTTTAAAAGCTGTTGTGAATGGTGGAACTGCGTTCTTTCTGTCTCTGCAGCAATGTGGCTGCACCATCCACTGCTGCTACTCCTCAGAGCGAGGGATCTCTGTCCCCACCCTGGCCTGTCCCGCGCTGTGGGTCTCAGCATGTGTTTAACTCTCATCTGTAGTCATCTCAGTGTGGTGATCTGTACGTTCTGTTGGTCACCATGTCCACTAGGAAGAAGGCAGTGTGATCACAATCATTTGGGTGTTTGTCATTTCTTCTTGCAAGACGACTTCACGTTCATATGCAAGTTGGGAGGATAAGGATAACCTGTCACATCTCAGGCATTTATTTAACCACTTAACTTTTCGAATTTAGCTGAGAGTAGGAGGACATTTTCATTGGAGTTGCTCTGAAAAGGGGGTAGAATGAACGCTTTTTGTCTGTGAGCCTTCAGAACCATCTGGAATACACGTGAGATTCATTTTCTGCCATTGTCTCTCCAAACCATCAGGCTGTTGTTCCAGGTGTGTGAAGTGCCTGTATGGCTTAGGTTTAATACTTGATTTTCATTATGCCCAACAGCTTGGTCCTTTATTCTATGAGGGATGTTTTTTCAATACCGCAGGAGATTTCTTTATGCCCAACCAAATGAGTCTTTACAAACAGCTCAACTGGTGTAAGGCCTCAGGTAGGCTTAAGGGACCCACAAGAACAAGGTTGATGTGTAGGCACAGGGGGTATTCAAATGTGGCATTATATTAAAGGCATTTTGAATTTCTCTGTTCTGGTTTTCTAGGAAAACAAACACCCCTCTTCCTGAAACTAAACAAGAGATGCCAGGGTTCCTTGAAACTATGTTGGAAAAAGAAGAAGCAAGGCATGTATGAGATACACAGTAAAGTAAACGAGGATGTTGTGGAAGAGGAGAGAGGAAATAAAGAAAAAAATGTTTTAATGTTTTTTTAAGGAAAAGATAAGAAAAAAAGGTGATGTCTATAGATGAATTTCCAGAAATGGATCTTTAAGATAGAAAAAATTCAGTAAACAAAATGAATGAACATAGCTACATATGATAATATGGGCGAATTTTAGGAATATAATTTTAAATGAAAAGTCTCCAGAGATTACATCTTGCATGATACCTTTAAATAATCCTTTTCATTGTGAAATATAATACAGTAAAATTGGATTAAGAGACCCTTTTTTATAAATTTAAAAACGACCAAACAAAAGTATATGCTATTAAGAAATAGAGTTAAGTGTAATACAATTATATCAAAAGGAAAGCAAGACAACATGAACTCAAGTTCCAAGGTGAGAGGCAGGGGGATAGGGTGGGTGAGGCTCTCACGTGAATGTTATCGTCACATGACATCCTCACCCAAGGAGGACTGTTTGGATCCCAAGGAGGATCATATTGTCATCGTTTAAATTTTCTCTTGGATGGTGATTTCACAATTGTTTATTATGTTATTCAAATCAACAAATGAACAACAAACAAATAAAAGAGAGCCTTTTATATATAGATGATGGAAGCCTGTTCTGAATTTAGGATTATGGTTAGTGCAGTTCTGTGCACCTGATGTCCAATAAAAAAAAATGTGACAAAGGAAAGGAGGAAAGAGATACATATTTTGCCCTTTGAGTAACATACTCCAAACATGGCTGTTCCTATACTGTAGTATGTGTCTTTTCCCCCAGTACTGGACATTAATTACCCACCTTGCCTTTATATATATTTATATATAGATAGATAGAGCTCTAGAGAACTCTCGATTCCACCAGCAAGCATTAGCCTGTTGGGAGCTACACTCCCCTTGCTGCAGAAAAGTAGCGAGAAACTAATTTGTTCTCACATGTTCCAGGCAAAAGCGCCCTCTGCTTTCAGGTAGTGGTGTGGCAGTCCAAGTCTATATTCTGGTATAGCTCTAGCCAAGGTGTATGTCTCCACCATCAGAAATAAGAGAACTAAAAAAACAAGTATCAAAATTGATAACTTGAATTTCCAAGCAGAAATAACATCCCTCCATGCCTCCCACAAACTTTCTAAATGTAGAGATGTTAATCCTGATTTATTTCACTGGTTCTTTTTATTCATTGTTTGCAAGTTGGGTATCCTGGGAAACAGGCTGAATTGGAGATAATTGAGATGTGTTTTTGGGCATAACCTCTATAAAGACTTGAGGGAAGCAGGACTGGGCAGAGGGAGAAGTTGGGCTGTAGTGCAGTCTCAGAGAAGCCTGACCCGACCGCACAGTGTGCTATGAAGCTGGGATAATTCTTCAGACATGTCCTGAACCGAGGCGAGGGGGCTAAGCCTTTGAACACCCCTTCCCCAGGGGCAGCCCACATCCAAGACTGCCTCTGGGGAGGATTTTCCTGTCACTATTATCTTTCAGACACCTCCTCTCCCTCTGAGTGAGGAAAGAGTGAAACTGCAGCCAATTTTTGTCTTGCACATATATATATACTGAGCCAACTCACCTGTGAATGCAGCTTGGGCTTTTTTCACCTCTGTCCTCTGGACCCAAGGTAGCACTCCCTTCGGGTGTGAGCTGAGCAGGAGGCATCATTGCAATACTAACGTATGTCACTGGAGTCTGGGCTCATGCAGCTTACTGTGCCTCTTTGTCTTGCTCAGGACCAATCTCCAATGTACCACTTCCATCTTATTATGGCTAATTCTCTGCTGCAGATGCCATGGTCTTACTCCAGAACCTTACTTGTCTAATGTTATGATTCTCCTACAGGAACTTGCCATAAATCCACGCAACATCTTTTGCAACACAGATTCCTTTAATATCATAGGGTCTGCTGGTTTACACAGCCCAAGTGACAGGGCTGCTTGCCCCACAGCCTAATCCTGCCCCAGAGCCCTTTACTTCTCTGGATCTCATTAAAATCTGTCAACCTTCCATGTCACTCAGTAAGTGGGTTGGAGCAGTATTTGCAAGTGTGAAATGTGCTGTCTCCAGAACCTAATATGTGATAATCCTGGCATACCTCAGACCATTAAAATTCTGAAAAGTTTTTTACTGATGTGGTTGACTTCTGAGTCTTCATCAGGTTTATTTTAAACCCTCTGGAACACAGGTACTTTACCAAAGGCTTCAACATACTAGCTTCTTTTGCTCATCTGTTTCAATTAGCACGATAACATTGGTATCGCGGCCAATGTTATGTCACAAGGGATGTCCAGATGGTCTATACCTCTTTTAGGAAACTTTGCAAACAATTCTCCAAGGAGGTTATACTAATTTTTCACTCCCACTGGCACCAAATGGGAAGATCAATAGCTCCACATCCTTATTTGGTACTGGCATACTTTCTGACTTTTAGCCACTCTAACAGGTGTGAAATGGTACCCCATTGTGGTTTTAACTTGCATTTTCCTAATGATTAATGATTTTGAGCATCTTTACATATGATATCAGCTATACCTATATATTCTCTTATTAAGTGTCTGTTCAAGTCTTTTGCCCATTAAAAAATAGGGTTGTTTTTCCTTTTATTGTTGTTTTGTAGTAGTTATTAAAAAATATATTGCAGCCATGAGTTCTTTTATAAGCATATACTGTGAATATTTTCCCCAATCTGTGGGCTGACTATTCATTTCTTTAAAAAAAAAAAAAAAAAGCAGTTTTTAAAAAAAATTTTATTTATTTATTTATTTATTTTTGGCTGTGTTGGGTCTTCGTTTCTGTGCGAGGGCTTTCTCTAGTTGCGGCGAGCGGGGGCCACTCTTCATCGCGGTGTGCGGGTCTTTCACTGTCGCGGCCTCTCTTGTTGCGGAGCACAGGCTCCAGATGCGCAGGCTCAGCAACTGTGGCTCACGGGCCCAGCTGCTCCGCGGCATGTGGGATCTTCCCAGACCAGGGCTTGAACCCGTGTCCCCTGCATGGGCAGGCAGATTCTCAACCACTGTGCCACCAGGGAAGCCCTATTCATTTCTAAAGGTGCCTTTGATGAGCAGAACTTTTTCTTTTAATAAAATCTAAATTATCTTTTATTCTTACATGATTAATGTTTTTTGTGATGTAAAAAAAACTTTTCCTACCACAAAGTCATGAAGATATATGCCTATATTTTCTGCTGAAACGTTATGGATCTAGCTTTTACATTTAGGTCTATGGTCTAGCTTGAATTAATTTTTGTGTATGGTTGCACAAGGGTAGAAGTCTGGTTTTTTCCATATGGTTTCCCAGTTCTGGAGTCATTTGTTAAGAAGACTTTCCTTTTCCCATTGAATTGACCATATGTGTGTTGATCTATTTCTGGACTCTCTATTCTGTTTCATTGATCTATTCATTGATGCTTAGGCCAATTCAATGTTTAACAAATGTCTTATTTTTGTAGCTATAAAGACTTTAAGTCAGGCAGAGAAAGTCCTTTATTGTGTCCTTCTTTTTCAATATTGCTTTGGATATTCTAGGTCCTTTTTATTTTCATATACATTTTAGAATCAGCTTGTACATTTCTGTAAAAATCCTTCCTGGAATTTTTACTGGGATTGCACTGCATTTGGAGAGATGGGAAATTTTTATGATATTGAATCTTTTAATCCATGAACGGGGTATGTCTTTTCATTTGTATATGTCTTCTTTAGTTTCTTTCAGCAATGCTTTGTAGTTTCCAATGTTGATGTATTATGTATCATTTGTTGGATTTATTCCTAGTTATACGGTGTTTATGATGGACTTACAAATTATATTTTTTAAAAGGTAATTTTACAGTGTTTTGGATTACAACTGATTTTTGCATACTGACTTTGTATTCAACCAAATTAATAAATTCATTAGTACTAGTATTTTTATTAGTAGTATTATTTATTAGTATTTTATTTTATTAGTGGTTTTATTAGTACTTTGGGAGAGATTTAATTATGTTTTCTATGTGTATTTGTATGTTGTTTGAGAGTAGTGATGATTATGTTTCTTCCTTTCTAATAAGTCTCTTATATTTCTTTCTCTTGCTTTGTAACATTGGCTAGGACTTATATTACAAAGTTGACTGGAACAAGTGAGACCGGACTTCCTTGCAATGTTCCCAATATTAGTGAAAAAGAGTTTAGTGTTTCACATTATGTATAACGTTAGATATAGTATTTCATGGATGTCCTTTATCAAAAGGAAATTTCCTTCTTTTTATAGTGTGCTTAATAGTTTTAATCATTAACACATTTTTTCCATCTACTAAGATGTCAAATACTTTCTCTCCGTCTATTAAGATGATAATATGATTTTCTCCTTTATGTTGTTAATAAGGTGAATTACATAGATTGATAGAAAAATGTTAAGCCAATCTTAAATTTTTGAGTTAAATCCCACATGATCATGTGGTATTATCCTATATATGCACTGCTGAATTTGATTTGCTAAAAATTTGTTAAGATTATTTTTTGCCCATGTTCCCAAAGGATATTATCCTGTAGCTTTTATACCTTGTTAATGTCCTTTCATGTCTAACCTGTTAAACTGATTTAAGAAGTGTTCCCTTCTCTTCTATTTTCTAAAATATCAATAGTTTGTGTGAGATTAGAATTATTTTTTCCTTAAATGTTTAATAGAATTCACTGGTGAAGCTATCTGGACCTGCAGTTGTTTGTTACAATATTTTGGTTACAAATACACTTTCCTTAATAGATAGAAGGATACTTGATTTTTTGATTTCTCTTCTGTCCATTTTGGAAAGTTGTATTTTTCAAGGTTTTTGTTCTTTTCCTTTATTTGCCAAATTTGTTGGCATTGAAGTTGTTCATAACATTCATGTATTATTGTTTTAATATTTGTAGCATCTGTAGTGTGGTCCCCTTCTACATTGATATTAATAATTTGTCTCTTCTGTTTTTTTGATTAGTCTTGCCAGAGGATTATAAATTCAATTGAACTTTTCAACTTTTGAAAAATTTTGTTGATTTTTCTCTATTGTTTGCCTATCTGCTGTTTTATTGATTTCCATTCTTTTTATTGTTTCTTTTCTTCCATTCTTTTGGATTTTATTTGCTCTACTTAAAAAATAACCTCTTATGGTGGAAGCTTAAATAATTTATTTTACACTTTCTTTTCTAATATAGGCATTTAGACCAGTACATTTTTCTCAAAACACTACTTTTTTTGCTCTATCTCACAAATTTTGATATGCTAATATTTCATTATCTTTTCATGATCTTTCAGTACAAATATTTTCCAATTTTTTTGGTAATTTTTTCTCATTCGACTCATGGGTTATTTTGAAGTGTGTTGCTATATTTCCAAACATTAGGGATTTTCTAGATGCCTTGTTTTTACTAATCTAAAACCATCACGGTTAGAGAACATACTTTGCTTTATTTTTATCATTTTAAATTATTGACTTGTTTTATGGTCCAGTATGTCATTTATCCTGGCAAATTGTTCTTATGCACTTGACGACTTGGCAATTGTTCTTATGCACAAAGTTATGAAACTTTGTGGTTTTCTCTCAATGTTAATTAAAGTTGGTTGATAATGTCATTCAAACGTTCTATATCTTTAGTGATTGGGTGGGGTTACCTTTTCTACCAAATATTGAGAAAAACCTGTTAAAATCTCTAACAATGTGGATTTGTCTACTTTTCCCCCTTCATTTTACTATGTGTATTTTATTCCCACCTGCTTTGCTGCCTTATTGTTGATGAAGTGAGTACGTTTTTTTTGTTTGTTTGTTTTTTTAAGATTTTAATTAATTTATTTATTTATTTTTGGCTGTGTTTGGTCTCCGTTTCTGTGCGAGGGCTTTCTCCAGTTGCAGCGAGTGGGGGCCACTCTTCATCGCGGCCTCTCACTGTCACGGCCTCTCTTGTTGTGGAGCACAGGCTCCAGACACGCAGGCTCAGTAGTTGTGGCGCACGGGCCCAGTTGCTCCGCGGCATATGGGATCTTCCCAAACCAGGGCGCGAACCCGTGTCCCCTGCATTGGCAGGAAGATTCTCAACCACTGCACCACCAGGGAAGCCCGTGAGTACGTTTTAAGTATCCTATTTTATCTCCTAGATTATGTTTTAGGCTATATCTCTGTTTGTTTTATCTCATCACAATGTGCCTTCAAATAATATTCTATTAACTCATGAAAAAGTGTAATAATCTTAAAACAAGTGCTTTTATTCCTTCTCTTGACACCTGTTCTCTTATTCTTTTATATTTTACTTCTGTATATTCTATAACCCCTACATTATCAATGTTATTGTTTTTCATAATCAATAGTCTTTTAAATAAATTATATATATATATAGGGGTTTTTTTCACTTCCTCATATCCAATGTTCCATTTGACAGTCTTTTTCTTCAGCCTGAGAAACTTCTTTTAGTGTTTCTGAAGGTCTTCTGGAGACAAAATCTCTCAGGATGTCACTAATGAGAATATCTATTTCATCTTCATTTTTTTTTTTTTATAAATTTATTTATTTATTTATTTTTGGCTGTGTTGGGTATTCATTGCTGCGTGCAGGCTTTCTCCAGCTGCAGCGAGCTGGGGATACTCTTCGTTGCAGTGCATGGACTTATTGCGGTGGCTTCTCTCGTCACGGAGCACGGGCTCAGCAGTTGTGGCTCTCAGGCTCTAGAGCGCAGGCTCAGTAGTTGTGGCTCACGGGCCTAGATGCTCCGCGGCACGCGGGATCTTCCCAGACCAGGGTCCGAACCCGTGTCCCCTGAACTGGCAGGCGGACTCCCAAACACTGCGCCACCAGGGAAGTCCCCATCTTCATTTTTGAAGGACAATTTTGCTGGAAAAGGGATTCTAGCTTAGGAATTTTTTTCTTACAGCATTTTAAAGTATTTTTTTTCATTGTCTTTTTGCCTATTCCACTGGCTTTTTTTGTTGTTTCTGAGGAGAAGTGAGCCATAATCCATACCGGTTTTGCTTTATTTTTATCATTTTAAATTATTATGATGTGTTTTTTTTTTCTGGCTGCTTTTTCAGATCTTCTCTTTGTCTCTGTTTTTCAGCAGTTTGACTGTGTTACACGTGTGTGTGTGTGTGTGTGTGTGTGCTCTACTCTGCTTGTGGTTCACTGAGCTGCTTGCGTCCCTGAATTGATATATTTTATGATTGGGGAAAAATTATCTCTGAACATTTCTTCCGTTCCATTTTCTTACTCTCTTTCTGGCACTCCATTTATATGTATATTAGACTCCTGGGTATTGTTCCAGACATGTAAGATGTTCTGTTTCATTTTTCACCTTTTTTTCTCTTTGCATTTCAATGCGAATAATTTTTATTGACTTATCTTCAAGTTTACTTATTTTTCCTCTGCAGTACCCAGTGTACTGTTAAGGCTATCGCTTGAATTATTTTTTTAAAATTTTAATTAAATTTATTTTTATTGAAGCATAGTTGATGAACATTTCTTGAATTCTTAATTTTGATTTCATATTTTTCATTTCTAGCAATTTTATTTAACTTCTATTTACAGTTTCCATCTCTCTTCTAAAATTCTCCATCTATTTATACATGTATACGTGTTGTCCATCTTTTACACTACCTCTTTTTAACATTTATCATAATTACTTTAAAATCACTATCTTATAATGATGGGGTATTTTCTGCAATATCTCTTAATCTGCTTCTATTCATGGTTTTCCTCTCTTGGCTGCAGATGGTTTTTTCTTGCTTCTTTCTGTGTCTTACACAGTTTGATTGTATGGCTAGACATTACATGTAAGAGAATAATAGAGATTGAAGTAAATAATATGATGATCCTTTTTTTTCTGGCAGGCTACTGGTATGGGACACTAAGGTAATCTAATCTATAATTGAACTGAGTCCCAACTTTGTTGCAGCTTTAGTTAAATTCGATTCACCTCTGGTTTAAATATTTTGGGGGAAACAACAGGACTTTTCTTCAGTAGTGCTTGGTTTTTGAGCTGTGCCCAAATTTGCCAGAGATCCGGAGATCTTTGTGCTACAAAGCCTAGTTACCAGCTTGTTGGGCTGGTGGAGAGCACTTCAGGGGGTATTTCTCTTCGCTCTCCTGCACTGTAATTAGCCTTTTGTGTGTCTTCCCTCTGCACTCCGTGAAAACCTGTAGGAAAGTTTGAGTAGGCACAGATTCTGTCTTGGCTTGGGCTTCTCAGGGTTCCAATCCCCAGGTGCTGCTTCCAGAAGCTTGTTAAAGGTCAGTTGGTTTCCCCTTACCACTACCAAGGGTGCATTCCTCCTCTTCCCACTGCCTTGCAAGAGATGGAAGCCTCTCATCACTTTATGTTTTTCAGTTTACTTTGGTTTCTTTGTGTCCTCAGCTCTCTGGTTGTTACATAAAGCCATGATTTAATGTTTATTTTTTTGTGGGGAGGTTAGCTTTTTCAGCTTGTTGGCAATAGGGTTGGAACAATAGTCTCGTTACTTTCTGTATTCTAACTGCAAGTGGAAGTCCCTTGCTTTTTGTTCACTATCTCAGCGAGAGTAAGGGAAGATTCAGAAGTTTCCACCTGGTCTTCTTCACTGCAGGTGCTCTTATTCCACATGTCAAGGAATTATTGTGTTAATTCTGCCCAAGTACTAAGTATTCAATATGTACATTGAGGCACTGGGTAAGTCCATGATCGAAGTGGGTCCAGTGGACCTACCATGAGTCAAATCTAGGCCAGAACACCATTTATTACTTGGTTCCCATATGTTTCCACTCTAGCAATTGGGCTTTAATGGCACTTCGAGTCCCTGAATATCAATTTCAACCCAGACCATTTGTCCAAGAGTCCTAGAAAAAAACAAAACAACAACAAACCAAACTGTGCATTCCCTCTCCCCAGTAAGCAATTACCCAAGTAACTAACTATAGGACCCTTTGGGGAAGGATTAGAAGAATTATTATGAAGTATACTTACCAGAATTTGCAAGGCTCTTTCTCACAGCACTTCTCTCTCTGGGCTACATTATTCTCTAACTCTTTAAAATGACAATAAAATGGAAAATTGCAGGACACCAAGACACAGAACATACTAAAGAGCTTTTCAATCCATTTATTTCCTGTCAAATAGAATTCTAAGCAATACTGAGATGTTTCACTGCTACTTCCCGTTTTTTGCCTAAAGGTGGGATTCTGCAATTATTGAAAGATTCTGGGCCATGAGATGACATTATTTTCTCAGGATTGGGGATGGACTACAAGAGGTTCTTGAAACTTCCAACCTAGTCTCTGATGTGTTGAAGTGCTATCTCCTGAAGGAGTGATTATGACCCCCTTTTGTTAACTTTCTCTGGGATGCCAAATTCCAGCAAATGCTTTATGTAACCTGGAATCTAGTCATCACTCATTTTTTCTTAATAATTTCTATTAAACAGAATGCTAGAGGGAAAGTTTCTCCCTATTGTCCAGAAGAAACACAAAGAGTAGGTTTGCATAATTTCTAAACAAAGAGGGACTTGTAATAAGAAATTTGCAAATATTATATGTTCTCTTCCCTTGTTGCAATATATGTCCTATCTTCTGGGAAAAGAGCCCACAAAGAGCAATGGACCCTAGTCCAGTCCCAATCTATTAATTCCATCTCCTCATTCCGTGAGTAGAATGTAGTTATATATTGCTTACTAACAAATATTCATTGAGTGCCTACAATCACCATGCATTGTTCCAAATGTTGGAAATACTTCTGTTAAAAGAGACAAAAGTCCCTGATTTCATGGAGATTACATTCTAGTGAGAAGAGATAGTAAAAAAAAATAAGTTAATATGTGAAATGGTGTTAAGTCTTATGGAGAAAAATAAAGGAAGGATGAGGGAGAGGGTTTCTGGGTTGGAGTTGGTAGTGGTTGTAATTTTAACTAAGTTAGGAGAGGCCTCTTTAAAAAGGTGACAGTAAAGGTTCTCTGTGGGAGGATATCAAAGAATCTGAAAGCCCAAAGAAGGGAATTTTTCTGAGCATCTCCCACAACACCTAAGTTAGCAGCAAATTGGGACCAAAATCCAGGTATTAGAATCCTCTGTTCCTTCCTTTTTCCATTATGTGACACTGTTAGAAGGACTCATAAGGGATTCACTGAAGCACTATATCAAGCAATGCAGTGTAGCTGTGAGCTGTTGGCAAACAGGAGTGGCAAACAAATTAGCCTAACGAGTCCTTATTGATTACCCACTGTTCAGAGAAGATCACCGGTTCCCTAGGGATCACAGAGGAATACACACTGGATTTCCTGCTTCCAAGAAGCTGACAACATGGGGTGGGGCTGGGGGCAAAGTGCAAACAAATAAAGCAAATGTTTTGAGGATACAATCTGAAGAGTACAGACGCCGAACTACACCTAGAGATGCTCTCAGGGCAGTGTCATTTGCCAAAATTCAAATGACTTTCTTCACAGGCTTGCTGTGAAGAGAGAAAATTCTGCTCCCTCATCTTCTTGCTGTCAACTGCATAATCTAATGAGAAGGATGGCAATATATTGTCTTTTGTTAGCTGGCTGAAACCCAAAGGCTGCGATTACTGAACACAGAAGGGCAGACAGATGCAAGTTTCACGCTGTCCTGTAATTGCAAAGTAGGCTTCTCTTTGAGAGTCCTTTCCAGAACAGCATCTATTACCTGTGGTTAAGTTGGGATGGTACACTCTAAAGTAATATGGAATAGACCTACTGGTGAAATTTAATTGTTACCAATTAGATCTAGCAGGAGAATTTATATCAGATGTCATGACTTATCTAATTGAACTACAGAAGTAAAGCTGTCATTATACTCAGGAGAGCAAGTACTTGTTTAAGATGCCAGTTTTTACACTGCATGAAAAAATCGTGGCTAGAGACCAGGTATTATATTGCCCCCCTATGCTGTGTACCATGGTGAGGAAAATAACAAACAGGCAATTGGAAAGGTGTTAAAAAATAGGTCTTGTAAAAATCAGAAAAATTCAGAAAGTCTAAGATACATCTACTTTGTAGCAAACCAAGCTATTTACTTGATAAAGCAAGTCCATTAAGGAAATATTCAGCCAAACCAGCTATTTGTCCTCACGCTGTCATAAAAGCTTATAATTAAAATGTTCTGGTATTTGCCTTGATATCTTGAAAAGTCTCAGTTTAAAAAAAAACTACATTGCTTTGACTTTACTTTCTCCCATCAGTTAAAAAAAAATATATATATATATATACAACAGTTCAAGTTTTATTACACATTTAAATAGTTCCCCTTTCATCCTGTTTAATAGGAATTATCAAAAGAAAAAGAGTACAGGTTGTGGGCTTCCCTGGTGGCGCAGTGGTTAAGAATCTGCCGGCCATTGCAGGGGAAACAGGTTTGAGCCCTGGTCTGGGAAGATCCCACATGCCGCGGAGCAACTAAGCCCATGCACCACAACTACTGAGCCCGAGTGCCGCAACTACTAAAGCCCGTGTGCTTAGAGCCTGTGCTCTGCAACAAGAGAAGCCACCGCAATGAGAAGCCTGCGCACTGCAATGAAGAGTAGCCCCCGCTCGCTGCAACTAGAGAAAGCCCATGAGCAGCAACAAAGACCCAATGCAGCCAAAAAAAAAAAAAAAAAAAGAGTACGGGTACATGAAGCATTTGCTGGAACCTAAAGAACCTAATATTTGGGGTTTTGTGCTTCATTCCATCCCAGATTTTGTGTTCATCTTCGCAATTAACATAAAATGAACTCTATGGGCTCTCCTACTGAATACATACACACACACACACACACACACACACACACACACACACGATATCCAATTTTTCCCTATATCACACATTTCCTAATTGCGAGACATTTGTGGTCTACTAGGTTTTCCTGTTATTACAGTGTTACTAAAGCTGGCCTTTTGGAGTGTGAATTAATTAACTACTTAATAGTAGTAGTTAAAACTAGTTAAAACAGTAGTTAAAAGTCTTTTAAATACTTAGAAGTGTCAATTAAAATTAGGAACAGTACTGTTGGATTTTTATTGGAAACTTCATTTAAATTGTTTCAAGATAATCTACAACAGGTCTCAGAAAAAGCAGAATCCCCTGTGAAAAGGGATTGTCTATGCTTCATGGAATCAGGTACCATCCAAAGATCTGGTTTACTTTAGTTCTCTATAGGCCTAGAATTTATAGGTAATCAGAAAGGTAAATCCCATCTTTCTTAAGGTTGTCTTAATGAACCACGGTGAACTGGAATAAAAAGTTCTTTCAGCCTCTTCCCTTGAGTCACTCTCTCTACTGAGAGAGTAGAGGGAGATGACCAGGTCACCAAGCCAGGGGCTGATTAGGATTAGAAGTAGAAGTAGGCCGTGTTGTAATTCACAAGTTGTAACCAACAAGTTCAGCTGTGGCATGTCACCGGTAGAGAATATGGTATGAATTAGAAAAATAAACTGTTGAGTATGGGGGTGGTGGTGTGCAATCTGTGAATTGATTGGAAGAAGACATCAAAATTATTGCCCAAGATGGTTGATGATTGCCTAGCAACCCTCTCTGGCCCTTATTGCCCCCTCACCCAAATATCATCTAGAAGGGACGATATTGTAGGCATAAGACAAGGCCTATGGGATCACAGCAATGAAAGAAACTTTAGAGGCTCTGGAGGATAAGTGGTGGGTTTAAAGTAATCCAAAGCACCCAGCTGAGGCTTGAAAGAAATGGTACTGTACTTGTTTGAGGAAATGCATGTGAAAGGCTGAGAGGCTGCCCCATGACCAGGACGGATATGAAGGAACATCCATGAGAGGGAGATACTGGAACAGGGGGAGTTTTAGTTTCTGATGGCAATAACTAAGTGTTGTTATTTGTATTTTCTCTGGATGAAACCTTTTGTGTTCCTAATGACTTGTGATCGTAACGATAGCAGGAAAATCGGGCAAGCTCTTTCTATCCCATACTTTAGGTCTTTCTGGGATGGCAGGGTAAAGGTGGAGATAGAAAAAGGTTTTCAAAGGCTAGCAAAGTAATCATCCCACAAAGCTAATTACTTTGGGGGCTTGCAGACCACATTTGTGTGGTTGTTATAGGTTTCGGGTCCCATAAGCCACGGGAGAAGTGTCATCGCCAGCACTATGAGTGAAAAGGTGACTTTGGCAGATAGAGAGAGCTTCATGTGTTTTTCATCACTAATTCTCTCACAGAATGTGCTATTTTACCAACATCATGACATGGTTTAGTTCAAGAAATAGGCCTTTGAAAACTGGTTTTACTTTTATTACTTATAAGATGCAACAGGGGAAATTGTCCAGATGGAAGAGTAACAGGGAACAGTCTTGATTATATTGTGGGTCTCCTTTCCACACTCACACCCACTCAAAGCAGCACTTTGGTTAAGGTCATGAGTGGGTGTTTGTTGGGGGAAAAAGAAAAGTGAAAAAAGCAGATAGGTGTTATGGAAAAGATTAGAGGCCTAGGATACAGAAGACAGAGTGTATATGAGGTAATAATTGCCAACGTTTACTAAGCACTTATCTGGCAGGTGCTGTTCTAAGTGTTTTACATATAGTAACATTTAATATTTGTAACAGCACTATAATGTCTGTTTTCTATATGACAAAACAGGCACAGAGAGGTTACCTAACTCATCCATCACCACAGAGCTAAGTGTGGTAAATTGCAGAGTCAGGATTAGATGCCAGGAAAGTCTGGTTTCCAAGTCCAGGCTCTTAGCCACTACACTACACTGCTACAAAGCAGCAAGGTGCAGATGTGGGGTGAGAGGGCTAAGGCAGTGGATATATACTAGGAGGAGGACAATGGGGGATGTGTCAGATTATCTATCTATCTAATGTATAGATTATTCTAGAAACATGGCTTCTGTTGGCTCATACTTTTCAGATCCTTCTGTTCAAGGCATCCCTGTGCCAGCAGTGCTAAGATTATATTGAAGGATAAAAGTTTGTGTGTGTAGTGTTTCAAATAGCACCTTCACATCCAATTTCCTGAAATGTCCTTTCAACAGTTTGCAATGAAAGAAGTAAACTTCATTTAAAAAGAATGTATTATACAGAATGTATTTCTAAGAAACTTGAATTTATTTAAAATTTTTTGTTGGTGCTCAATTTGCTTATGAAAAACATTATTCCATGTAAGTAGCGTTCTCAAGAATTGAAACTTCTCCATTAAGTGCTAAGGATTTCACATGGCACCAGGTTTTAAAGGTTTCTGAAAGACCACCTAAAAGCACCAATGACACAACTTATTCTGCCTGTGTGTTCAGAATTATAAAAAAGCTTTTGACAATATCGTCAATATGCTGACATTATTGTTAAAGGTCCTTAACCTTATTATGGAGCAGTTGAACAATACTGGTTTGTTTGTCCCAGAATCATGTGGGAAAGATTGTTGGGTTTCAAGGTTTTCAGGTGCTTTTTTTCTTTTCTTTTTTTTAAACCAAAAGTGATGTTGGCAAAGACAAAGAGTACAGTGACAAAAGCTACTGGTAACAGCAGAGATGAGTTCTCATACTATCCTTCATAGTGTTAAGAGTCTCTAGCTGTGGGTAGTTTTTTCATACACTTATTATTTTTAAGCGAAGTACTTGCATAAAATCACTTTTTTTCCCCCTTTGGAATTCACTTCCCTTTCAGAGGTTGTAAAATAACCTGTTACATAAACTTACAATGGATATTTCAATAGTGTTTCACATTGCCTCACGTGAGATCCACATGGGTTTAATCAAGGGCGTTGGGAGGGTTAATGTGCTGTCACATCCCTGGGTGTGACTGGACTCACAGCCACTACATTTTTGAAAATGTAACATTCTGATTCACCTCCCCGCTTTACTCTTTGCTTTCTCAAAAAAATATTTAGAAACGTATAAAGAAGACAAAAATGTTACTGACCCTCCCAAGTCAGTATCCAACAAGGGTCCTCCTGCCCGGTGCCTCTCTCTCCAATAGGAGACCAAAGTTGGTTCAGGAGTGAAGCAAAGCTTTATTCTTTGATCAAAGAATGGAGAAGGGCGAGCTCAGCTGGAGCGCACGCTGTCCAGCTCTTGTAGCTCATGGGCGGGGCTGGTTTGAGGGTTCACATCAGCGGGGAAGGAGAAGGGGCCGAGTTCTCACCGGTGGGGGGCAGGTGCAGCATGCTGTTCACGGATCCAGATCGCAGTGCCGGGTGCAGCACCTCTGCACCTGGCCCGCTGCCCACCGTCCTGAATTGCAGCGTTGTGTGCAATGCTTCAGCGCATAGCCTGCCCAGCTAAGGTGTTTCGCACTAGGAACTCTGGTCTGAAGCACCGGGTTGGAGGCCTGTGCATGCAGCAGACACCCTTTGGGCAAGTGAAACAAGACTAAGCACAAAGGAAAAGAGCAAAACAAGGTTAGACTTCATTTTATTATCCAGATTCTATTTTTATTTCCTGGGAATTGTTAATGGGCTTTGCCAGTGAGAAAAATGGTGTAGTTGCACCATCAAAATACTTCTAGTTGAACTTTTTAATTAAAAAAATTAAAGTACTACATTCACATGATTAGGAAGTTACAACAGAGGTCTAAATGTAATAAGAGGTCTAAATGTAATGTAATGTAAAAAAAAAAAAGCAATGTAAACAGAGGTCTAAATGTAATAGCATTGGTAATGTTTGTGTTTTTAAGATCGTGATTCACAGGGATTCATTTCATTGTTATGCTTCAAAATATATGCTTCATAACATATGTTTCATTTATTCTTTTGGATGCATGATGATTTTTAACCCTCCCTCCACATAAATTAACAACAACAAAAATAGAAAGATTGAAAGGAAGAAAAAAATCTCTTCCCTCCCAAGGCACTTGCCTTAAAGGGAACTACTATTTTGATAATTTCTACTTTATTTTTCCCGGAAAATGTTCTAAGCATATAAAAATACATGCTTTAAAAATTCTTTTTTTGGACTGTAGTTAAGACAGCATAGGGCTGCTAGGCAACCAGGCTCTAGAGCCAGAAAACTGGGGTGGAATCCTGTCTCCTCTGATGACTAGTTCTGTGACTTTGAATAAATTATTTAATCTCTTCATGCTTCAGTTCCTTCATCTGTAAAATGGGGCTAATAAGCCTCAGAGGTTGTTTTTAGGATTGAATGTGCTATTTATGTTACATACTTTCCTGATCTAACACTCAGCAAATGTGAACTGTAATTATTATTTATGCAAAACAGATATTTATTTTTTCAGCTTTACTGAGGCTGGATTGACAAAAGTGTAATATATTGAAAGTATACAACATGATAACTTGATATATGTATACATTGTGAAAGGATTCTCCCCATTGGGTTAATTAACACATCCTCTGCCTCACATAGTTACCTTCTGGGATTTTTCGGGTGAAAACATTTAAGTTCTACTCTCTTAGCAAATTTCAGTTGTATAATACAGTGTAATCAAGTATATCACTATGTTATACATTGGATCCTCATTCACTGTACTGCTGAAAGTCGGCACCCTTTTTACCATCTTATCCCTAGTTCCCCCACCCCCCAACCCTTAGCAACTACTTTTCTATTCTTTATTTCTCTGAATTTGACTTTTTTTTTTTCTTTCTTTCTTTCTTTTTTTTTAGATTTCACAAATAAGCAATAACACACAGTGTTTGCCTTTCTCTTCCTGGCTTATTTCACTTAGCATAAGGTCCTTCTAGTTCATCCATGTCCAATTATGCATCCAGTTCCAATGTGTGGCGTTTTTTCCCACACCAAGCAATTCTCAGACATCAGTCAGGTGTCCTAGTATTCAACTAAATTCTAACAATAGCTACCTGGAGGTAGCATCAAATTCCATAGCTTTAGGGCTCACTCCTAGAAGACTGCACCCACTCCCCCCCCACAACCTCCAACCACTTAAGATGCCAACTGCAAGTCCAAGTTGTCACCTGTGTTTCTGATTGACTGACTATAGATTAGAAGTTCCAATGACCCACAGCTCAGGTTCCATTAATCTGCTAGAGTGGCTCACACAGCTCAGAGAAACATTTTACTTACTAGATTACCTGTTTTGTACAAAAGGATATAACTCAGGATCAGCCATATAGAAGAGATGCTTAGGGCAAGGAAGGGGGAAAGGATCTGGAGCTTCCATGTGCTCTCTGAGTGTATCACTCTCTCCAAATCCCCACAGATTCACCAACCGGAAAGCTCTCCAAACCCTGTCCTTTTGGGTTTTTATGGAAACCTCATTACAGAGACATTGGTGATTAATTCAACCTTCATCCTCTCCCCTCCCAAAGATCATGGATGTGGGACTGAAAGCTCTAAATCTCCAATCACGTGGCTGGCTCCCCTGGCAACCAGCTTTCCAAAAGCCACCTCATTAATGTAACAAAAGACACATATTGCTCTCATCTCAGGAACCTCCAAGGGTTTTAGGAGCTCTGTGCTTGGAATGGGGATAAAGACTATATATACACTTTTATATATATATACACTTTATATATATATATATACATATACACTTTTATATATATATATATATATATATATATATATATATATATATATATGTATACACTTTATTTTTGCTGCAAGGCATGCAGATCTTAGTTCCCCAACCAGGGATTGAACCCATGCCCCCTGCATTGGGAGCACAGACTCCCAACCACTGGACCGCCAGGGAAGTTCCCAAATAAATATTTCTTATAAATCACGTCACACCATGTTGTCGCAAATGAAAATATTTATTTTTTATGACTGAATATATTTCATTGTAAATACATGCCATATTTTCTTGATCCATTCATTCATTAATGGACACAGATTATTTCCATTCCTTGACTCTTGTGATTAATGCTGCCAATGAATATGGACATACAGATCTCTTTGGGAAAGTGGTTTTTATTATATTTAATAAAATTCAAAATTAATTGTTAATCCCCAATCCAGACAAAGATCTTGGCACATCTTAATTCAGATCAATGCTGCCTTAGATGTATGTACAATCACAATTTTTCTCTTCATTTCTTTTTGCATTCACACCTTCTTTCTGGACTTGGTTTGCTCTTCCTGAAGTACATCTTAAGAAGTTTCTTAGTGGGGCTCTATTGTTTTGTGCTCAGTTTTTCTTTGTTTTCCCACAAAAACAACACCAGGCCCAAACATATATTAAAGAAAATTTTTGTTCTTAAAAGATAGTTTTGATGACTTTATAATTCTAGTTGTTAGTTGTTTTTGTTTTTTTCAGTGACCTCTAAATATATTATTTTACTGTTCTCTAGCAACAATGGACACTAGCATAGTTGCTTTTGATTAGTCCTTTCTCTCCAGCTGTTTTACAAATGTAAAGTTTTAAATTGAAAAATGTTTGCTTCAATCTTTTTGTTCTCCAATTTCATTACAATATTTCTGTAAGTGAATTTTTATATATTATGCTTTGGTTTTAATGTTTTTTGAAAATGAGATGATATCTTTTATCAGGTCTGGAAAATTGTTAGGCATTACCTCTTCATATTTTGACTTTTCTCCATTCTCCCTATTGTCTCTTTCTTAGACTCCAATTAGACCATCTTATTGAACTTTCTCATCTCTTAAATTTCTTTTCCTATTTTCCATATTCCTGTCTCTTTGTGTTGCACTATTGTAAATTTTTTCTTTTTTTATTGAAGTATAATTGGTTTACAGTGTTGTGTTAGTTTCAGGTATACAGCAAAGTGATTCAGTTTTATATATATGTATATATATACATTTTTTTTAGATTCTTTTCCCTTATAGATTATTACAAGATATTGCATATAGTATAGTTCCCTGTGCTATACAGTAGGTCTTTGGCATAAGGGTAATTTTTAAGCTCTCTGTTTTGGTTCTTCAATTTGCTTTCAACTGCATTTAACAAGCTGTTAACCTATCCACTGAGGTGGTATTACTGGTAGTAGTAAATGTAAGTTACTGTTAATATTCTAATTCTTGCATTAGGTGGTGAATTTCCAAATGTTCATTATGTTTTTAAAATGAAATAAAGTAAAAAAGGCCATTCTTGGGCAAATGATTCTAATGTGCCATGATTAAAGGGTTATGATTAAATAAATTCTGTGCACCATATTTCCAATACAAATAAAAAAAATTTTTCAAATCATCTCAGAAGCTTTAAATAGTTTTTCCTAATTCAAAAAATTCTATTTTTTATTCTTAAGTGTTTTCTATCTAGTAATTTTTTTTTTTTTTTTTTTTTTTAAAGATTTATTTATTTTATTGATTGATTGATTGCTATGTTGGGTCTTCGTTTCTGTGCTAGGGCTTTCTCTAGCTGCGGCAAGCGGGGGCCACTCTTCATCACGGTGCGCAGGCCTCTCACCATCGCGGCCTCTCTTGTTGCGGAGCACAGGCTCCATACGCGCAAGCTCAGTAATTGTGGCTAACGGGCTTAGTCGCTCCGCGGCATGTGGGATCTTCCCAGACCAGGGCTCGAACCCGTGTCCCCTGCATTAGCAGGCAGATTCTCAACCACTGCGCCACCAGGGAAGCCCTATCTAGTAATTTTATATTATGTATCTTAATTTCAACATCTAAAGCCCCAGTCTTCTGAATCTGTTATTTGTTTTTAATGCTATTTGTTACTCATATGACTTATAACTAAAAGAAAAAAGACTGATAAATCAGACCACATTAAAATCAATAATTTTATTTATTAAAAAAGAAGTCACTAAGAAATTAAAAGTAAAGATTTAGAGGGAAGGAAGTTTTTTGCATTCATGTGTCTGATTCAAGATATATCCAGAGTATAAAAAAATCAGCCACTTACAAATCAAAAAGGTAATGACAAACCATTAGATAATTGGGCACAGAACTTGAACAGGTACTTCACAAAAGAGAGTTTCCACTACTATATACAAAATAGATAAACAACAAGGACCTACTGTATAACACAGAGAACTATATTCAATATCTTATAATAACCTATAATGGAAAAGAATCTGAAAAAGAATATATATATATATATCTGAATCACTTTGCTGTACACCTGAAACTAACACAACATTGTAAATCAACTATACTTAAATTTAAAAAAAAAAAAAAAGAAAGTTGAATGCCACCTCACCATACACAACATCAATTTATACTTCCACAGATATATCAACCTTGGAATATTATTTTACTTATCACTGATATCAAGAATGTCAATCACTTAAAATTGAATGTTAGCTCTTTTCTCTCTCAATTTCCATTTCCATAAAATTTTTATGGAAATTTCATTTCTCTTTATGAGTTACCATTCACTATAATTTACTTGCAAGTGCTTTTTATTGTCTGGATGTTATGAAAAAATGAAAGAGTAACTATTGTAATACCTATGATATGGTGTTTCTCTTTTCTCTTACCTGATGATTTCCAGGCAGCAGGTTTGGCTTTTTGTTTGGTTTTGGGTCACTTTTCAATAAATTTCCATGCCTATGAAAAACATTAAAGAAATAAAGGGGCAAAAAAGAGAGAGGTTCCAAATGGTCAATAAGCCTATAATAAGGTGTTTAACATCATTACAATTCAGGGAAATTAAAATTAAAATTAAATATCATTACACACCTGACACATGGCTAAAATAAAAAAGACAGGTAGTACCAAGTGTTAGCAAGCATGTGGAATTCCCTTACATGGCTGCTGAGAGTGTAAATTGATGCAACCTCTTTGGAAAAATTTGGCAGTATCTACTGAAAATAAACTTGTGCATGCGCTATGACCCAGAAATTCCACTCCCAACAGAAATTACACCCAACATGGACTTATATACTACCAAATGTGAAATAGATAGCTAGTGGGAAGCAGCCGCATAGCACAGGGAGATCAGCTCAGTGCTTTGTGACCACCTAGAGGGGTGGGATAGGGAGGGTGGGAGGGAGGGAGATGCAAGAGGGAAGAGATATGGGGACATATGTATATGTATAACTGATTCACTTTGTTATAAAGCAGAAACTAACACACCATTGTAAAGCAATTATACTCTAATAAAGATGTTAAAAAAAATTTAAAAAAAGAAAAAGAAAAAGAAATGTATACATATATGCACTAAAAACTCAATATAATAGTTCCAAGAATCCATCAACATTAGAATGGAAAAGTAAACTGTGGTACATCCATACACCAGGGCAATGAAAATGAAGTACTGTGACACATACAACAACATGGATTAATCTCAATAATGTTGAAAGGCAAGAAGCCAGACACAAGAATACATGTGGTATATTCCATTTATATACAGTTGAAGAATGGGCAAAACTAATCTATGGTGTTAGAAGTCAGAACACTGATTAACTTTGAAAAGGGAGTAGAGACTGGGAGAAAGAACAGAGGAATAGGTTTTTGAAATACTGGTAATGTTCTATTTCTTGATTTGGTTACCTTGTGTGTTTATGTGGTACATATATACGATGGAATATTACTCAGCCATAAAAAGGAACGAAATTGGGTCATTTGCAGATATGTGGGTGGACCTAGAGACTGTCATACAGAGTGAAGCAAGTCAGAAAGAGAAAAACAAATGTCATATATTAAAACGCATATATGTAGAATCTAGAAAAATGGTATAGATGATCTTATTTGCAAAGCAGAAATAGAGACACAGACATAGAGATCAAACACGTGGATACCAAAGGGAAAGGGGGGATGGGATGAATTGGGAGATTTGGATTTACATATATACACTATTGATACTATGTATAAAATAGATAACTAATGAGAACCTAATGTATAGCACAGGGAACTCTACCCAGTGCTCTGTGGTGACCTAATGCAAAGGAAATCCAAAAAAGGGGGGATATATGTATACGTATAGCTGATTCATTTTGCTGTACAGTAGAAACTAATACAACATTGTAAAGCAACTATACTCCAATAAAAGTTAATTTAAAAAATTATTGAGCAATGTACTTATTACTTGTGGACTTTACTATATGTATTCATTCATCTTCAGTAAAAAATTTACTTGTAAAAACAACCTGTATGTTCTCTATTCTAGAGTTAGATGCTAACTTACATAATTTTTTTTCAATTTTTAAAATGACTCAAATTGACCTTTGTGGGGTATATTCCATATAACATCAAGTGTTTGTTAAGAAGTGTACTAAATATTTTGCATTCACTATCTTATTAAATCTCCTCAATAATCCTGTAAGTTAGAAATTACGTCCCTTAGGTATATGAAGAATTAAACTCAGAGAAACTAAGTTTTTTGCCCAAGATCACACAACTAGTAGTATAGCTATACTCTCCTACCCTGACAATATTTAAAGCTACAAGTTAATTTTAGAGCAGAAAGTGTTTCCAAATTGGAGTCTTAAGCATGGAAGACATAGTTAAATCATTTAACCTAGGTGTCTTTACTTACTAGCTATAGTATAAATTATCTTCGACAGGCAGAGCAGTGCCACTATCTTTTTTCCTGAGTTTTTGAGTTCCTGTGAATAGAGGGAAAAGTCATAAACAACCACTATTAATACTAAATATTTCCTTTGAACATGTTCACCTGAATTGCTTTCTAAATAAAATGCTTGGAAAATTAACATTCATCTCTCTGTATCTGTTGTTGACCAAAGAATTCCAACCAATCACTGGACATCTGAGGCTGTGATAAATACTTGCTACTGTTTGTCTTTTGATAGCTTATACAGGGAGGCAAACTGCCTAACACTCCAAAGGGATACTACTATGAAACATATTGTCTGACATTACATTAAATAGCTTGAAAATACCATAACCATTGATGCAAGGTTGTCGTTAAAGTATCTTAGAATCAATGAAAGAAATTAATAAATAGAAAACCCAGTCCTAAAAGAGATCTTCTTATGGTTTTCTAGTTAAGAAAAAATAAATTAACACTCTCAGCAGGAGTGAAAGCAGTTGATTGTGTGGGATTCTCTTGAAAATGAAGACTTCACTCCCAATGTTAATTTAATTTGCATACACTTCTAGGGAAGTCATTTATCACCTTACTATGCATATACCTTGAATAATATTTATACTTCTATATAAGCATTTAATAAAATATACTTCTATCTCTGGACCACCAATTCAGAATCGGTTCATAAAGACAACAATTGAAGGAAAATTTCGATAAGAATTGAGTATAACCCCTTCACATACCTTAGGGACATTAGTGTTATGATCAAAGACTGATAACAAGGAAGTTCTGGTTGTGTTTATCCACTTCTTGTGCTATTTATGACCCCCTGAGCATCAATTCTTTGATTCACATAATGCAAGTCACCAGTATGCTGACTCGATTTTCAGTAGTCATGAGTTTGGGGAGCTCAGGTAACAAAAAGAAGACTAAAGCTGATTTGCCTTACAGAATCTGAGCTATATTATTGACGTCAACGTGAACTAGGGTATAAGTATGGATAGCTTAGCTCCCGAATGGATGTGCTGGGCAAATAATTATATCAGAAAGTGAGAACCACTCCACCATCTTACCGTTGACTGTTGCACCCCTAACCCGGACTTGCTGTTGGGAGGCCCCTTCTTTCTTGCCCTCTTCATGCCCCTGTGAGCTCTCAGCTCTGTGTTGCTCCTTGCTGAGAGGACAGAAGAGTCCAATCTTTACTAGACATCTTAGTGTTTTGGTTTCCTCACTCGTGTAAATTAAGTCCTTCTGTCCTTGCCCTCATATCCTGAATGATAATAGATCAGACTACTAAAATCACTTCAGTCTTTCATTAAGAAAATGTGAAGACCAAATATTTGAAGACCAGAGGGGTTGCAGATGTTTACTAGATAAAGAAACAGCAGAAAAAAGAAAAAGGGCTGTGACTCTGCTGCCAGCAGAACAGTGTAACAGTTAAGAGGGACTTGGATTCCGGGGGTTCAAGCCCCCATACCTCCGCTCACTACCAGTGAGACTGGGAAACTACTTAACCTCTTGAATCCTCAGTGTTTTTGCCCATGAAGTAAGAATAACACCTAATTCCTAGGGGGGGATGTAAGGATGAGAAGCAATCCTATAACTACAATGCTTATTAATTATAATATTTATATAAGTATAATTATGTTATATATTATAATATAATATAATATATACCATTATAAATATATTTAATAATTAATATATATGTTACATTTTATATAATGTATTATTATTATATTTTATATTTATATAAGTATATGTAAGTATAATTATAGTAATTATTTTCATTTCAATTATAATGCCTAGCACATTTAAAATACCCACATATAAAGTTGAACACCTTTAAGTCTGTTTAACAGCCCCCTCCCCCTTCATCTGGGAAGCACATGATTGGAGCACGTGATTTGAACACAGCCAATCAGAATGTCTGAACCCCAGTCACCGTGATTAGCCTAGGCTGGGCAAGGGACTGAGTTGAGTCAGTTACTCGAGATCTTTTTTATCCCTCCTTATCAATATAGTAGTTGCTTACTATAGCTTTTATCATTACTAAGTTTACTTAATATATGCCATAATGATAAGTAATTAGTCCACATGTTTATAGAAAATTCTGGTAAATAATAATGAAGTAGCTTACGACATTGTATATGTTAAAGGGGGAAAGAATGGGAAGGTAAGTCCAGTAGTAAAGTGAACATTAGTTTCTAATGGTTCTATGATCCCATATATTTCCTTTCTATTCCTTAAGCTGGTTGGAGTAAGAGCTCTGTCACTCACATTCAGAAGAGTCCTGACTAATATTAAGAAATAATTGGAGTCTTCCATGTCCAGAGACGTTGTTCAGTGGGCTCTGGGAGCAGCGCCCAGGGCAGCTTAACCGTAAGAGCTTTGTGAAATTGAGCTGAGGCCAGAGTTGGGTCCTTAATAAAACCATAACACTCTGGTCAGTTGGGGCAAATCAAATTTTGGGGGTGATTCTAACAACTTTTACAAGTCAGAGTCGATAAATCTCAAATGCCTGGATGATAGGATAATTGATAGTAGAGCTAAGACGTTGCAACCTCTTCTCAGCACCCCTGCTCTTGCTGCAGACCTCCGCTCGCAAGGCAAATTGTCCTCTTTGATCAGAGAATTCATCATTTTGTTTAGAGTCCCTTGGTGTTCCTGACAGAAGCTTTAAAATTCTGCCTCAATTAACTAGAACATACTGTTTCACAGCTACTTAATTTTAAATCTCATTAATATTTTGCATTTATTACCTGAAGCTTTAAACAAAAATATAAATTCTAACTCTAGTTTTAAAAAATTTAGTCATAAAACAGTTTGAACTGATGAGCTGATTGACTTACATGAAGAATTTTAAACCTCCTGAATTTTCTTTCTGTCCAATTTTACCCAGTGGTGATCGTCTTCATCCAATCAGCCTTCGGTAGTTGATTATGTAAACCAAGCTTCCAGAAAATCTGATGTCCTAATGATAATGAGACTGGTCAGTGACATTTAATTATGTCTTTATCCTTTATCTAGTTTTCTGTCATCCCTTCCCCATCCCCTCACTGCCATTGGTCATCCCAATAGCTGGTCCATTCATGTTTTGTCTCTAGGGCAGAAAATTGCCTGTATTAGAAAATGCTTTAAGTAGCCATGGGCTCTGGGCTCCCAGCTGCCATTTGAGTAAATAATGCTTTTTTAATAAAAAGATCATGCAAGTTGAAGGTCACATTATAACGATCTACTTTAGTCTTTAATATGATCAGCCATCAGAGATGGAGTTAGCAGTGAGATTTGGATAAGAAAGATTCACAATTCTGATTTTCATCTGTGCTCCTTGGCAACACTTCCTGAGAACAGTGTGAACGAAATTCCAAGACTAAATAGCCAATGGCATAATACACTTTCCAGCATGCTGAGAAACAGAGAGTGAAGAAAATTAAATCTCCAAAGGTTTCCCATGAAAGATTTCATAAATTATTTTCTAGTACAAAAATGAGGTTGAAAATAGCTCTCATAACATTTTTTATACTTGTACCAGGTTTAAAACTATGACAAAAATCCAAAACCATGTGGGCATTGATACATAATATACTTAAATATGAATGAATAGAATTTTAATTATAACTAAATGTATTGAATACTTACTATTTGGCAGGCACAAGACTGAGTGCCTTACAGGAATTAGCTCATTTAATTCTCACGGTATCCCCAAAGTAATAGTTATTATAAGGTCCATTTTACAGATGAGAAACTGAGGCTTATGGGTTAAGGAACTTGCCGGGACCTGCCTAGTGCAAGGGCTTCAGGGCAGTTTTGGCTTCAGAGCCTGGGCAGTACTGACAGTGTGGTTCCATGGAAACCTTAATTTATTTGCTTTTTTTCTCTCTAGATACCCTTATGTTTATTACTTCCCATGAAACACAAGTTAAAAAAAAAAACTTGTTCAGTATGCACGCATTTATTTTTTAATGTATTATTTTGAAATCATTATAGTGTATTAGGGTCCTCCAGAGAAACAGAACAAATTGGAGATATATGTATATATATCTCCAGGACATATATATATATATCTAGAACAATGTGGGGTTAGGGGCACCAATGTCCCCATGCAGTAAAAAACCCGTGTATAACTTTATAGTCAGCCCTCCATATCTGCGGTTCTGCTTCTAAGGATTCACCCAAACACAGATCATGTAGTGCTGGAGTACATATTTATTGAAAAATATCTCCTTATGAGTGGACCTATGCAGTTCAAACCTGTCATGTTCAAGGGTCAGCTGTATATGGATATACATATAAATTTACATATGTATCTCTCTCTCTCTGATTTCTTATTTAAAAAAAATGGCTCATGTGATTATGGAGGGTGAGAAGTCCTCCAACCTGCTGTCTGCAAGCTGGAGACCCAGGAAAGTCAGTGATATCATCTAAGAACCAGGGGGCCCATAGCGTATAAGTCCCAGTGAGGACAGGGGACTACTGGTATCCCAGCTCAAGTAGTCAGGCAGAGAGAGTGAATTGCCCCCTTCTCTGCTTTTTTGTTCTATTCAGACCCTCAGTGAAGTGGATGATGCCCACACATTGCGGAGGAGAATCTACTAAGTCCACTGCTTCAAATGCTAATCGCATTCAGAAACAACCCACAGACACACCCAGAAATCATGTTTAACCTGGGCATTCTGGGTCCCAGTCAATTTAACACATAAAATTAACCATTTCATAGAGATACACAGCAATTTGCCACTCCACCCACCACACACACACACCAAGTACATAGGGAGGTGGTTACACTCTTCACCAAGCCTCTGCCAGTGGTAGCGTCTTGTGTAACTGTAGTACACTGTCCAAACCAGGAAATTGACATTGGTACATTCCACGTAGTCTATTCTGATTCCGTCAGTTTTTTAAACACTCTTTGTTCACCATAGTTTGTTCCTTCCATTAAATGGAAGTCCTCAATTTTGTCTGGATAAATATTTCAGCCTTTTTTAAAAGCAGCTCTTACTTTTATGACTTGCTTACAAAGACTTTCTCCACCAATAAATTATGAAAATATCTTTTAATATTTTATTTTTAAAAAATTTTTATTGGAGTATAGTTGCTTTACAATTTGTGTTAGTTTACACTGTACAGCAAACTGAATCAGCTATACATATACATATATCCCCTCTTTTTTGGATTTTCTTCTCATTTAAGTCACCACAGAGCAGAGTTCCCTGTGCTATATAGTAGGTTCTCATTAGTTATTTATTTTATACATAGTATCAATAGTGTATATGTGTTAATCCCAATCTCCCAATTCATCCCACCCTGCCCCCTTTCCCCCTTGGTATCCATACTTTTGTTCTCTACGTCTGTGTTTCTGTTTCTGCTTTGTAAATAAGATAGTCTATTCCCATTTTTTCGGATTCCACATATATGTGTTAATATACGATATTTGTTTTTCTCTTTCTGACTTACTTCACTCTGTATGACAGTCTCTAGGTCCATCCATGTCTCTACAAATGACCCAATTTCGTTCCTTTATAATATTCCATTCTATATATGTATCACATATTCTTTATCCATTCCTCTGTTGATGGACATTTAGGTTGCTTCCATGCCCTGGCTATTGTAAATAGTGCTGCAGTGAATATAGGGATGAATGTGTTTTTTTGAATTACGGTGTTCTCTGGGTATATGCCCAGCAGTGTGATTGCTGGGTCATATGATAGTTCTATTTTTAGTTTTTTAAGGAATCTCCATACTGTTCTCCATAGTGGCTGTATCAATTTACATTCCCACCAACAGTGCAGGAGGGTTCCCTTTTCTCCACACCCTCTCTAGCATTTACTGTTTGTAGATTTTTTGATGATGGCCATTCTGATTGGTGTGAGGTGATACCTCATTGTAGTTTTGATTTGCATTTCTTTAATAATTAGTGATGTTGAGCATCTTTCCATGTGTTTGTTGGCCATCTGAATGTCTTCTTTGGAGAAATATCTATTTAGGTCTTCTGCCCATTTTTTGACTGGGTTGTTTTTTTGATATTGAGCTGCATGAGCTGTTTGTATATTTTGGAGATTAATCCTTTGTCAGTCACTTCATTTGCAAATATTTTCTCCCATTCTGAGGGTTGTCTTTTCATTTTGTTTATGGTTTCCCTTGCTGTGCAAAAGCTTTTAAATTTCATTAAGTCCCATTTGTTTATTTTTGTTTTTATTCTCATTACTGTGGGAGGTGGGTCAAAAAGGATTTTGCTACAATTTATGTCAAAGAGTGTCCTGCCTATGTTATCTTTTAATATTTTCTTTTGGTATTTTTATTTGAATTTACTTTTTGTATAGTGTGAACAGAATCTAATTTAATTTTCCCCCCAAATGTATAGCCAGTATAAATATCACACTTTAACAAGGAAATGCTACTGATGGGAGCTTACGGAGCATGAATGGCTTAAGTCCATCATGGTCCTGTGCAGTTCCCTAACCCACACGCTTCTGGAGACCATACAGGTATCACAACTGTGTGATGAAGTCAGCGGTAAGTCAATAAAAATTGGTTTATACAATAAACAGGTGATTAATGTCTCTCCTAAAAGCATTCCATTTTAATTTTTTAACATCCATTTAAATTTTTTAACATAACTTTCTGTCCAAACACACCTGTGGCCTCTAAATGTCCACTTCTGGTCTGGTGCAGAGAATGCGGTAGAATCAAAAATCTCTCCAAGCTTCACCATGTATTAACTTTAAGACTATGAGCAAATTACTTAATCTCTCAGAAGTTCAATTTCCTCATTCTGTAAAAGAAATAACAATACTTCCCCACAGGGTTGGACTAATTATTACATGCAATAATATGCATAAAATACTATATATGGTGCCTTGTAAATGATCTTTGCTCAATAAATATTAATGGAATTTAAACAGTAACTTATTTAGGGAGGGAAATATTGTATCTTTTGATCTATATAGAGTCCCCCCACCTTTTTTTAGCAAAAAAAAGAGAAAATACTTTTTATTGTTTGAATTTCACATTTTTTTGTTTTGGTGGGCACGGTGATGTCACCATCTTTTGATAAAGGCCCCTTTTAACCCATTGTATTCAGGCAGCTAAAAACTTTGTAAATAAAAATTTATTTACGGGCTCTCATGTATAGCACTGTTTTGAATACTATCTGGGGAATATAAATAATTATCAGATGTAGTCCTTGTTCTTGATAAGCTTACAGTCTGATTAGGACACAGACACTGTAGAGTAAAGACCTTTTTTTTTCCCATCCAACACCTCTTCTTACTCTGTGAGGACTTGACCACCCACTCTCAATTCATGTGTTGGATTGGGGTTTACCTAGAAGTAGGCATATATGTCCCAGGCCTGGCCTTTTGGAGAGTTTCACTTTCCAACTAGTGTGATTGCTTCAAATCTGGGTTTGGGACCCAAGTCAGTTAACTGAATTCTGAGATTTTTGCTAGAGCTATTGCAAAAGAAAATCTTTGAATGAATAGTTATGCTAGCAAAATTTAAGCCTGAAGCTGCCCATGGGTCATCTCATAAAAAACAAACAAACAAAAAATGCCTGAGAAGAAAGCCAGTGTAGAAGGTAGCAAAATTGAGACACGAAAGGAAGAGACCAAGGTTGATACTATCATTGGAGCCTCTGAATTCAGCTTTGTCTGTGTGTTCATCCCTTGAACTTCCTAGTTACCTTTTTGGTTTATGCTAGTTTAAGCTTTGTTTTTATTAATTGCAAGAGTTGTGACCATATAGGAGTAAAATACAGATATGAAAAACATGCAAGGAAGCTTACAAAGCAAAATAAAATATCAATCATTTTCTTGGGAAATCTGAAACTCCATTTCTCTTTCTAGGCATAACTGTTCCAAGTTTGGTTCATCAAACTAGGGAGGAGTTTTGGGAGGAGATCATAGGCCTTGGTACAATTTTTAAAAGTATCCTTAGAAATTGAGGTTCCATTGACTCTTAATGATAATGGAACTCAAGATTCAATGTAGAGGAATTTTATTTCTTATGAGTAGCTTGTATTATGTATCCTACAGTTTCAGCATATTTCCTTGTGGGAGAAGTACTGAAATGGACTTAACAAAAATAGGGAGAGAGACAATTCATTTAGGTGTAAGGACTGAGACTTAGTTGGGTAATGTATGGCAGGAAGCGTCCTGGAGTAGGACTGGCCTACAGAAGGAGCTTTCTTCTGCTGCTCCTGTTGCTTCCTCCCTTTCACTGGGAATATCTTTGTGGCAAATCTGGAAATCTCTGCCTGCCCAACAGATCTCCTGCCACAGAGCTCAGCAACTCTTGCTTCAAGAAACGACATCTTTACATTAAGACAATTACATTAAGATCTATAATTGTGTTTACTTTTTATTTTATATTTTATATTATGGTCATGACATTCTATTTTATTTGGTCGTACTGCGCATCATGTGGGATCTTAGTTCCTTGACAAGGGATCAAACTCGGGCCCCCTGCAGTGGAAGTGTGGAGTCTTAACCACTGGACCACCAGGGAAGTCCCTATAATTGTGCTTAAAATGGACACTAGAATCCATAAACCAAGGGCAGTTTTGTCCTTGAGATCAGTTAATAAAACTTTCCAGCCAAGAAGTAAGGCACAGAACTGGCAAGTTCTAATCCAAATAAAGTACAGTAGAAGGGGCGATGGAATGTGGAACATGGAGGAGGACCAGCCATGGCAGCATCTGGCGTCCCGGGACTACGCAAGAGGTGTGCGACAACAAGGGCATCAAGAACCTGGCTGATCTAGGCTGGAGCTGTGGCCCTGTTGCTTACCTTGGCAGTTCCTAGGCGCTCAGTATCCTCCTCCTTAAGGGGGGTAGTAAAAATACCTACCTCAAATGATGTTAGGAACATTTGATAAGGTATGGGCCACAGACCACGGAGCATGAGCGTATGCATTGATGTTCAATGTATGTTAGCTGTTATCATGTCATCTTCATCACCACTGTTGTTGATCGGTTTTATTACAATAGGAAAGATAGGTGCTTTAAGGAAAGCAGCACGACTCACTTCCCAGGTTTGCTTCAGGCAGGTATGTTCTTTTTTTTTTTTTTAACTTTGGGTTTATTTATTTATTTATTTATTTATTTATTATTTATGGCTGTGTTGGGTCTTCGTTTCTGTGCGAGGGCTTTCTCTAGTTGCGGCAAGCGGGGACCACTCTTCATCGCGGTGCGTGGGCCTCTCACTATCGTGGCCTCTCTTGTTGCGGAGCACAGGCTCCAGACACGCAGGCTCAGTAGTTGTGGCTCACGGGCCTAGTTGCTCCGCGGCATGTGGGATCCTCCCAGACCAGGGCTCGAACCCGCATCCCCTGCATTGGCAGGCAGACTCTCAACCACTGCGCCACCAGGGAAGCCCAGGCAGGTATGTTCTGTTAGAGCAACACTGTCCATTGGAGACCTGATGGGGGCTGGGTAAGGAACGTAAAAGCTATGTATGCTCTGGACCTCAGTAATTCTAGAAGAATTAGAAGAGAGAATCCTACCACAGGGGAACAAATGTCTGCTATCGAAAAGAGTTCCATACAATGCAAGGGAATTAGCAGCCTTATTCTTTTTTCCTTATCACTATAAGCACATACTGGATTATAAATATCAACAATATCTGAGTGTTTTATCAGGTCCAAATAAATGAATGTTTCTATCGCTAGCAGTTTTCCTCTTTCCTTGAATCACAAATGCTGCAATTAACAGAGCATCTCACTGTGAACACTGTATGTGCTTAATCACACTCTGTGGGTCTCTATAGTCCCCAAACACCCAGACAAAATATAAAACATCCAGTCCATGGTTTATTAACAAAACCCAAATATCAGGAGACATGGAAGCATTGACGTGTGGTCCTGTGGAGTCAGACTATTTAGATGCCAGGGTGGAGATTTCCCCTCTCTTGTTGCTTAGAAAACAGCACAAACCCAACCAGGGTCCAGACCCTGAGTCCCAGAGAATCCACTTAGCTTCTATATTCAGATGGTTTTCAACAGAATTCTTTATATTTGTATCAAAGTGCAGCATAGGAAAATGAACACAGCTTTGGAGTCATGCAGACTTGGGTTTGACTTTTATTTTATGCACTTACTAAACATGTGAGGTCTTATCACAGCTCTTTGAACTCATTTGTCTCATCTGCAAGGTGGAGATGATCATCTGTGCTGTGGCCAGGGGAGGTGAGCGTCATATCAAAGCACTGTGATCTCTATGTAGAACCCTAGGAGAACTGGGGGGAGGAGGCGCTTTTCCTCACAGGAAAGGGTAGAGTAGGGGAGTGGCAACTAGGAGAATCAAGTATTAGTAAAAAAATTGTTTTGAAAATGACCCCAATGTTTCTATATCAAGTATTGTTAAATAAATCATGGCAGAGCCATTCGATATACTATTGAATTGTGGTACAGCTATTTAAAAGCGTGAAGTAGGTCTAGATATACTGACATGGAAAATTGTCCAAAAATATAAGGTTAGGCCAATAAAGTAATTTGCAAAAAAATATTATATTATGATCCCATCTATATTAAAAAATACTCATCAAACTGTCAATAGTAGTTTTTTACTAGGAAGAGAAGGTTACTCGGGAATTTCACTGTCTATAATACTCATTTTATAAATGATGGACTTTATCACATTGGACATGTATAATTTTTGATATAAGGAAATATAAAGATTCACCTTAAAAATTGCAACCTTTCCAATCAATGAAGAAGAAAAAGCCATTGGAGAATTTTAAGCAACAAACTAATATTTCACATTTAAAAGGATCATTGTGTTGACAGTAGACTGTAGGAGGGAAGACAGTGACAGCATGACCAGTCGTGAGTTTATAGAAATAATTGAGGCAAGAAATGGTAGTGGCTTGGAACCAGGGTTACAGGAGAAGGAGTAGGGTGAAGTGAGTGGGTCTTTGTCTTGGTCTGTTCAGGCTGCTGTAATAAACTACCCCACACTGGGTGGCTTGTAAACCGCAGAGATTTATTGCTCATGGTTCTGGAGACTGGAAGTCCAAGATCATAGTGCCAGTCTGGTAGGGTTCTGGCAAAGGCCCTCTCTGGGTTGCACACTTCTCACTGTATCCTCACGTGGCAGAAGGGGTTAGGGAGCTCTGTGGGGTTTTTTGATTGTTTTGTAAAAGCACTGATCCCATTCATGAGGGCTCCATCTTCAGGACTTAAGCACATCCATAAGGCCCCACCTCCTAATATCATCACAATGGCTGTTAAGATTTCAACATAAGAATTTTAGGGGGACACAAACATTCAGACCATAACAGACCTGTATATGTTTTGAAGGTAGAGAAAATAGAGTTTGGTAATGAATTGAATCTGCACTGTGAGAAAAACAGAGGCGTCAAGGATAATTCTAAGTATTTCTGGTCTGAGCAACTGGAAGGAAGGAATTGTCCCACAAGACTTTTCTCTTGCCTTCCATGCACTATCTTTTTCTGGTTTTCCTCCTTCTCCTGTGCATATCTTTTTCTTGGTAGTATGTGGGCTTCTGGTTACGATGCCCAACCAGTCAGTATATAAAGTACATTTTTCCCCCTGGGTTTCTTGAGATACAACTGACGTATAAAACTGTGGAAGTTTAAGGTGTAAAACGTGATTTGATATATGCATATATTGCAACATGATTAAAGTACAATTTTGGATCAGATGTGTAAATTGCCATCAGAGGGAAGAAGAAAGAAGAAGCACGAGACAAGAACATCTTGAAGGTTCACTCCCTTTAAGAGAAGGTCACTTTGATAGGGAAATCAAAGGATGACTTCATAGACCACAGCAAGACTGAGAAAACCCACCAAGGGAATGAAACACTGGAGTGAACTCTTAGGGCAGATAGTTCAGGAAAATAGGTGGTTATCATAAGCTCTGGATAGTCTCCAACTTGAATTCATGTGGCTGGAGCATATTTGCATTACTTTCTGTCTTTGTACTGCGAGTTTGTTAAAGTTTATTGTGACTTATGTATTTGAACAGTTTTCCTTTGGATTAATCTAATTTCAAGGTTAAACATTCATTGGTGTTGTTACACACAATTTACTTTGAGTCAGCACTTTTGAATTGTAATGCTCATTTATACACATATTTTGTTTCTTCACTTACAAACATTTGGTGCAGAAATGTTAGTTTTTAGCATTGACTTGAGGATTAGGATGTGATTTTACCTGATTGAAGTATTTTGTTCTTGATTAACTCCTGTAACTTAAATATTTACTTTACTGCTGTGCACTAGTCTCAATTTCAATTGAAAAATCAACTTTAAAAGATAAAATCTGGTGCCGTCCAGTGGTGAAATTGTGAATTGCTGCATAAGAGCAATTGTGAGGAGAATTTCATGTTGAAACTGTAAACTAGTTCCTCATTATACCCTACAATTCACAGAGACACCAATAACTATAAAAGAAAAATGCCGTAAATCTGGAATTACATTTAACTACAACATGATGTAATATAGAAAAAATATTGAATTAAGAGAAGGGAGACAGATGTTCTGGAGTTGCTTCATTTGTAAAATGGGACTATGTTGCCTACATTATGGCTGAGAGTTGGAAAACATATATTTTTTTAAGATCTAAATTGCAAATATATATTATACTTTGGCATCAACTGCATTAGACAAATAAGATTTTTATATTACACTATGTTAAATAAAATCTTTATATCTGTGTATTTGGAAAAAAATTTTTAATGTTTCGTTCAAGTTACAAGAGCCTTGCAAAAGTCTGAAATTTTCAGTTGTTCACAGGAAAAATATGAGACCCATCTCTCCAGGGGCCAAAATGAAGAGTGAAAATCCTCACTGTGTAGGAAACTCTCTGCCTGCTGACAAATGCATTTTGTTCAAGTACCAGGAAGTTCTTGGTCATCCAGGTTGAGGAACAGCCATACGTATTAAAAACACTTTTTTTGAATGAGACAACCTGGTTAGGACTTGTATTATAGGTTCAGCTGTTGAAAGACATTCAGTAATAACAGTGGTTTGAATAAGATAGAGATACAGATCTCTCTCATGTTAAAGTCTGAGTAGGCAATTTAGAACTGTGTAGCTATAGTTCTACAATTATCCAGGACCCTGACTCCTTCTATCTGTGGCCTTGAACATGCAGGTTCCATCTCATAATCTCTGATGGCAAACGAGGCAAACGGGTAGAGAATTCTCAGGACTAGTTTTATGTTTCAAGTCTTACTCTGTTGCAGAGTCCCTTTTCTATGGAAAGTTCTGTTCCTGATGGAATATCTGGTACAAAAATAATATCAATATACTCTTCTATGAATGGAACATACACCAATAACATGAACTACCATTTTACACATTTGTTTTTACATACATCCTAACATTTTCAATTGTTAGCTATCTTTAAATAACTCGATTACATTTAAATGGCTACAACTTTGTTTTTATCATTTGAAGATCTCAGGCAGAGGCCATTTTATTGTTGGAGAGACTCTTCAGAAACCATAACCTTCTCTACTATGGCCAACACCTAGGATATTCTGGGGTGTCTGGAAGTTCTATATCCTCCTAAAGGGATTCTTTTCACCACTCACCTTTCCTCTTTACACATTCTTGTATACCAGGTACCCTGGACTGTTGCAAAGCCAGTTGTATTGGGAACCTCAGAATCTTGATGAAATCCAGTTTGACCATGAAGTTGTCTCAATGTCATCTTTGTGCTCCATGTAGGATTTACTTACAGGGTCGTGCTTCCCAATTTTACAAGCAAGCTGACTCGTGGATTACTTAGAACGTTTTCAATCTGGGGGCCCTCAACCATAGGCCTGCCTGTCCAAGTTCCGTAACTCTAGCTCTAGCTCTGGGCAATAACCTCACATAGGGAAAGGTGACTGATAAAATGGGTGAGGATAGGTCTCTGAAAACTGAAGGGGGGCTGGTGAAGAGTCACTGCTGGTGGTGACCTATGAGTCCAGGAGTCCTTTTAGTGAGTTAAAAAATAGGAATTTAGTAATATCTTTAAAAAACACCTGCTAGAGCCTATACTTTCTTTGTATCTCAGATTTCTACTTTTGGAGACAAAAGTTATTTTTCTTCTGTTATAGTAATTAAAATGAATCCCAGCAGGGAGAACTATTGAATATTTGCATAAAATTGGACAGATTCTTTAAGAAGTGTCTCAAAGGAATCCCTTAATACAGTGTGCAGGATGTGTATCCCACTGGGGTGCTATTAAATGATGCTGCATGTTAGGGGAACACCTACCCCCACTCCTCATGTTTTCTTAGAAGGAAGGGCATTTCCTTCTCACTCCCAAGGAGGAAAAGGTTCAAGAGGGACCTTTGCTCTCTTCTTCCTCTGAGAAGAGGATTGACTTACCTGACCAGTGGGTTTTAAAGAAGAATATGCGTCATCCAATTTGGAGTTGAATATGTTTGGCTCTGCCCCTTCACATTCTCTCCTTTTCAGATCTGCTTGTGCAAAAAGGAGTTGTGTCCAGGTCCTCTGTCCACAGGGCAGCATACTGAAACAGACTCTGTCCTTCACTTATGTCTGCTTAAGCTCCAGTGATTCTACCACATTTTTCTAGTCCTGTCACACTCCTACTCTTGTTGATTAATACTTCATTCTTCTCTTTTCTTATCAAACTTCCAACCCTTCCTTCCCCAAACCACATTATCAGCTGATGATCCTGCTTCTTTCTTTGCTGAGAAAATAGAAGTAATTACCAACGGATTTCCACAGGACCCCACTACCTAATCTACTAAAGCATCGTACCTAAACCTGTGTGACTGTCTTCTACCCCTTGAAGGAGATGAACAGCCTATGTTCCCATCTGAGGCCAAGCTCTCCTCTTGTGTCCTGGATTCCATTTCTTTCTCACCTTCCCAAGGGTATTGCTCTAGCAATTCTCCCCTTCTCTCTTGATAATTAATCTGTATGGTTCTACTTGATTATTCACATTAGCATATAACATGCTATAATATTTCTCATCTAAAAAAGTTTCCCTGGATCCCATATCTCCCACCTGCTTCCACCTTTTCTCTGCTCCCCTTGACAGCAAAATTTTTCAGAAAGGTAGTGAAACTGAGCAGGACCCTCTGGGTCCCTCCTGAGTACCAAAGCCTTCCTGTGCCCTCCATTTCTTGTTTGTAGGAAAAGGCTTCAGCCTTCTAGACCTCCCCTGAGTTCCAAAGGTCAGGTTCAAACAGTTACTAATTAGAGAAGAGAGGGAATGCAGAAAAAAAGGAGGAACGGTCAAGAAACAATAGTGCAGAGACAAAGCAGGGTCCTGGTTCCTCCTCAGGGGATATACCTTAACAATATTTCTTTGAGTTCCTTTGCAGGAACTAAGGCCCCCACCCAGGTGGAGGATGGTAACTTCATGCTGAGCACAAGATTCCTGGAGCACCGCCCTGTTACCTCACCACCAAGCAATCAGAAGAAAGTCACACACCCTGCAGCCCTCACCTCAAATTTTGCCTATAAAAACAATTTCCTGAAAACCATTGGAGAATTCATGTTTCTGGAGCATGAGCTGCCCATTCTCCTTGCATGGCCCTTCAATAGACCTTTCTCTGCTCCAAATTCTGACGTGTGGTTTGTTTGGCCTCACTGTGTATCAGGCACATGAACTTGCCTTTAACAGCCTTTTCAGTCTGCACTTCCCCTCCTCCCATTTTCTCATGAATCTGCTCAACTCAGGAGTTTATCCCCATCACTCTGCTTAAAGTTGTTCCACTCAAAGTCAGAAATGACCTCTCCTATTCCTAAATCCAGTGGTATATTTAAGTCCCCATCTATCTCCATCTATCAGAAGCATTTACCACTACTTTCTCTACCTCACTGGTTGCATCTTCTTAGTTTCCTTTAGTGGATCCTCTTCATTTTTCCAACTCTTTTTCCTCTATCATTTTCCCATTGCCAGATTGCTTTTCTTCTCCTTCTACATTCACTCCCTAGGTGATTTTATCCATTTCCATGGCTTAAGTTATCTACGGTACTTAAATATTAAGTACTTAAATTTGGGATGACTTCCAGATTTTTATCTTCAGTCAAACCCTCCCACCTGGGGGCTTCTCACCATCTTAGACTTGTAAATCCAGGTCCTCACCTGACACCTCCATCTAGATGTCTAGTAGGCATTTCAAAATAACATCATTATAAACATATTCTTGACTCTCTCCCTTAGATCTGTTCAATCTCAGCCTTCTCCTTCATAGTAATTGGCAGCTCCATTCTTCTAAATTTCTGAGGCCAAAACTTTGGAATCATTCTTGATCCCTCTCTTTCTCTTGTACTCTAAGTTCAATATGTCGGAAAATTCTGTTGGTTTTATTGTTGAAATGTATTGTATCAGGATTCAATTAGAGAAGCAGAACCCTACAAGATCTATATCTATATCTAAAAAGGATTTGCTGCAGGGATTTGTCCTTATAGAACAATTGTGGAGCTGGTTAAGCTGTTTCTATGAAGTCACTGTCATCATATTTGATACTGGATCTTGAAGTCCACAGCTCAGGCAGTCAGGATGGGAAAATCTACATCTATATTGATATATAGATTTATTTATAAATAACTATATACATATTTATGGATATATTTATAGGCGTCTATATCTATATACAGATGGATATATATGTATACCCTTCTGCTCTCATATCTTTCACAAGACTCTATTCAGACTCTCACTAATCAAAAACTTACACAAAAAAGAATTCTGAAAAATGTTGTTCAACGGCTTCCCTGGTAGCGCAGTGGTTAAGAATCCACCTGCCAATGCAGGAGACATGGGTTCGAGCCCTGGTCTGGGAAGATCCCACATGCTGCAGAGCAACTAAGCCCATGCGCCACAACTACTGAGCCTGCGCTCTAGAGCCACAACTACTGAGCCCGTGTGCCACAACTACTGAAGCCTGTGCACCTAGAGCCTGTGCTCCACAGCAAGAGAAGCCACCACAATGAAAAGCCCGCTCATCGCAACAAAGAGTAGCTCCCGCTCGCCACAACTAGAGAAAGCCCACATGCACCAACGAAGACCCAATGCAGCCAAAAATAAATAAATTCATTAAAAAAAAAAATGTTGTTCAACCTAGCCAAATTGACAAGTCACCACAGTCCAATCCCTGTTTACTTGGCATGCATTCACATTTCTTAAACCAAAGTTAGTCTCAAATTATGACAGTAAAGTCATATTTCCATCTCACTTGCTGCAACTCTATCACATATAGCTGAAAAACCATCTAAGCCTTTCCCCAGGAGAGGTTACATCTCTTTTTTGTCTTTGGGTATTCATCCTTCTCCCATCTGATTTACGCTCTCTTTTTGATAACCTGATAAATACTTAGCTATCTACTATTAATACAACCTATATTAGATAATAAAGGATGAAAGAGGTAAGAAAAAAATGTTCATATAAAAATAAGTAAAACCACTCATAAGTATTGCATTCCTCATATCTGCAACAGGTCACATGGTTGTAGCTAGTATTTATAATGACATCCTTTCACTACCCCTTCTATATTTCCTTTGCCCCGAGGATTTACCTCAACTGGTCATGACCCTTTGCCTGGTGAAGTGACCCTAAGCTTCATTCCCGAGGGGTCTGAGCCATTAGAAGTTCTGCTTGAATTAATTGTTGCCATTTTCCATGGACTTTACTCACAGGATATGAGAGTAATAAGAGGTGTCCCAGGGATCGTTCCTCTCATTATGTACTTGCAACCTCAATTTCCCCCTTTTCGCTCAGGATGAATCAACCCCCAGCAGTACAGTCATTGCTTCTTCTGCCTGCTCCCAGTACCATGGATCCATTGTTGTGCCCATAGAGAGTAAGTTTATTTATTTATTTTTTATTGGGATAGCATTGGTTTATAACATTATATAAGTTTCATGTGTTCAACATTGTATTGCTACTTCTGTACACACTACAGTATTCTCACCATGAAAAATTTAGTTTTGTGAAATGAAATTCACAATTTATGGCAAGACAAGAAAAATTTAAACAAAAAAAAATGTCTCTGCCTTTTGGCCTCCTCTCTCCCCTCTACTGTGCATTGTGTATCTGCATTATGCATCGACCAAACATCCCCCATTGGCAGAAATACCTGCTCAACCATAAAGAACAACCTTCTTCTAGCATCAACAAGACAACTCCTTAAAAGATAACATTCCTTCTTGATCTTGTAAGGAGTCACGATGACCCACCACTTTGTACTTACAGATCTGAGATTGTGTAAACTGTCAAAAATACATCATTTAAAGTTCAGCTCTCTGTCTCAAAAAACTTAAATAACTGTGCCTTGACTTCTAATGAGTGGGACAGTTCTCAGAGTTTTCTGAGAGCTGTTTCTGGGTTATAATCACCAATTTGGCTTGAATAAAATTTCTCATTTCTTTCTTAGATTGACTGATTAATTTGTTATTGACAGTTTCCATCCTTTGACCAATTAGAGGGTCAAAGTTTAATACAGTGACAAAGTGTTAGGAAATCTATTGAGGCTGAACATTTAAGCCACATCTTCCTTCTACCTTTTATCAATAATAAAGATTATGCTTTGATCTCTGTCAGATTCCTGCATCTATTGGGGTATGGAAGAGCGGAGTGCTATTTATTGGCTCTCTAAAACCACAATCACAGGGCCCAGAAAATTGAAATAAAAATATTTCATTTTAAAAATTATACCCAATCAAGCCAGTATAGATGTTTAGGGAGCTGTCCTTTCAGGACTTAAGCTGAGCTCATTGAAGTTCTGAGTTTACAGGACTCTGTTTGCACATACCTGTGTTTTATATGGGGGTCCAGTTGGACCCTTACGAAGATATCACTGCTGAACACTAGGAATCTTGAACCCCCAAGGTTGCCAGAACTTAAGTTCCAGTTGCCAGAACTCAATTTCCTCATGATTGATAGATATAGTCTTTCCTAATTTTATTTCATTGCTAAGGTTTTCTGGTTTCACACAGTGTAAGTGGGGTTGTCCCTGAAGTATGTTGTGCACAGTGAAAAGGTGATTGGTTAAAAAAAAAAAAAAGTACAGCAACAGCAGTCCTTTGAATTCAGCCTGTAAAGTGTTTATTATATCTGGAATATTTTGTTATATTTTTTTCCAGGTATGCACGCTCTTTCTGCTTTCAGAATACTTTGACAGTTGTAACCAGAGAAAAGGAAAAGGTAGAAGTTTTAAAATAAAATTGCGTTTATAAAGCATTTGTATCACAATATAATAAATCTCCTTTAAAGTCACTTATCACCTGCATTGTTCAAAAGCAACTGCATGTTCTATTTGCTAATAACAAGCTATACAACTGAAGAAAAAAAAAAAGATCACCTAACCCAATCTAAATTCCTTTCCAAGAGAATCAATCAGTGGTGTTGCTTAGAAAATGGAATAAAAAGCACTGTTCACCTTGTAGCCGTTATTGCATATTCACTGCTGAGGCTTCTGGTTTGGTTGCCTTTGAGGGATTTTTCTTTGAAAATGTGAAAATCAAGGTAACAGTTTATTTTCAGACTTTTGTTACTATGGAGGCATTCATTATCTTGGAACACAATGCAAAGGCAACAAATAGAATTATTGGAGGCATAAACGGATATGAACTTGTGACCCCCTCCACTGAAGCTAGAACAAGTCTCTTTCCTAACCTTTCTCAATAGATCGTCTGAAACGGATCTGTGAGAATATGGGGAGGTAGCTGAGGGAGTCCCTTAAGCAAAGTCTGGGGGAGCTAAATCAGGACCCTACTGCCTGTTAATGCTCACACAGGGTTTCAGCCTAGGGAGTGGGGAGGCAGAGAAACAAAAAAGGTGAAAGGTTTGGGTGTTTAGCGGGGCACTGTTGATATGACTAGAGCTCAGCCATTGGATCTTTAGGAAATTCAAGTGAATGTCTAAGCCCCAGTTTTGGTCATTTTCTATGTCCTTTGGATCGAGGCAACAAATGAGACACGTCATAAATGAAAGCCTGGTGGCTCTCATTTAGTGACTGTCTCCTAAACAGTTCAGACAGCATCTCATTCTTGCCTTCTAACTAACCGGCTGTTATCTCGTCATCGACTCCTGGTCCTTGGCTCGAAATACCAATCTCACTACAAATCTTAGGTCTTATCTCCACTCCATACTTCCAGGAGGTTTGAAGTGAGTCCTTCTGGCCTTCCTTTTTTTCCACCCCATACTCATTCCTCTCCGTAGGAGGGAGAGTTGCAAGCCTGACTCAGTGGAGTCGAAGTCACTGTGCTAAATCAATGCCGTTTGGTGGCACAGTCTCTTGGCTTTCTGACACGCTGTTGGATTTAAACAAAAGTTAGATAAATTGGACAGTGTCTTCACAACAAGCAGAAGACTGGGTAGATGCAGTAGGCCCGCCCCTTCTAATCTTTGTTGCTGGTTGGGTTAGTGATTAGATGTATGCTCTGCGCAGTATCTCACCCTCTACCTGCCCTTCCCTCCCGTAAGATCTCCAGAGTAAGAGATCTCCCTTCAACTTAAAACTTAACTGTATCTTCTTATCCATCTTTTACCATTGAGATATAGGGTACTTGCCCTGGTGTTAATAAAACTGGCAATAAATTCTTGCTTATCTATTTGATTTTTGATAATATAATCTCTCATCAGGCAGTCCCAGAAGGGAGGAGAGGCAAGTTACAGGAACTAAAATGTCACTGAGAACCCTCCAGTTTACCTTTCACCACTTTTTCCTCCCTATCTAGTTCAGTCTAATTGTTCTTGTGCCTCCTGCTCAGGCCTGTATCTCCTTGAAACTTCCTCCTGACAACGCCTCTCCCCTTCCTTTCAACTGATATTCTGTTGTCAGCAAACTCAGAAATACTCCACACAATCCCTTTATCTCCCTTCTCAACCAAATCCCAACTTTTGTCTGATGAAAGCACAGTTATATTTTACAGTACCCCAAGTGGAGACCATTTTCACCCTTTATATCACAGGATAAGGAAAAAGGAGTATTAAGTTATGATTATTATTCCCTCTGACCACTTCCAGCAGCAGTTTGCAACCCCTTAGCTTTAAACAGCAATTCCAATTGTTAATGATTTTCAGACTAGGGCACAGGGCGGAATCATGGGTGCAAGAGGTGGGTAAAAAGTTGATATTGTGGAATAATATGCTAAGTTAGGAGAAAAGAGGGATAAGGACACACATGTGAACGGCACTCTGCTTAAGAGTGAAACTGGGGGCTTCCCTGGTGGCACAGTGGTTGAGAATCCGCCTGCCAATGCAGGGGACACAGGTTCGGGCCCTGGTCCAGGAAGATCCCACATGCCGTGGAGCAACTAAGCCTGCGTGCCGCAACTACTGAGCCTGCGTTCTAGAGCCTACGAGCCACGACCACTAAGCCTGCACGCTGCAACTACCGAAGCCTGCGTGCCTAGAGCCTGAGCTCCGCAGCAAGAGAAGCCACCGCAATGAGAAGGCTGCACGCTGCGATGAAGAGTAGCCCCCACTCGCCGCAACTAGAGAAGACCCATGTGCAGCAACAAAGACCCAATGCAGCCAAAAAATAAATAAATTAAATAAATTAAAAAAAAAAAAAGAGTGAAACTGGTCCATGAACACAGGGTGTCTTTCCATTTATTTGTGCTTTAAAATTTTTTTTCAGAGTGCTTTGTAGTTTTCAGTATACAAGTCTTTTGCCTCCTTGGTTAAGCTTATTCCCAAGTATTTTATTCTTCTTTTTTTAATGATAAGATTTCACTTTTATTTTTATTATTATTTTTTAATATGCGAGAGTTATCTTTAAAATCTTTGATTCCACCTTACTGATTTAAAACATTTTTTATTGATATATAATTGACATACAACATATTTTTAAAATTTATTTATTTTATTATTTTTTATTTATTTACTTTTCAGCTGCGTTGGGTCTTCGTTGCTGCACGCGGGCTTTTCTCTGGTTGCGGCGAGCGGGGGCTACTCTTTGTTGTGGTGCATGGGCTTCTCGTTGAGGTGGCCTCTCTCATTGCGGAGCACGGGCTCCAGGCGCTCGGGCTTCAGTAGTTGTGGCACATAGGCTCAGTAGTTGTGGCTCACGGGCTCCAGAGCACAAGCTCATCAGTTGTGGCGCATGGTCCCAGCTGCTCCGCGGCATGTGGGATCTTCCCGGACCAGGACCCAAACCCGTGCCCCCGGCATTGGCAGGCAGACTCCCAACCACTGCGCCACCAGGGAAGCCCACATTTTTTAATAAATTTATTTATTTTTATTTTTGGCTGCATTGGGTCTTCGTTGCTGAGTGCCCGCTTTCTCTAGTTGCAGTGAGTGGGTGCTACTCTTCGTTGCAGTGCGCAGTCTTCTCATTGCGGTGGCTTCTCTTGTTGCACAGCATGGGCCCTAGGTGAACGAGCTTTAGTAATTGTGGCACGTGAGCTCAGTAGTTGTGGCTCTCGGGCTCTAGAGTGCAGGCTCAGTAGTTGTGGCACATGGGCTTAGTTGCTCCGCGGCGTGTGCTACCTTCCTGGACCAGGGCTCAAACCCGTGCCCCCTGCATGGGCAGGTGGATTCTTAACCACTGCACCACCAGGGAAGCTCAGTTGATTTATTTTTGAAAAAGATGCAAAGGCAATTTAATGTTGAAAGGGGAACCTTTCAACAAACCATGCTGGAACAATTAGACAACCATAAGCAAAAAAAAAAAGAACCTTGACATAACTTCACACCTATGCAAAAATTAATTTAAATGGATCATAAATCTAAATGTAAAACTTAAAATCATACAAATTTTTAGAAGTAAACCTAGGAAAAATCTTTAGGACCTGGGGTTAAACAAAGAGTTCTGGACGCGGCATCAAAAGCACAGTCCACAAAAGAAAAATATTAATACATTAGACTTCATAAAAATTAAAACCTTTTCCTCTGTGGTAGACACTTTTCAGAGAATAAAAAAGAGAATTTACAGATTGAAAGAAAATATTTGCACTCCAGATGTTCTACAAAGGACTTATATCCAGAATATATAAGATATCTCAAAACTCAAGAGAAAGAAAACAAACAATCCAATTAAAAATGTGGGAATACTTGAAAAGACACTTCGCTAACACAGGTTATGTGGACAACAAATAAGCAAATAGTCACATGAAAAGTTATCCAACATCATTAGCCACTAGGAAAACACAAATTAATGCCACATTTTTAATACCACGACTGTGTATCTATCAGAATATCTAAAATTAAGATAAGTAAACATACCAAGTCCTGATGATGATGCAGAATAACTGGAACTCTTTTGGACTCCTGGTGGTAGTAAAACATGGTAGAGCCACTCTGGAAAACAGATTGTCAGTTTCTTTTCTTTTCTTTTTTTTTTGGCCACGTCACACGGCATGTAGGATCTTAGCTCCCTGACCAGGGATCAAACCTGTGTCCCCTACTTTGGAAGTGCTGAGTCTTAACCACTGGACTGCCAGGGAAGTCCCGATTGGCAGTTTCTTATAAAGTTAAACTTCCTAAAACCTAGTAATCCCACTCTTAGGTAGTAAAATGAAAACACAGCAACCTGTACACAAATATTTACAGCTCTATTCATAATTGCCAAGAGTTGAAACAATCCAAATGTCCTTTAGTGAGTGAATGGATGAACTGTGGTACATTGACACTGTGGAATATTATGCAACGATAAGAAGGAATGAACTATTGATACACACTACAACTTAGATGGTTTCTGAAGACATTATGCTGAGTGGAAGAAGCTAATCTCAACATTATAGACAGTATGATTACACTTTTATGTCATTCTTGAAAAGACAGAACTATAGCAACAGAGAACAAATCAGTGATTGCCTGGGGTTAGACATGGGAACAGGATGTTACTCCAAAGATGTTACCAACATGAGGGAGTTTTAGGGATGCTATAACTGTCCTGTATCTTAACTGTGGTGGTGGTTACATGAATCTGTACATGGGTTAAAATTCATAGAACTGTATTAAAAAAGGTAACTTTTACTGTATGTTTATTTAAAAATCAAGTCATGATTATATGTTCTTATTTTTATTTTTTCCTTTTCAGTCAGATGAAAGACCCAGTGATCTCATTTTACTTGCTGACAAATTTCTCAAAGGAATGTTGGACACCAGAACTTCTCAAACTAGTTTATTCAGGGAAACAGTTCCAGGAGAAATTAATAGTTTTGATGGGAAAAAACTTTCCCAACTCAAATAGGTTTATTTCCTTTTTTGTTATAACAAGGTATTTCCTAGATTCTTTAATGTGCTATTGTTTATTGTGAAGCTCTGAGAGAATAACTTACGGCACAACATTACCCAAGCTTCTAGAACTAGAAGATCTATTGTTCTTGAAGTACTGATTAACATCTCACTAAGAGTCCAGTTATCTTAGTCAGTTTGGGTCGCTATATCAAAATACCGTAGACTGGGTGACTCAAACAACAGAAATTTATTCTTCATAGTTCTGGAGGCTGAGAAGTCCAAGATCAAGATTCCAGCAGATTCAATTCCTGGTGAGATTCCTGGAGTGTAGAAAGCCTCCTTCTTGCTGTGTCCTCACGTGGCATTTCCTTGATGTGCTCTCCTGGAGAGAGAAAGAAATCTCTCTCTTTCTTCCTCTTTTCCTAAGGGCACTAATTCCATGGGGGGGGGGTCCTACCCTCATGACCTAATCTAAGTATAATTACCTCTCAAAAGCCACACCCCCAAATATTATCATACTGGGGGCTTGGGCTTCAATATATGAAATTTGGTGGGGACACAAACATTTAGCCTATAACGCTGTTTTTCTTTGGACCACAATTTGGGAACAGCTTCTGCCCACTTTTTTGGAAATCATCTTTATTGAAGTTTAATTTACAAATGATAAAACTTGTTGATTTTAAGTATACATCTCAATGAGTTTTTACAAATGTATACAGTCATACAACTACAACCAAAATCAAGACATAAAACATTTCCATCAACTCAAAAAATTTCTTGGTGTCCTTTTAGATTATTTTTTTCCACAATTTGTTTTTTCCCTCCCTTTGTTTTATTAATTATCTCTTTATTATATTGTTATTTTTTTTAGTGGTTTAGTGGTAACACTATTATTTTAGTGCTCTAGAGTTTACCACACACATTTTCAACTTAATACAGTTTTCCTTCAAATGATATTATGCTACTTCACATACAATGTAATAAATGTAAGAATCCTATAATAGTATATTTCATCCCTCCTCATATTTTCACAATTGTTGTCATACGTTTTATGTCCACATTTATTATAAATTCTATAATACATTGCTATTCTTTTTGCTTTAAACAATCAATTACCTTCTAAAGAAAGTTAAAAGTTAAAAAAATTTTTGTTTGATTTATTTTTTTAAGAAATTTACTTTTTTTATTTATTTGTTTTTGGCTGCATTGGGTCTTCGTTGCTGCATGGGGGCTTTCTCTAGTTGCAACGAACGGGGGGCTGCCTTTTGTTGAGGTGTGCAGGTTTCTCACTGAGATGTCTTCTCTTGTTGTGGAGCACAGGCTTTAGGCACGCAGGCTTCAGTAGTTGTGGCACGTGGGCTCAGTAGTTGTGGCTCACAGGCTCTAGAGTGCAGGCTCAGTAGTTCGGGCATACGGGCTTAGTTGCTCCACGGCTCATGAGATCTTCCCAGACCAGGGCTTGAACCCGTGTCCCCTGCATTGGCAAGCGGATTCTTAACCACTATGCCACCAGGGAAGCCCTAGAAAAAAATATTTACCCTCACATTTGCCATTTTCGGTTTTCTTCATTTATTTAGGACTTCTTTTAATATTTCTCATAAGGCAGAACTGCTGGTGACAAATTCCCTTAGTTCTTGTTTGCTTGAAAATGGTTTTATTTCACCTTTGTCTTTGAATGATTTTATTGGCAGGGGAGGGCTGAGTATATAATTGTATTCTGATAGTTTTGTTGGTTTGTTTCGGTACTTCATTGGTATTCGTGGCAGCCATCAACCCACCAGTCTATTTACCTGTCTGGGGATTATGCTCTTTGGCCCTGGTTCCCCCATGACAGTTCATGCAAGATGACAAGATCCATGTTGAGCCAGGGTGGGAGCAGCCCTGGCTTAGAAACCCATGTTCCACATGAGCCCATCTCTTCTAACAACTTCTTAGCCATCTCTTCCAGGGTCCTTGCAAGTCACTGCACTCACTGAAGGCCAAAATTATGGCTTCTCACCAAGTGTGTATATTCATACCTAGAACTCTCTGTCCAGGGGCCATCTTTCAAACAGAGTTTGTTGTGTTGCTTAGTATCAACATGACATTTCACTGTATCACATTTCCAAAAGTTTACAAATTATCAAATTTTCATGCAACATAAAACAGGTTTAAAACCATCTACCCACATCCACATTCTCCTTGAAGCTCCTTCTTCTCTCGAAGTCCCCTGTGTCACACTCTCCTGGCGCACTCTCTTCTCATGCCTTGCTCTCGTCTTCCCCTTCCATGTAGGCTTTTACAAGGCTGTGCCCTCTCTTTTTTTGCTGTCTATGCCTACAGATACCAAATCCTATGTACAACCTTAACTTTTCTAACTCTAGTCATTAATTCCTAGGTTCCTACTATACATTGTCATTTAGATATCTTGCCAGAACATTGCATTCAATTGATCTAACCCAACACCTCAACTCTGCCTACTACTATATTAGTCACTATTCTGCCATTCTCCTGTTTCCAGTTCTACCATTTCTCTCTCCTCCGTTTTCCAGGCATCTTCAATGTTCTCTTGATTCTACCTCTGTACTATTTTTCTCATCAAGATAGGTCTTCCTTTTCATGTCTATGTACTTTTCTTCTGCTTCTGAAGTGCTCTAGGTAGTCTCATGACTACACCCATGCTGGTAGTCATGAGAACAGAAAAAATATCTCTTCAACTGTCTATGCTTTGATTTGGAAACTTCTTCAGGCCTGCTCTTATTTTTCTTACTTCAAACTTTCTCTTGTCTTGGACCCTACTGGTTTCAGATCATACTCTGTCCCTTTTTTCTTCTCTACTACTCCAACATGTGCTCCCCAGGGTTCTCTACCATCTACACAGTCAGACTCTAGTCCCATGCCCATAATTTTATAACTAGGTGATTTATGATAGGTATCAACATACCCCAAAAGAGTTCCAGAAAATTATTTATTGTCACTAGGTTACTTCATCACATGCTTTAACAATAAAAATTCTGTCAGTTAACTCTGAACATTCACCAAGGAGGGGAAGGAAAGGAGGTGTAACTATTAGCCTGGCATTGAAACCGAGTCCTCCTAAAACCGAGTTCCTCTGCCGAGTTTATAATTAACGTCTCTATCCAAATGTTATTCCCTTTCTTGCCTAACAAACACCTGAACACCTGTTCCCCTCAAGACTGAGGATTATCAAAGAAAAGGGGGATTGAAACCGAGCTGGACCCTGTGGGACCCTCCGAGGTAAAAAAACCTTTCCATGTCCCCCATTTTTAGTTTGCAGGAAAAAGGCTTCAGCCTCCCAGACCTTCCCTGATTTCGAAAGAATAGAGTTACTAATTAGGAAAGGGAGAAAATGCAGAAACAAAGGAGGAAGAGTCAAGAAACAATAGTGTACACAAAGCAGCCCTCACCTCCAATTTTGCCTATAAAAACACTTCTCCAAAACCAGTGGAGAGTTTGGGGTATTTTGAGCATGAGCTGCCCATTTTCCTTGCTTGGCCCTGCAGTAAAGCTTTCTCTGCTCCAAACTCTGATGTTTAGGTTTGTTCGGCCTCACTCTGTTGGACAAACGAACTTGCATCTGGTAACAGTTGATGTTGCAGTACATGCATACCATCTGCTAGGGATTGAATTGTGTCCCCCTCAAAATTTATGAGTTGAGGCCCTTAACCTCTAGTACCTCAGATGTGATTGAATCTAAAGATAGGGACTTCAAAGAGGTAATTATGTTAAAATGAGCTTGTGAGGTGGGCTCTAACCCAGTTTAACTGGTGTCCTTATAAAAAGAGGAGATTAGGACTTCTCTTCTCTGGTGGAGCAGTGGTTAAGAATCCGCGTGCTAATGCAGGGGACACGGGTTCGAGCCCTGGTCCAGAAAGATTCCACATGCCGAGGAGCAACTAAGCCCGTGCACCACAATGACTGAGCCTGCGCTCTAGAGCCCACGAACCACAACTACTGAGCGGGCGTGCCACAACTACTAAAGCCCATGGGCCTAGAGCCCATGCTCCGCAACAAGAGAAGCCATCGCAATGAGAAGCCCAGGCACCGCAAAGAAGAGCAGCCCCTGCTCGCCGCAACTAGAGAGAGCCCCCGTGCAGCAACGAAGATCCAACGCAGCCAAAAATAAATAAATAAATAAATCTTTAAAAAAAAAAAGAAAGAGGAGATTAGGACATACAGAAAGATACCAAGGATGTGCTTGCACAGAGGAAAGGCTACATGAGGACACAGTGAGAAGTTGGCCATCTGCAAGCCAAGGAAAGAGGCCTCAGGAGAAACCAAATCTGCTGACATTTTGACCTTGGATTTGCAGCCCCTAGAAAATTAATTTCTGCTTAGTATATCCAGACTGTGGTATTTCGTTTTGGAAGCCCTAGCAAACTAGTACAACATCAATAAAGGCAGTGGAATGCATTCATTTTGCAAGCTGTAAACTAGTATAATACTAAGATGAGGTTCCAAGTGAAACAGTAGATCCTGGACAAATTTGATAATCCTAATGAATAGGGAAAAAAGGAAATTCCTTTTCTCCACTTTCATCTCTTTTTTCCCCATTTATAGAGCTAATAATACACATAATAGTTAGGTCATGCTAATGTTGTTTTAGATATACATATATTGGAATAAATCTGTTTATCTTTGTAGCAGCAGCAGTAGCCTGAACACAAGCCACCTCTTTCCTGCTTCCTCTCCCTCACTTACAATGGACAGTTGTGGGGAACAGTAGTAGGTGTTGCTGGTGAGAGGCTGTAAGAGAGATGCAGGAGATGAAGCTTTTTGCCCACTCTTCCTCAAATTTTTCTTTGGCTCTGTGAGATGGATATGAACAGGTGGGAATAAATCCATCCTGGCTGGGTGATGGGAATCCTCTGCAATCCCTTAACATGGTTATTAAAGCTTTAAAGTCAGCTGTGTGAGAAGCTGGCAGCCAAGAGCTAAAACCTATCTTGGGATGGCTTGTCCCATCTTTTAGTTCTGAACTATCACAATCAGACCTCTGAATTTTAATCCAGTGATGTTTCTTCTCCTTCTCCTCCTCCCCCTCCCCACTCCTCCTTCTATTTTGACAAGAGCTGCAGATATTCCTTCTGGTGGGGATGTCAGATTTGGTGGGGGTGAAGGACTAGGGAAAATTCCCATGAGCAGTGAGTATCTTTATTCTATTTTACACACATCTCATCTTGATTATGTTCATTTAGGCAAAATAAAAGAATTGGTTTGCTTTTACCCACTTTCTCCAACCACTTTGCTGGTCCCCAATCTCCTTCTTCCCAAGCATTTCATCTCTTCACAATTTTATATTTGATATGCCCTAAGTAGGACCCAAACTGTTACTTCATCTGAGCTTTTTCCATCCACCCCCCCTCCCTTTTACCTCTTAGAACTTTAATTTTACTTTCATTTGTGTACTATTGGTAATCTTCAAACATCTCTGCTCTTTTCCCACATTTTTCTCCAAAGGTCCTTGTTGACAACTAATAATTTTTCTATTTGTTCATCTATAAATAATTCTTTCAGGATGTTCCAAACACAGCTTCTTCTCCACCCCTGACCCTGGATCTACCCATTTCTTTCAGTTCAGACAGCATGAAGTCTACAGCCTTGGAAATAAATAGACCATCTTGTATAGATGGACTATATTTTCTATTGATTTTGAAGATGAGAGAAGAAAGGTACCCAGAATCAGAGAGGCTGCCACCCATAAAAGATAAAAGCTTTCATGCTTTAGGGCCATTTGTAGCAGGCAAGTTCTATGACAGGAAATTGTATAGAAAAGCAGTCACCTTACTAAAACAAAACAAAACAAAACAAAAACCCCACTAGTCCCGGTTCAAATTCCCAAATTATTTTTTTCTGAGAAGAATCATAGTATAGTGGTTAAGAGCATGAGCTTTGGAATCCACCAGGGAATTGACCTAAGTTTAGCTCCTCAGCAGGGATCTGAGTGTCTTCAATTAACTTTTCTGAGCCTCAGTTTTCTCAAATAGATTGCAACTACTATTAATATCTACCCCATGTGATACTGCATGGCCTGCATGAGATATTATAGGTTTAGCACTTTTCACAATATCTAGCATATAGGTGTTCAAACATGGTACTTTTCTTATTATCATTTTATTACCATATAATTACCTCATTGTTTGTATTTTATCCCTGTATACATTTATACTTTTAAATTTCTTTCTTGTGTCAACAAAAACATCAATTGGGCAATCTAAGAAAGAAGAGGAAAATTTTATTCGAGCCAAATTGAGGATTATATCCTGGGAACAGTCTCTCAGAAAGCTCTGAGAACTGTCCTGTCCATTAGAAGTCAAGGCACAGTTATAAAAATTTTTTTGAGACAGAGAGCTGAACTTTAAATGATGTATTTTTGACAGTTTACACAATCCCAGGTCTGTAAGTACAAAGTGGTGGGTCGTTGTGACCCTTTACAAGATCAAGAAAGAATGTTATCTTTTAAGGAGTTGTCTTGTTGATGCTAGAAGAAGGTTGTTCTTTATGGTTGAGCAGGTATTTCTGCCCATGGGGGAGGTTTGGTTGATGCATAATGCAGATACACAGTGCACAGCAGAGGGGAGAGAGGAGGCCAAAGGACAGAGAAAATTTTTTATGTTTAAATTTTTCTTGTCTTGCCATAAAATACGAATTTTATTTCTCTCTTAAGACTTTCTAAAATATACATTATATTCTTAGATTCTGACCTATACTTTCAGCACTTTTATTGCACCACTCTCTGTTGTTCATACTTCTTTTTTTCATGGAAACCTTTAAGGTTATGGTTTTCATGTATTTTAGGATCTTTGCAGCATATTTTTCACTGATACCCTATAAAAAACGTTTAAGAACTCATTGATTTCCTGTAAGAATCCAATATTTGTGTTTACATAAATAGCTTTCCTACATTTCTGCTTTAAATACATCGTCACAAGAATCAGTGTTCTCCATGGAATGAAAGTAACGTAAGCCAATCATCAAAATATTGTTAGGAATACTATGCCAAGAGCTAAAGTAAAAGAACTCAAGTCCCTAGAAGTTTATATTGGGATATTTCAACAAATCTACATATTCTCCATTACGTCAGAGTCTGGAGAAGCAGGTCCTGTGGTTAATCAAAGTCCACATTTGATTATCCAGATAAAATCTTCTCAGTGGAAATGGTGGTTCTTCAGCCAGGATGCTGAGTCTCAGTAAGATCTTATCTTGGTGATTCTTTAGCTCCTCCAATCACTTATCCTTCTCCTTTCCAAACATTACTCTTCCCAAGCTCTCTACTTCCCACTTCTCCACTCCATTTCAAGGCTAAGTATAATCAGTGCTGTTAAACTGAATTTCCATCCATCAGTAGCAGAGCTCTATAAGTTCTCCAACTGAAACACATTAGCATCCGTAAATATTCCTTAGTGTTTACATTACACTGTATTTTAACATTATTTACATGGATAACCCACACCTATCATTCCCATTTTTACAAGCCATCATAACAGGTCACAAAAATTCAACAAATAGAAGAATGTCAGTTCCAAGGACCGTTACTATTATAAGGCTAAGAGTTGAAAATTCGTTAGTGCCAGGAGATTAAAAAAAAGTCCAGATATGCTCTGGTAATTTTGTTTGCTCCAAATGACATTAGCAAACATGTAGAGTATTATTGAAGAATATTTCTAGTTATAATTATATCAAATATATTTTGTAATAAATTATTTCTAAAACTGCTAAATTCCATTGTAACAAAATTGCATCAGCAAGTTATTCAAACTCATTAAACCTCAGAAGGAAAATATAATCAAAGTAAAATAATTATAAGGCATGTTGGCATTTGCCGAGTAATCTTTCCATTGAGAAGTAGATTTAGATAGTGGTGTCCCAGGCCTCTGGAACAGAGAGTCTTACATACACATGTTCATTTAGTCTTTTATGTTAATTGATTTAGAGGGATAAATATTGATATGTTTGCTCTGTAAAGAAGATTTAAAAACCTTCTCAACCTTAAATGTTATAATTCAGGAGTTATAACTTAAAAAACAAGTTGTTTTTTAAAAGATGTCAGTGTGACCAGGTATGCTGATTATTATCTGAGTGCTACATCACATCCACCCTCCAGGTTTCTAACTTGTTCTGTGCCACACCCAGGAGGCTGACTTCTATGGATTGCAACCCTAGGGTTTGCCCTAAGATTTCCTGTTGAGTTGGGTTGATGAGATACTCTGGCCAAAATTTGGAGTATGGGAAGAAAAATATGCCAAGGGACTCTGAGTGAGCTATCTTTTTTCCTGCTGTGACCCTGGCTGATATTGGTCTCAGAAGTGATCCTCAAAATGGGATGCTTAGGTTGTGATGCTCACGTATTTGAATGTATAGATACCCTCCTTGTTGGGAGGAAATGGGATGTAATAATATCACATTACTCAGATTATCATTAAAGGTGGCATGTGATGGAGTTAGAGGGAGAGAACAAAGTAGTGAGGGATCAAATAGTCTTTCACTTAGTTGCTATGGCAACCATGGGGTGGATTGAGGAATGGACTGGACACTCTGTCTACTCTGGAGAGTGTACATAAAAGATAAACCTAAAGCCTAGAATTCCCAGTTCAAAACACTAGTCAATGGAAAACTCCAACAGCTCAATAAATCGGAAACACCAAGGACTCAGATTTTGCAGGCAAGAATGTTTAGGTAACCCCAGTAGATAAAGAATTCCGTTCAGCCAAGATGCTGGTAGAGAGTAAGGGAATGAGTGCTAAAACATGGAAGCTACTGTTATCCGTTTAGATCTTGTAACCAACGAAAGAAAGCTTTGCAGCAGTTTTAAATTAATTGTTTTCCCCCTTTCCTTCTTACATTTTATGAAGAGTGCTAATGGTGGCTAACATCACAGTTTAGATTCCAGTGGTGGGAAGTATGACAGAACTGACATCACTCAACAATGGCACTATGACTGATGATATTTTGTGTTTCTCCTGTATGGGGGTCACAAGTTCTTCATCTAGGCAAAGGTTAAGAGTAAAAGCTGAGTAGCAAAATGAATGGACTGTATAGGTTATTCTCTGTTTGCATACCCCCACCTCATACCTTGATCCATACCATGCCCTTTACCTTCTGTGCGTCAGACACTGACCTCTATGGATTACATTACCAGACTGCCCTTGCCCTTTGGCTTCCAGCTGGGTTTGACCAAAGGGAAACGGCGGCAGGGTATTGGCGGATGAAAGGAGAAGCATGTTGGGTTATTTATTCCCTCTGCACCCTTACATTTGCTTGGCCACGGTTTTGGCAGTGGCTGTGTTCTATAGTTAGAGCTTCTGTCCTTCAGTTCCTCTTCTATGGCTCCAAACTTCTTCTAGGCTCTGGAAACACTATTTCCCATTCTTGTGCCTTCAGTTGTGAGGTAGCAATGATTTCCCACTCTTGCTGATCCCTGAGTGTTTCACCAAGACTTGCCCATGCCGTTTTCATGGAACTCTCTCAGTTACAGCCTTTGTGTTTGCCATTTCTTTTTTGCTAGTACATTGATACACCATGGAAGGAAGGACACATTGAGAGGGACTAGGTAAGGACAGCCATTGGCAGTGGGATGCAGCTGCAAGTAGTGGAGAAAATGCAGCTAGGAAGGCAGAGCAGGGAGTACAGAGAATATGGGCACAGATAACGGTATTCTAGATGAGCAATCAGCATTACAGAGTCATAGCAAGGAGTAGTGGTGTGAATTGATAGGAATGAAGGGTAAGGGAGCCAAGAATCCAAGAGAAGGTAGTCTTTGGGAGAACCTGCTAGCCAAGTGGAAAAATAAGGGAATCAGGATTTGCAGGTGTCAGGGTTTCAGCCGCCAGAATTTTCATCTCTTTGGGACTTGGCAAGTGTACAGAAAAGCTTCAGTCTCGATGACTCAGTTCCTGAACAGATTATCAAACACTGGTTCATTTACTTCATATAGTAGTTTGTTTGTTCATCCACTCACCAAATGTGTATTGAACTCCTTTTATACTGTAGGTCCTGAGTTGGATACCAAGGATATAAATGTGAATAAGATCTATTATCTGACTTCATGGGGATCACAACTTACTTACTAGGAGCTGAAGACATGTGTGAACGTAATTGTAGTACATGGTTACTAAACATCTTTACCTCGGTATATGCTGCAGGTGCCTCACACCAAATATGCATGAAACTTTACTCATTATCTTCTAAAAAGCACAACACTCCTTCACTCCGCATTTCACGACCAGCATTGCTACCAACTTGTCTCAGGGAAACACGATGTGGCTCTTTTTAATTAAGGCATTCATTTATCCCTTGGTCCGTTGGAGTTGATCATTCTTTTTTTTTTTAATTTATTTTGTATACATACTTTTTTTCTTTTTATAAATTTATTTATTTATTTAATTTATTTTGGCTGCATTGGGTCTTCGTTGCTGTGCGCGAGTTTTCTCTAGTTGCAGCAAGCAGGGGCTACTCCTCTTTGCGGTGTGCAGGCTTCTCATTGCAGTGGCTTCTCTTGTTGTGGAGCACGGGCTCTAGGCGCGTGAGCTTCAGTAGTTGTGGCACGAGGGCTTCAGTAGTTGTGGCATGCAGGCTCAGTAGTTGTGGCTTGCGGGGTCTAGAGCGCAGGCTCAGTAGTTGTGGCACATGGGCTTAGTTGCTCCGCAGCATGTGGGATCTTCCTGGCCCAGGGCTCGAACCTGTGTCCCCTGCACTGCACCACCAGGGAAGGGAAGCCCTGTATACATTCTTACTAGAGCATTTTCTTACTTGTAAATCTGATGAACAGCCAAGGTTGAGCACTGCTGCAGTAGATATAAATTCATCTTAAACTGAGATCAAATTGATCCTTAAAGAACGGAGTGAGCTGTATCTCATGGGGTGTGTGTGTGTGTGTTTGTGTGTGTCCAGGAAGGGGAAGAGTCCAGTATTTCTTGCTAAGTGTATTTATGGAGCTGGTGGTCCTTGTTGGAGATGTCAAAGACACAGTGTGACTAGTTGTTCAGCCAATGATTCTCAGGAGGACGTTATTTGCTAGAGTCTCCACATTCAAGCTCCCTCATTGTTATCAGCACTTTGGGTTCTTAGGGGCTGATTCATGCAGGTTGAACTCAAAAGCCAAAATGTCAATTTATTATTAATATTTGATAAGAAATTCATGTCACTGCTTGACAGTACATTCTGTCCTGGGCAGGGAAATCTCTGTTACAGCTGGACACAACCCTCTCTGCAGAATTGGATGTAGCATCAAGTAAACAGGTTTCAGCTTCGGCCCCTCCCTTACCTGAGTCCTGTGAGTGCTGGGCGTGACTGGGAACTGTAGAGTATTCTAGGTAGAGAGGGGAAGCCAGAATTGCAACCAGTAAGTATTTCTATGTAAACATTTTTAGTAAATTGCCTAAAGAGATCTCAGAAGAATGGGACCTGAATTTTCAAGCCACTAATAATCCATCATGAATTCTTTTCTTAGTATAAATAAGAATTTATTCTTGTACTTAATTTTGAATTTATAATTTTGTCTTTTTTATTGAAGGAAGTCCAACAGATGATATCTCGGGCTCCCCCAAATCTGGATCTTCTCCTGTGTCTCTAACACAGGGATATGGACACCGCTGGCCTGAGCAGAGGATTCTCCTTCATGGGTAAGATTCTGTTCACCTTTTTTTTAGATTCCACGCATCTCACAGCTCTGGGGTTACCATATCATTGCTTCAGGCAGAAAACAAGCAATTAAGTTACAGTTTGTCTACATTATTGTATCCCATAGAGATCTTGAGAGGACAACAGGATCTCCTGAAAGAGACCTGGAAAATTCCTTAGTACCTTCAGCGATTCATTTAAAAACAATTTCTAAAGTTGGCCTCTCTTCTCTCCATTTTGGTGCTGGTCATCTGTTTCACCTGAGGGTGATACTTTTCTGACTTTTTTCTCACATTGTCAGATTAGTGTGCCCAGTGTACCATGTATAATAATAACAATAATACCATTTGCAAGATAGTATTCACCAATTCTCTGATATGCTTTTTATCAGTCTACCTAATGAAGAAGCATGGGTTACAGAAGACTTGTCAGAGATGAAGTGATTAAAAATGTTTGTTTCCACCATTCTCTTTTCATATAGGCATTTTTGTAAATGAAATACTCTTGCTAAATGAGTCTGTAGAAACTGCAGGTATAAGGGTGTTTCTCCAAAATCCATAGGCATAAGTCTTTTAAAAGTAGAATCAACCAGCTTCAGTGTACCTGTATTTCAAATTGATTTTAGAGCTCACAGTTGTAGCTCAGCTTCATTTTCTCTAGACCTTTAGAGCAAACAATCTTTGGAAGATCAATCTAAAGAAGTGATCTTGACTTTATATTCCTGCCTATGCAGTTATGGTATATTTCTACCTTCTTTATTCATTGCATGATTTATATTCCTGCCTATGCAGTTATGGCATATTTCTACCTTCTTTATTCATTGCGTGATTTTATTTTGTTTTGTGTCCTAAGACAGTGATACATGAGCAATCACCACAACATTGGGGGACAGTCTAGCTCTTTGGTGAATTAAGACTGTTCCTAAGGGCTTCCATAACAAAGTGCCAATGACTGGGGGGCTTAGAACAACAGAAATGTATTGTTTCATAGTTCTGGAGGCCAGAAGTCCGATATCAATGTGTTGGCAGGGCCATGGTCCCTCCGTAGGTGCTACGGGGAGAATCCTTCCTTGCTTCTTCAAGTTCCTGGTGGCTTCTGGGGTTCCTTGGCTTGTGGCAGCATAACTCCATCTTTGCTTCTGTCTTGGGCTTCTTCCCTTCACGTGTCCTTTTCTTTTAAAGACACTTACAATGAGTTTAATCCCACCTGAAACAAATATGATCTCAACTTGATTCTTTCCTTCGTTATATCTGCAAAGACTCTACCTCCAAATAAGGTCACATTTCAAGGTTCTGGGTGGACATGAATTTTGGGGGGACATCATTCAACCCATTACAAAGGCCACTGAATTCCATTAGGTGGTAGGAACACAGTTCCTTTCCTGACAAGGGAGATGGTATTTCGCTGTTGTGGGCTCAGCAGATGGCACGGCCAGGCTTCCTCCAGCCATGGCAGCCAGGATGCTGAGAAGAAGCTGAGGATGTCAGCAGGCAAGGCAGCCTGTGCCCAAGAAAGAGAGGGGAAGAAGCAGAAGTGGTTTCTAGCAGGAAAAGATTTCTTGAACTTAATTCCTTCTTAAAATTCAACAGAGGTGTTCTAAGATGTGGGTGTTATTCCCCAAACCTTTGACATATTTGTCCTTTCTGAAACCCTTTTGTGTCCTCTGTGGCACTCATCCTCCTGTCTCCTTCTCATGAGACTTGCGTGCAGTGAGTAAACTTTGCTGTAATCCTTCTCCTGCTGGCCTCTCACCTTCCACTCACTTCATTCTTTATCCTTGTTTTCTCCACTCTTCTTCATTTTATTCTTTCTTTCAGTTGCCTGTTTCATCCATGGTCTAAATCTATTACTTTCACAAAATTGCACAGATCCCTCAGGGCCTAGTGGGCGTAGGGCGGGCAGGGGACACCTGAGATTCCAAAGACAGAGCACAAGTCTTGGACTCCTAAGAGTTTATTCATTGCTGTGGTGTTTGTCTCAACACATCTTTGGCATTGTAGGCATTTAGCTTCTTAGGGTAGGGAAAGTGTTTATTTAAACTGTGTTTATAAAATAGTTAACAAATATTTGGAGTTAACCTGTGTATATAGGCCCAGGCAGTACTCTCTTTACTGAGTAAATTCTTGTCTTTCAGGCTTTTGCCTTTGTTTTGTTTTAGGGGGTTGGGTGTCGTTCAATAGTGATAAATAATAATGCCAGACAAGCCTGTGCCTGTCATGGGCAATGTCCATATTATCACACCATTCAATGAGAACATCTTCCTTTGATGTTCTTTCTCTCTTCCTTTCCAATTTTATTATGTTTGTTTCCGAGGAGCTATACAGATGGCAGTGATCATGAGAGTCAGTTGAATGTCAGGGATACTTTCTCTACTTGACTTCCTGCTTCCTGATGTGACCTTGTCTACGCTGAGATTATTTTTCCTAGCTGCTACCTCTTACACTGCAAAAAACAATTTTTATATTCTTTTCTCCTTCCTATCTCTATAGTGAGATGACAACAGTAAAAGATTGGTTTCATTCAGTCCCTAACCCAGACTAGAACTAAAGTGAGAAAGTCCTGACTCTCCTACCTCCTCATCCTGGCCTGCTGGCTGTCTCCAGCTCAATTACACTTGCAATTACTCCAGAAAAACTACACTTGTATTTTATTTTTGCTTTAAGTACTTCCTCCCCCCTTTCTCCAATCTTTTCTCAGTCCTTTAAGACATCTTCTCTTTTGAGATTTTCATTCAAATGAGGCTGAGAGGAGGAACGCTGGATTTTCTTCCTTGATGTGAATATATTAGATCCATTATTGGTCAGGGAGATATATTCCACAATTTGCACCCCCCAGATTTGCTTGTATTATCATGGCATATAATTGTCACTCAATCTATAAAATGCAGAGATGTGTAATTGAAAATTTAGAAGTCCTGGTAGACTTACAATAACAGTTACTAAGCAGGTGATGATGGACAGCAAACCTGTCCAGTGAGTTATGCTTGCATAAGTAACTCTTGAGGGAGGCCATGGACGCTTGGGGACTTTGTGAAACCAACAAATGTTGACCCTGGAAATGCCAGGGGGCTTGGGATTTTCTTAAAATTTTTTTCAGGAAGGCTCCCTAAGGACTGGTAATGGTAGAGGAGGTGAACTAAAATTAGTTCTCTCTGCTTCTTTCTTCTAAGGATGGGGGGAAAAATACAATCCCCCAGGACATCACTATCTCCACCCAGAACCTGTTTGCAGGAATTGTGATTTTTCTGTGGGTGGTTCCTGCTCTTATCTTACCTAATCAGATTTTTAAATTCCTTGATGGTAAAGAAGGTATGTTTCATTCCCAAGATAATTTAGGAGTTAGGCAGCAATAGTAATTGTCATTTAGAAACTTTTCTTTCCTAAACTACTTCTTATGTTATACAACATATGACTTTGTACTTCCTGTCTGTAAGAAAGTTCTATTTATAATAATCAAATATTTTATTAGGGCGGGCTGATATAGGTGATATTGTGAAATTTGCTGTTCCTGTGAGAGATATAAAGTCTTGAGAGATCAAGAGAACAAATGTCCACCTCTTGGGACTTCCCTGGTGGTGCAGTGGTTAAGAATCCGCCTGCCAACACAGGGGACACAGGTTCGATCCCTGGTCCAGGAAGATCCCACATGCCGCGGAGCAAGTAAGCCCATGCGCCACAACTCCTGAGCCTGCGCTCTAGATCCCACGAGCCACAACTATTGAGCCCACGTGCTGCAACTACTGAAGTCCGCGCGCCTAGAGCCCGTGCTCCGCAACAAGAGAAGCCACCACAATGAGAAGCCAGAGCACCACAACAAAGAGTAGACCCCGCTCGCCGCAACTAGAGAAAGCCCGCGCGCAGCAACGAAGACCCAACGCAGCCAAAAATTAAAATAATTAATTAATTAATTATTTAGTTTAAAAAATAGAACAAATGTCCACCTCTTTTCTCTTTATGGCAAAGTTCACTTAAGATTAAAAATGGGTTCTGCATACAAAGAAAGGGGAGGGGAGGAGGAGACAGATTAGAACAGTAAACCCCAATAATAGCTCACGTATACTGAGAATGTGCGTCACTTAATCTTCTTGAGAACATTATGATGTTTGCCAATGTGCTGGTGGGGGAAAATGACTTACTAGGGAGTTGGCAAAGGAGGGATTAAGTCTAGGTCTGGCTCACTCCAATGCTCACATGCCTGACTACTACCCTCATGGCCTCTCAGGAAGAACAAAACCAAAGTAAGGAACAACGAGGGAAGAGAGAAAGCCAGAGAATGTGGGAGAAAGAGAGGCAGCTTGAGTGGCCTAGAATCAACTTTCCAATTTCAGGAGTATTGACTCAGCACCCCACAGAGGTGGAAGAAGAATTCTCCTATATTGAAGGAGTCTGAGGGGTTGACTGCCAAAGTTGACTGTGGAAGCACTTGGGGTGTATCCAAGACTTGTTTTTCTTGCATCTGTTGTCTCTTTTCATTGTGAAGACATTTCTGAGAACTGTCACGCTTATTACAACAACTGTCACTACAATGAATAACATTTGAATTCCCCATTTTAAGGAACAGGTTTTCTCTTGTGCATATTTTGCAAAATTCTTGAACACCATAAGCATTTGAGCGGTAGTTTGGAATTCAAAGGAAGGATTCTTTTTGCCAGGTTAATGTTTCATTGGCAGGTCAGAAGTGCATGGGATTTCAAAATAAAGCAAGAGAGAGGCTAACAGAGCATCACAGTCTCTTGGTGGAGTCACCATAATCCAGGACCCTTTCCTGGCTTTGCCCATTAAAGGATGTAATTTTGATAGTTTTCCTATGAGTGTTCAACCATTTGCAGGGTAATTCACAGTGACCAATCATTCATTTAAACAAGCATTTGCTGAATACCTTTTGTGCTGAATACGTTCCTTTGAACCTTGTAGAACTTCTGCCCCTTTCTGTACCTGCTCTGTCCTTGAGGGACTGACCTTTATGGACTGTTCCAACCCTCAGGCTTTCCTTGGGTTCAATTTGTAGAAGGCACTAGCAGGAGAGGGGAGGGCAGGAGAGGGAAGTAGGGTTATTCATTCCATAGGCGGGGCGTCTGCAAACTGTGACCCTCGATCCAAATCTAGCCTGCCATTTATTTCTATAAATAAAGTGTTATTGGCACACAGCCATGCCCATCCATTTAAGTATTGTCTATGGCTGCTTTCACTCTCCAAATGTCAGAGTTGGGTAACTGTGACACAGACGTAATGGTCTGCAAAGTCTAAAATATTAATTTTCTGTCCTTTACAGAATAAAGTTTATTGACCTCTGCCTTAGGTAACTCCCTCTCTGAGCAGGGTTATTGATTCCTTAGGCAACTCCATGCCTGTCAAAAGCCACCACTGTCAAGTGGCTCTCCTATGGCTTCAGCTACACCAGAGCTAGAGCTCTTCCTGAGTTCTGGTAACTGACTCTTCCCCTGGCCCCATCAAGGCCTACAGGTATTCTCACTATTGCTAGTCCTGGGGCGCGTCACCATCTTTTGTTGCCCTCCTTTATCCCTGTACCCACTCTCTTAATGTCTCCTAATTTACCCCGTTGGAATTACAGAGAACCACAGATAAGTAAACAGCATGAGATTTTGGGAAAATGAAGAATAATTACCTGTTTCTTTAGCTAAACACTTGGCAGAGCACTTTGGCCATCATCTTGCTTTATCCTCATAATGACCCTATGAAGTAGTTCCTATGATTTTCCTATTAGCAGGTAAGGAAACCAAGACCTTTTTGAAAACTGAGTAACTTGTCCACGATTTCTACCTTGAGGGGGAAAAGTAAGGATTCTGATCCAGGCTCTTAATCCTTAGGAGATAACAAAGCACAGACTGTGGTTCACTGTTCTTTTCAGGCTGGTGCTGCTGTCGAAATAAAGCTGAGATGGCTGATTTTGGCCATATCTTGAAGGAACTCACACATTGTGTGAAAGACTTTGGGCTAAATAGTCTAGGCAGGACACGCTAAACAGATGTGTGTATCTCCTGGAAAAAAGTTTTGAGTTCACGACCATCACACTTGTTTAGCGATATGCACTTTTCAAAGTGTTTTCAGAGCCTCATAACAAGCCTGTGAAGCCAGATGACAGTTCTTAGAACAGTTTTAGAGTCCAGCAAACTGAGACTGAGATGTAAATGTACTGTATCCACATCCAATGAATATTAAAAATCCATGCATATGTGACAAAGTCCAATGTTCTTTAAAAGTCCTGGCTAAATGGCCCTAGAGGGTCAGGGGGAAATGCATTTTGTGAAGACTAGCCTCAGCACTAGAAGCTGAAAAAACACTTGAAGTCCATCTGTGGTCTTCCTAGGGAATCAATGGCCAGAGGGTAATATTCTCTTCTGTTTTTGTAACTTTCTCCAACACATACTTTTCTCATACTGCCACAGATATGTTTAACTATTAAATGCTCATGTCAACGATCTTGAACCTAGAACATTTTTATAAGCTCCACTCATATCTCCAATTACAGAGAAAATTAGAAGCTTCTCTGGAAGCTGGGGTTTTCCTCTGTATCTTTAGCTTTACACATCCCCAATCATATTCCTAATCACTCCTCTAAAGCCTTCCCTCCTTGCTATGTTTTACTGCACTGTTCTTGATATCACCAACTTCCTAATCACCACTTAGCCAAGCCTGAAACACCAAATTTGTTTCAGTTTTCCTCTAGCCTGTTAGCCTTACCGGTGGTGTTGACTCTGTCCTTTTAAATCCCTTTACTATCACTTTTTACTCAACCCCCTTCTATACACTATCTAGACCATATTCCCTTAAGCGCACGACTCTGATCATCTCATTGACTTGAGCAAAAAGCTTCTGGGGCTACACACTATTCATAAAAATGAAAATTCATTATTCAAATTAGTACATTCATTAATGAAAATTAATATTCATTGGATGTGGATACACAACATTTAATTTCTCAGTCTCAGTTTGCTGGACTCTAAAATGGCCTTAAGAACTGTCATCTGGCTTCACAGTCTTGTTATGAGGCTGTGAAAATGCTTTGAGAAGTGTATATCGCTAAGCAAGCGTGATATACATAAAACGGAAACTTTTTTCCCAGGAGATACACGCATCTGTTGAGCGTGTAATGTCCAGACTATTTTCGTCCTTCTCCGTCTCCGCCTGTCTCCCGCTATGGACAGTTACAAACTTGGTCAATAACAGTCCTGGAAGGACGTGACGCCCCCAGCTAAGGACGTAGGTCAGAGATCTAAAAGGCAGAAGGATTTTCGGGGAGGAGCAGGGGCAGGGCATGACCTAGCACCTGGCAGCGCCGCCGATTGGTGGAGGAGAAGGTTGTTCCCTCAGGGCGGGCGCTGATTGGCTGCGGAGGAAGAGGCATGACTTCCGAAGAAGTTGAGCAAACACCTCCTCCTCAAGGGCCCCATCCCAATTTCTGCTGGGAATTCGGATCCTTCTCTGCCCGGACCCGGGAGCGCAGAGGCGGCGGGGACCGGACGAGGTGAGCGGGGGGAGGGTGCCCCGAGGGGGCTGAGCAGATGGGCGGTGGGCTCCGCCTGTGAGAAGAATTTGCAGATCGCCGGCGGGGCTCTGCCAGTCCGCCGGGCGGTGCGGGCGAGCTCTGCCTCCTCCTCCCCGCGCCGCTGGGGACCCGGGAGCTCTGCGGACTCCGGCCTTTGCCGGACGAGCGTACGGAAGAGGGTGGCGAGCGTTTGGGCCTCCTCGCCAGGCCTCCCCGTCTAGCGTTTCTCTGCACTCGAGGGCTGGGAGGTGGGGCGCAGCGGGCGCGGCTCCGGAGCTTCTGTATAGGAGGGAGAAGGGATGGGATGGCAATTCGGATTTCTTTTTTGGCGAGGGCTGAGCTGGGGAGCGGTTGCTGGGGAGTAAAGCGTTGGTGTTGAAGCTGTAGAGCAAACCCTCTGTTAATTCGTGGGACTGTGTGCTTATTTAGATAGGTAGCTGTGGGAGGTGGTTGACGGAGGGGGGCCCCCCCGGGATCCCCCCGGTCCCCCCTCGTCCCCCCTCCCCGATTTCTTTCGGCGCAGTTACTGGTTGACCTTTTCAGCCCTGGCCTGCTTCAACCAAATTCGGATCACAAACTTCCCCACCCTGCCCGTGTGGGGCAGGCCGTTCTCTCTGAGATGGAGACCCCCCCCCCTCCGCCCCCGGAAGCTGCGGCTCCCAGTCCGTCCTCCAACAGAGGCGGGAGAAGTGAGGAAGTTGGATGCCTTGGATGTCAGCGTCATCTGAACTGCGGAGACCCCGCAGGGGCTGTGCGGGCCAATGTGAGCGTTTGCGCGGGGAGGGGGCGCGGTTAGAAGCAGTTACTTACCCTGTTTAATTCAGTGGGGCTAAATGGCCCGACTACTTCTGGAAGAAATATGCTTTTTAGGCACTGATTTTAGGAGAGCGGGAGTGGGTGTGGTGAGAGGGAGAGAGTGTGTTTAGTCACTCGAACAAAGATGAACATTTTTTGATATTGTGGGTCGTCAGCTATCGGAATGCGGAAAAGACGTAGCTGTGATTACGCCGACCTAGCTATGCACAGGACCGAACCATCACTGACTTTGACACGTGGCTTTCATATACTTTATATTGGAAGAAAAAAAAAAACCAAGAAACCCATGGCACTTGGTGTGGACGTTTCTGTATGTGTGTGTTTTGTAACTTGAGCTCCCCCCCCCCTTTTTTTTTTTTTGCTATAAAGATGAGTGAACCTAGGGCCACACTACCTTCTAGCCATGTAACCTAGTGGCCGTTCTGCAAAATGAGCTAGGACGACAAAGGTTAAGCCAATGTCCCCAAGTGACTTTCCCACTCTCCAGAAAATCATATTTGTTATCAGTATCACTTGTTAGTGGTGACAGCGTCATCAGAATTTTGATTTATTTGTAATTGAAAAATTTCCCCCTTTACTAACTAATCCACTATTTAATCATCAGCAGACTTTGGTTCAGGATTTTGGAAATGATCGTTGGTGTGTAACCAACACCAATTTAACAAAAAAGTTTTCATTTTTCCAAATATTCTTTTTCTAATTTTCTCATAGAGATAACATTACAAACAGTGGCAATTTTCTTTGATGAGGCCACAAAAAAATTCTATGGAATTCATGGAATCACAGAAATGCTGTACATTTGGAATGGGAAATAACCAACAACATTATTACCGTGTTCATAGAATTAAGATGCAACCAATTCTAAGATGCATCCCCATTTCGGGGGTGCTAAAATGTGAAAAAACATGTTTTAAATGTGATGAAATACAGTATTAAAATGATAACTTATTTTTCTTGAACACTCATGCCTAAAGGGTGAAGGTAAAGAGAAGGCTTACTGGGCTTCTAAAAAAATAAGAAGGGGGAGGGATTAATATGGAGCCATTGTGAAGGCCTTCCCACAGTGTGACCCAGAGTATGGGAAAGTGGTGTCTTCTGTCAGTGGTGATGGTTGTGCTCACCTTTTTTTAAAATAAATTTATTTATTACTTTATTTTTGGCTGCATTGGGTCTTCGTTGCTGCACGCGGGCTTTCTCTAGTTGCGGTGAGCAGGGGCTACTCTTTGTTGTGATGTACAGGCTTCTCATTGTGGTGGCTTCTCTTGTTGCAGAGCATGGGCTCTAAGGCACTTGGGCTTCAGTAGTTGTGGCACACAGGCTCAGTAGTTGTGGTGCACGGGCTTAGTTGCTCCACGGCATGTGGGATCTTCCCGGACCAGAGCTTGAACCCGTGTCTCCTGCACTGGCAGGTGGATTCTCAACCACTGTGCCACTAGGGAAGCCCCTGTGCTCACCTTTGAGGAGTGGGCAGGCTTGTAACCTTTTTCTTAACGTTTACTGAGTGTTTATGGCATGCAAGGCAGTGCTCAGCACTTTATGCCTATTAGCGCAAATAAACTTCACAATAGCCCTTAAAGGTAGATATTAGTATGATTCCCATTTTGCCGATGAGGCACAGACAGGTTAAGTTACTCACTGAGGTCATAGAGTAAGTGGGAAGCTGAGGAACCCAGGCCATCTGTGGAGGAGAGGAGTCAGAATTCCTTTGAGGTACACCCTCCTGTTTTAAGCTCTGGGCTCCTGGTCACTGCAGTTAATCCAGGTAACTTAAGTGAATATCCTGTCTTCCTCCATAGTGTTTTTAGTATTTTTGTTTCCCTGCTTACTGTACTTTAGCTGGATCTTCATGAGTCAGAGTGCCTATTTATGTTCTAAAATTCTAATGCTTTTGTAATCCACAGTGCCTGGTCGCTACTATCCTTAATAGAATCAGTATCTTAGAGCTGAAAAGGACTTTAGTATTATATTCCAGTCTGGATTAGGAAACTGAAGTCAGGTAAGGAGCCCCATATCTAGTTATATGTCTCAGCAACCAGGTCTGGATTTTGCTACCATTTTTATTTGCATTTCAAAATATTCATTGGTCTATGAGATCTCAGCAAGAGATTCGATCTTTTGTGGGGCATTGTTGGGGGGATGGGAGATATGAGTCCCTGTTCTTATTCATCAGTCTATTTTGTTTTCTCTGCTACATTGGTCTTTATGACATTCGTTTAAATTTGCTCATTTATTTCTTCATTCTTTCACAAAACATTTGAGTTCTCCTATGGGGCAGTCACTGGGAATACAGAGATGAGGAAAACAATTTATTTCTTCCAAGAATTTAGAGTTTAACAAAGAGACAGACAAATAAGCAGATAAACATTTTGGATCAGACTCCAATTCAGAACTAACTTTGCATTCCATCTCAGTGAAGCTACATTTGTGGGCTAGAGACCAGGAGACTCAGAGGTCTTATGTCTTTGGATGACTGAGTAGCTTATAGGCTTGAGAACATATGAATATTCTTAGACCAGGTTACTTAGCACTAATAAACACTCCCCAAGTCTACTTGTTTTTACTTCTAGCTAACTATTTTGTAAGGCGTTTAATATTAAAAGAATATAGCTGTGCAACAGGAAATAAAAGTATGGACGACAGTGTTGCGGCATGCCCAAGCCCAGTTTTAGCAAACCTTGGAGTTGGGAGGTATTTGGATTAGTTCCAGGCCATCACTGGGTGTTCTGTTAATCTGGAACTGTTTTGGACCTCTCCAGAATTATTACGGTCTGCATGCCAAGTATGTAGCGTAGGCCAAGACTCATGGCCGTGCAGCTGCCTACCCTTAATTATAGTACCAGGGCTTCCTGGGAAACCATGGCTTTTTAAATACACTTGCATTTTTTGAATAAACTGCAAGTGTGGATATAAATCATTTGCATTTCTCACTCATTATTTATTTTAGTCAACTCAAGGCTACTCCATCCTTAGCGTCTCAATGTTTAACCAAGATGTATGCCTGATTATTTGCAAATAACTTGGCATTGAGAAATCTCCCCATGTGATTGGATGGTTTCAGTGTGAGTCACTGAATTATGTTCTAGTGGATTTATTTCAAAGATCTAAAATATAAGGACAAAGAGCACATCTCTGACTTTGGGGGCTGAAGATAGATGATTTGGCCTTAAAATTTCTTTAATAATGAATTCGTAATCCTTTTTACATGTCTCAGTGGAAGCAACAGAAATGAGAAGGGGCCAAGCCCAACTCTTTTTCGTACTTAAGCTCTTGTATTTGCTTGCACATTGTTCTGGCTTTGGTAGGTGGTTTGTAGGTTTAAAAAGTTTTCTGTTTAGGTTGATAGTATGGAAAGGATTGAAGAGACTTAAAGGATTTTTGAACATTTGATGGAAGGATAAAAAGCTCTCTGTACATCTCAGCTTTCTTCATCCACCTACCACGCTAACCCGTGAAAACCAGCACAAATCAAGTACACTGTTTTCTGGCATAAGTACTACCTGAACAATAACAGATAAATGTAACCTAATCCAGTTACATTGAAAAGTTATACCAACCAAAGAGCAGACTGTTATATTATGATTCATCCATAGATGCTTGGAAAATGCTGTTTATGAAACATGGGAAATCCCATATTTATATGGGGCACGCTACCTTCATTTGTATTATCTGGTTTTAGATTATCTTTTCTCCCATCCATTCTGACTCTAATATTCAGCTATAATTAGTGATGGATAAGTCACCAACAGATACTGATTGACATCATTTAATCATATAAAATTGTTTCATCCTGCTCCTGTTGGATCTCATGAAAATGAATGGGGGACTGGATTGCTGCTTCTTCACAAGAACCTAACATCATGCTATGCATACCTTAAGTAACCCCAAATTTATTTTTAATTAAAGAAAGAAAATCAAAACACTTCTCCCATAATCAATGGGCAAATTATAGCTCATCAAGGAAATGTCTGGCTTTTATTATATTTTTATTAAAATATTAGAAAAATATTCATTCTAGAAACAAATGACTAGCTACTACTATATTAATCTATGTAATTGTACAGAAAAACCAGTCTGTTTGTCATTTAAAAGGACCTTCCTAACTACATAAGAGGTCCTCTACCATTGAAGGTGGCTTTTCCTCAAATATAATCTTTCATAAATTCACCTCACAAAATCTTTTGTTCCTTCATGTTATTTAGGGTGATGATGTACACAGTGACCGTGGTTTATTTCATGGTCACTGAAAGAAAACAGTGGGTTATGTAGGGAGTGCCAAGCTCTGTCTATGTATCTATCTATCTATCTATCTATCTATCTATCTATCTATCTATCTACCTATCATCTCTCTATCTTTTTCTCTAGTGACCATTTTTTTTTCTCATTTCTCTTGAAAAGGATAGAAAATACCAAGAACAATTAAGCATATTCCTCCTCCCACCCCAATTCTCATGTGTGCATTACAAAGGTAGGTAATCTGCACAATAGGTAAATTAAAATAAATTCTTAAGTCTTCCCCCCATTAAAAAATGGGAAAGAGGTAAGGTGATATCCTATAGTATGTTCTCCTATTGTTGAACTCCATCCACTAATTGTCCGCCTATCTCAGTGCATCTGTGCAATTCACTGCAATATTCCTATGACTTTTAGGGACGTTTCAAATTCCTAATCAATCCTAGGTATGTGAAAAGGTATACCGTAGTGCTATTCTTGTTTTACAAAAGCATAGAGAAGAATCTTTTTAAATTTTATTTTAATGCCATTTGAAACATTGGCCCTTCATGTGTTGAAGGGAAGACTGCTTAGAAATTGTCAGGGAAAGGGTCTTGTTCTCCAACCCTGACTGTGTGACACTTCTCTTTCTCCCCTTATTTCTCACCTCCTCTTCCTCCTCCTTATTTTTCCTCTTTCCTTTCCTTCTCCTTTCCTTCTCTTGCTTTTCCACATTCTCCTTGCTCATGCCAGAGGCCGTTATCAGCACGCAGCCCTGTTAAGTAACCTCACTTGAGCCAGTGAATAAGTCCGGAGTCTTACTGCCTTGCTTCCACTTGAAGGCATTGCCAGAAATATACATGACATTTACATCCCGATATTCTTGGAAAAGCCCATAAAATACAGGACAGGGAAGTCCAGAATAACCCACCTGGGCATTTCCATGAAATGTCAGACACCTGCAGTGCCATACCTCAGAGTAATTCAGAAATTCTCACTGTTACATATTTCTTGATGACCTGAGAATGAAATGAATGGTGGTCCCAAAAAGTTCTATGCTGAGACCAAGTTTCAAGGTTCAAGCAATTACTAACATAATCAGACCTGCTATAATCATCTTTTTTCTAAGCATCCAGAAACTTAGAATTTACCTTGGCAGGGACTCAGGAAGGATTTTTGGTGACACATAGAAAGGGGTTGATGGAGGCACCCCATGCTGTGGGAGAACTAATCATATGCCATATGGATCTGATTTATTTCTGAATTGAGCTGGCAGGAGTAACATGTGTCAGATGTCCAAGGTGTGGATCTGCAGGCTTCGGCGAAGAAGAGAAAATCCTGAGTGTTGAATATTAACCTAGGGATTCTGCTTCTGCTTAAAAGCAACCGCTCTAGTTGGATTTCACTTCAGTTTCTTCATCTGTAAAATGGGGCTAATAATAGTATCTACTTAATAAGATTTTCTCAAGGAGGAAATGAAATAATGTCTGTAAAGTGCCCAGCATAGTGCTTGGCATATAATGTTAAATCAATGGTAACTATTGTTCTATTTCTTTGAAAACAAAGTGTCAGGAATTGTGAGTCAAGAATTCCCTACAAAAAGTGAAAGTGAAAGTAGCTTCCCAAATAAAACGCAGAAGGCCAGCCTCTGCCTGCTACTTTCCTTTCCTAGGTCCCGAGGAAGGTCTGCCTCTGCAAACGTGTATGTGTGTATTACATGACTGTGTGTGTTTATGTCTCTCCTCCCACGCTGTTCCCCCGACTCCAGGCAAAGGAGGTGTGGAGGAGGAGAAGGAGGAGGAGGAGGAGGAGGGAGTGTTGCTGAGAAAGGGGAAGCTGTTGGTTATAAATCAAGCTTGGGCTGAGGAGGGAGACTGAATTATTTGGACATGTTTCCTAATCTTTGTGCCAAGAACTGCTACTAAGTATAGAGGATTAGGGTCACTTGGTCAACTATGGTATGTGAGATGCAGCCCCTGCTGGGAAGATGGGACCATTTCTGGGCTTCTCAGTGTGTTTAGAAGACTCATTTGTCTTTGGAATTGATTTCATTTACAAACATAGGGATTCAAGTTCTATGGGACGTTGCAGATTTTCCTTTGGCTTGGGGGAGAATAAATGTTATGGGCTTGGGCTTGGATTTGGGCTTAGCATAGTCTCTTTTAAAAACGAAACTATATAAGTAAACCAAAAAGTTAGATAAAGTATATAACAGACTTTTACTGAAATGTCGATCATCCGTATTTTGGCCTGAGTAAGAGTTAGCCTGAACTCATGATCGGCATGTTCATTTGCTGTGTGCAGTGTTTTCTCTCCCTGCCCCTTTTCTTCCTAAAGCCTTCTTAGCCGGACTCTTTGCTGTTTGCTTTATTCTTTTAGTCTGTGTTGTGAGTTATCCTACAAGTTTTCTATCTAGGGTGATAAGTAGTTTGCCCCCAGGAAATAGTACTTGTACATTCCATTGTTGGACAAAACTTCCCTGTCTATAAGGTGGGTCTGATTTGGAGATTGTAGTCTGATGTAACAGAAATGTGTTCCATAAGAATTGTGCTATATGCTAGGGAATTTCTAGAAGATGTAAAATCATTTAGTCTCTATATTTTGATGCCAAACTTAAACATAGAACACTAAGGTTCAGCATCCAAATGACCAGCAAATTATCGTCTGAAATGACTTCTGACTACTAAATTTATGTAACCATTTGAAGAGGCACAGAATACTGTTTGATACTTGTGCTTTAAAATTTTCTGTAAAATTTATTCTGTGCTGACACATAGTAAGCCTCTTGTAAATATTTCTTAATTGAATTAATGAATAGAGCTACACAATCTGGAATAGCAGAAAACTGAGACAGGTGTGGGTTTAATATAATAGCAGGGGGAGGTGGTCTGGTAGAGGAAACTCTGGAAAGGGGAAGAGCATGGTTTTTTTTTTTTTTTTTTGGCTGCGTTGGGTCTTCGTTGCTGTGCGCGGGCTTCCTCTAGTTGCTGTGAGCGTGGGCTACTCTGTTGCGGTGCACGGGCTTCTCATTGCGGTGGCTTCTCTTGTTGCGGAGCACGGGCTCTAGACGCGTGGGCTTCAGTAGTTGTAGCACGCAGGCTCAGTAGTTGTGGCTCACGGGCTCTAGAGTGCAGGCTCAGTAGTTGTGGCGCATGGGCCTAGTTGCTCCGCGACATGTGGGATCTTCCTGGACCAGGGCTCGAACCCGTGTCCCCTGCATTGGCAGGCGGATTCTTAACCACTGCGCCACCAGGGAAGCCTGGAAAGAGAATGTTTAGAGCAACAACAGGGTCAGTGAAGTGAGGCTGCGGTTGTCAGGTGCTTCTTCAGCTTCTAACACCTGTGGTGAAAAACATGTTTGTTTGTTTGTTTTGTTTTCTTAAATTTCCAATCTGCCAGGACCAATGCTTTTATAAAATTCGATACCAATGAATTACTAGAAAAATGATCCTGTCATATAAAGGTTTCTAAGTGCTTACTTTCTATTTCTGTACATATCTCATTGTGGACCAGTACAAAGCAGTTCACTGACTGACAACAGGCTGTAAAACACACTTTGAGTAGAACTAGTTTAGGAAATGGTCAGAGATGAAACTCGAAAGAGGTTGGAGCTAGATTGTTAAGGATCTTGTACATTATGAAAGGATTCTAAACTTTATATCATCAAAATTGGCATAAATTATCTTCCTGTATTTGCATTGTAGATTAACTTGCTTAAAACTTTTGTGCTGAATGTGTGTTTGATAAAACATACATTAAAAAAAAATGATTTCAGCTTAGCAGATATTGATTAGTGTCCCATAAGTTGCTTGGGACATTTTTTTTTTTTTTTTTTTTGGAAGTAACTTCGTTTGTAGAAGTTTGGGTTTGTTTGGGTAAAGGAACAGCATCCAAATGACCAGCAAATTATCATCATATCATCCAGGTTTTCCCTCTCCCTTCTTCATCTTGACTCTGTTATCACCTGAGTTGGTTGGATTTTACAGCAGATTTCTCAGGAGACCAGAACTGACCTGTGAGCCTTCTTGCCTTTCGTTGTCCTGCTCTAACAATTTCTTTCCAGTCACCAGGTTTCAAGATGCTGCGAGTACCTAGGACTAAGCTGGGCAGGCTGGGCCTCAACCTCTCCAGGCTTCACTACAAGGCGGTGATGGCGTTGAGGCGGGAGGATGTGAACGCCTGGGAGAGGCGGGCTCCCCTGGCTCCCCGGCACATCAAAGGGATCACCAATCTGGGGTACAAGGTCTTAATACAGCCTTCCAATCGGCGGGCCATTCACGATAAGGTAAATAGTTCCAATTTTTAAAAATAGGTGGGACTGAAATGACCCTGCGTATGAGAAATAGGGAGCATCTGAGTGAAAATAAAATGTGTGCTAGTGTCGCTTAAAGACCACGTGACAATATTTCTTGACTTCGGTTATAATGCGATGATACAGTTATGAGATTTCTAGTTAGAATCCTTTCTTGAGCCCAGAATTTAGCCAATAAGTGTTATTTTCGCCCCATCCCATGCTTTCTTCCAGCTGAGGGATAAAAGCATTGCTTTTAGGAGATGACGTCCTTCAGTCATTCTCTCCTTCATGTGTGACCCTGGTTCTAGGACTGGAAAGACAAATGTCTGCAGGAAATGCTTCACTGAGTAGAGTTTGTTCATGAGTGTTTACCTTGGCAGCCGCCAGGTGAAGCCCCTCATATTCATCACTCTGTTCATTCTTCACAATAATCTCATGACACAGGTTTGACTTTTATTTTTATTTTAGATACATGCACGTGTTTTTTCTTTCCTGAGCCATTTGAAAATATGCTGCAGACAGTGCCACTTTATTTCTAAATGCTTCAGTATACATTTCCTAGGAATAAATCATCTTCCTACGTAACCACTGTATCATTTTCACACCTAAGAAATTAATAATTCCACAATATCATCTCACATGTCACATTTCAGATTCCCCATTGTCTCAAATGTCTTTTATGGTTTTTATTTTAATCAAGGCTTAATTAAGGTTCATTGTATTCATTATTATGTATCTTTAGTTCTTTTAATCTAGAACAGTACTGGGCTTATGGTTAACTAGGCTTATTGTGGTGATCATTTTGCAATATATACACGTGTCGAATCATTTAGGTGTACACCTGAAACTAATATAATGTTAATTATACCTCAATAAGAGAATATTGAATGGAATTTAATATTTCTTAGAAGAATTTTTTTTTTTGGCCTTTAGAATACATCCCACAAAGAATATTCAGAGTGCTGTGTTCAAAAGATATCTGAATTAGTTTTTCTCTGTGGTTACATGGCAATGTGATATCCAGTTGGATTTATTTTTGTTTCTATTACATTTTAATATTTGCTTTAAATCCTTTTTGATTTAATTTTATTTTTCAAATAAGTTAAACATTTACAAGCTTCAAAGATTAAAACTGTATAAAAAGATGCAACACAGAGAAGTCTTGCTCTCATCTTAATCCCTTACATCCCATTCCCACCCACCCTATAGGTTACTGTTTTCATTATTATTTCTGATCTATCATTCCTATGTTACTTCTTGCAAAAATAAGCATATGTGTATGTGTGTGTATGTATGTGTTTTCTTATTTTCCCTTCAATCTTATACAGAACGTTGTATACTGTATATATTCTTTTGCACCTTGCTTTGTTCTACGGTATATCCTGGAAATCACTTCATGTCAGTTCATAGAGATCAGCTTCATTCTATTTAATGGCTGCTATAATTACTCCATTATTTATCACGATTTGTTTAACCAGTCTACTATAACTGGGCAAATAGATTGTTCAGAGAAACCAGGTATGGACCATATGTTCATTCTTTTACTTTCTTTCCTATTCATTTGTACTTTCCTTTGAAGTAGATTCCTAACTAGATTTATCTTCATTTTTTTTTTTCTTAAATTTATTTATTTTTGGCTGCATTGGGTCTTCGTTGCTGCGCGCTGGCTTTCTCTAGTTGCGGCGAGCGGGGTCTACTCTTTGTTGCGGTGCGCGAGCTTCTCATTGCCGTGGCTTCTCTTGTTGTGGAGCGTGAGCTCTAGAGCATAGGCTTAGTAGTTGTGGCACGTGGGCTCAGCAGCTGTGGCTCACGGGCTCTAGAGCGCAGGCTCAGTAGTTGTGGTGCATGGGCTTAGTTGCTCTGCGGCATGTGGGATCTTCCCGGACCAGGGCTCAAACCCGTGCCCACTGCATTGGCAGGCGGATTCTTAACCACTGCACCACCAGGGAAGTCCTATCTTCATTTTATTCAACTGCCACCTAAGATGCTTTAAAAATTCTGCCTGGATCATGCTACCCCTTTATTTAAAAATCTGAAGTGATTGTCTGTTGCCTCCATGTACGAGCTCTGAAATCTCAGTTTAATGTGTAAGACTCAGGTTTCCCATTGATAAAATAGGGATAATAATAGTACCTACCTCATGGGAGTTTTGAGAATTAAATGAGATAATTCACCCAAAGAGCTTAGCAAAGCACATAGTAATTTATTAATAAATATCAATGATTATTTTTATTTTTATCCAATAAAGCTCATATTCACCATGATAATATTCAGTCTATTTTTCTAAATTGATTCACTTATTATGCCCTAAACATTTCCTTATTTTCCCTTCTCCATATTTGTATATATTCCTTCAATACCTCTTATTGATATTACCACCTTGTATTTCCCATCTCCATCCCTCCAAATCCTACCCAGCCTTTTAGATTAATTTAAATTTCCACATTTCCTTGATCATCTCACCTGGGAGTTATCTCAATATCCATTAAATTAATATATCGCTTAGATCATGCTACTCATAATGTTCTTTTGAATTCAGCCTCATGCACTGTGCCTCTGACTTCTTTTTACAATATTTTGTGAGCTCCTTTACAGGAGAGATCTTGTCTGTTTCTTTGTGTCCTATCCCATCTCTAGTGCAGTCCATGGAACAGAGTAGGGCAGTAATAAATACTAACTGAACAACAAAAAAAAAAAAAAAAGAAAAGAAAATATTGCAGATACGTCTTTCCTTTAAAAGTATACCTGAGTAATAAATTACTATTTGGCATTTAATGTTTCAGGGCATTGTTGGTACAAAATATACATTTCACATGTATATTTAAATCACATGTGCTAGCGGTTATGGTCAAACTATTAACTGTTCTTAGATAAAAGTATGTGCTGAATTTTCTAATTTTTTGTTTTTGGTACAAAAGTCAAACATGTTAGATTGATCTTTAGCCAACAAGTAAGAATATTAGAAGTAGTTTTTCTATTATTTGTTCCTTATATTTTTTTCCTTCAAAAGGTTGTGACTTTAACTGCTGCACTTATTTATTAAAGAAAATATGAATACAACAAATCAGGAGAATAACTTTTAATCAAAATTACATTCCCAGGAATATGTCAAAGCTGGTGGCATTCTTCAGGAGGATATTTCTGAAGCTTGTTTAATTTTGGGAGTTAAAAGACCCCCAGAGGAAAGATTAATGCCTAAGAAGACCTATGCATTCTTCTCCCACACCATAAAGGCTCAGGAGGCCAACATGGGTTTGTTGGATGAGATCCTAAAACAGGTAATTAGTGGCCAATATTCATAAATGTTAACATAGAAGCATGTAGTTTTTTTAACTTGTAACTGTCAAGTGGAGTTTCAGTTTTCCTTCAGCACCTGGACAATACATCACGTATTCACCTCAGTAGGAGAGGCGATCTGCAGTTAGTGCTTGAATAGTTCTGCTGCTCTTCGGGCTGCTCTGCTGGGCAAGCTTGGAGTTTGTGATAAGAGGAACCAAACACATTTCATTCCTTTGTATTCTGAAATGGGAAGAATGATAGAAGCATTTGCTCCAAATGATTATTAAGTTATAAGGTTAATAGTTCAAATATTAGCAAGTAGAAGTTTAGAGCTAAAAGGAACCTCAGGGATCATATAACTTACCACCCTAATTTTTCAAATGGAGCCCAGAGAGGTGAAGTGACTTGACTGAGGCTGCACAGCTCTGTAGTACCAGAACTGTACTGGAAACTATTTTTACATTGATTAACATTCATTAGGAAAAGAAACTTTTTTTGAGATATAAATACTGTGGAAAAACTATCGTCTATTTAAAATACAGAGTATTCACTCAACAAGTATTTACCAAGTGCCTACAATGTGTCTGACACTGATCACTGCAATGAATATAGCTTACAGTCTAGTGCGAGGAGACACTAGAATAAATAAACAACACCTCATATGTCGCTTGGCGATATGTGTAATGGAGATAAATATAATACAGAAGAAAAAAAGGAGTGCTGGGCGCTGGAGGAGGTGATAACGCTACTTGAAATAGGATGATCAGGGAGTGCCTCATTGCAATATTGGCATTGAGCAAAAATTTGAAAGAGGCAAAGGATCAAGCCATATCCATCTGGGAAAAGCCTTCCAACCTGAGAGAATAGTAGTGCAAAAGCCCGACAGACAGTCTTTTTGAATGGAGGACTAGAGTTAATCATATTCTAAAATGCTTATTCTGCCTGCTCTGTGAATAAAAGTTGGAGGTGGGAGAAGGAGAGCAAAACTGATAAGAAGATTGTTAGTCTAGACTAGTCCAGATGCTAGGCTACAAATGATGTTGAGGGCGGCGGGAATGGAGGTCGTGACACATGGACAGATCTTGGATGTATTTTAGAGATCTGATCCTACAGGATCCATGGATGAAATGAATGTGCACTATGAGGGAAAGAGAGGAGTCAGAGGTGACTCCAAGAATTTGGTTTGAGTAACTTAAAGGCGTTGCCTTAGATTGACATGATGCTACTGCACGAGGAGCAGGCTTGGATGGGAGGATCAAGATTTGAGCTTAGGGCCTGTCGAGTTTAATTTGCCCATTAGACGTGTAAGGGGAGATGCTGAGTGGGCCATTGGATGTGAGTCTGTAGCTCAGGAGGGCAGCTTCTCCAGATACACATTTTTCAGTTGTCAGAGACTAGATGGTATCTAAAGCCGTGAGACTGGATGAGGGTAAGGAGTGAGTGTAGATGGAGAAGTCCAAGGTCTAAGTCCTGGGGTAAGGATGTTAGAACATTAAAAACTAGACTTGAATCTGACCATAGGTAGAGGACAGGAGAGTTTCACAAACAGTAAAAGTAATGGAGGAAAATGTATTTTACATAAGCATATAGAATACATTCCTACTCATTTCAGATTCACTAAACAGACACTGTAGTTAATTTACAGTGTTTCATAAGAACCAATTCAAAAAGTAATTCAAGGAAATAATATTATAAGAAGAATGTTTCACTTTCAGTAGATAAAACACCTCAAAAAGTACTTTAGAAACATTTTTCTTTTTGGTTATATGAAGTTTCATTCATTTCGAGAAAATTAATGAAAACAGACCCAGCAGGGCTGCTTTTGGGCAACATTTTGTAACAAATTACTTGGAGTTGGATTAATATTAAATATTCTTAAATCCAAGCACATGGAAAAAATTATATCATCTTTGAGGAAATAGACTATTTAAAACATTCTATAATTCCAATGTGTCAGCAGTTTTGAAACATGAATTAATAGGACATTTCCAAGAGAGGGAAGATTCCCAAGGAAAGAGGAAGGACAAGACTTTAGTGAAGGTGAGGAAGTGAAGAACAGGCAGCTTGTACTACTTTTAAAATAAAGTTTGCTTGTGAAAGGCTAGAGAGAGAAAAAAAAGAGAGAGACAGAGAAACAGAGAGATACTAAGAGAGACAGAAGGAGAGAGAGAAAGAGAGAGAGAGAATGAGATAGATTTGTGTGTATGGACTTGAGAGGGAGTATAGTTGTTATTTTTAAAGTAGAAGAGAGACCTGGGTGTATTTAGAATGGCTGAGGGAAAGGAACACTGTAAAGAAGGAAGAAAGAAAAAGTTTGAGCGGTCTTGGAGGACATAGAATAAAGCTGGCATCTAGCTCACAGGGATTAGTCTCAGGAAAGACTTGTTTTTTTTGAGACTAGAGGGAAGGATGTGAGGATGAGTGGGGGCAGTATGTGGATATATTTGTCAATGGTCCTGGGCTAAAAGTGAAAAGAAATCATGCCTTTGTTATTTCATTGCCTACCATCAAGGGGTGTTAGCACCCTGCTAGGACCATTCCTTCATCTCTCATCACAGACCTATCTTTGGTTTGTGACCCAGCATTTTCTAAATATTTCATGATGCACCTAGCAAGTCAAGGTATATTTTATGAGGGAATAATGGGAAATAATCACTTGCTCATATATGTGTTGTACTCATTCAAATTAAGCTGGATGGGTCTGGTTGAGAAATTTTTTATTGTTTCTTCAGGAAATCCGACTTATTGATTATGAGAAAATGGTGGATCATAGAGGAATACGGGTAGTGGCATTTGGACAGTGGGCAGGTGTGGCAGGTAGGTATGCCAGGGCTGTTACATCACCCATTTTCTAAATTTGCCTGGGGAGTAACCGTGTTTTCTCTTTTCTGTGGCAAGGGGTTGGGAGTGTTCATTTCCACCAATAAAAATAAGCATGGGGGTGTGACTAAGGGTGATGGATATCAGGGGAATAAAATAAAATCATTAAACTATATTTATTACAAAAATTAAGAAAAAGAGAGCAGGGAGAAGGACAACACCTATGCTTAGGCTCTGAATTTTTACTGTTTGGAAGACTGGAAAGAGAGGTCAGTTTGGTGATGAGAAATTGAGGAATGGAAGAAAGGGTAAAAGAGGGGGAAGAGGTACGGTCACAGGAACCAACAGAGGGGCAGTCTAGCAAGGATACAAGCTGGAGTCTGGGGGAAAACAGCACTTGATTTTTGTCCCAGTTAGTACTTTGAACCATCTTTGGTTGAGAAACACCCCATGTTATAACTCTATATCAGATTAGACTACTTGAAGGTGTGTAATTGTCAGAATAAGTAGACAGAAAATTTGTAGGGATAAAGGACACAAAACACTATCAACCGCCCTGACATCAGTGAAAGTTCTTGAGCACCCAGCACTCCAGCCAGCAACTTGCAGAATAGGATACACATTCCTTTCATGTGGAACGTTCATCCGGATGGTCCATATGCTAGGTCACAAAACAATTTGTAATAAATTTAAAAGGTCTGAAATCATAGAGTATGCGCTCTGACTATAATAAAATTGATTTTGGAATTATAATACAAAGATATATAGAAAATTTCCAAATATTTGGAAGATAAACAATGTATTTTTGAATAACCCATGAGTCCAGAAGACATCACGGGAAAAATTAGAAAATATTTTGAATGGAATGAAAATTTAAAACACAGCACACCAAAATTTGTGGAATGCAGGTAAAGTGGTGCTTAGAAGGAAATTTATAGCATTTAATGCTTTTATTAGAAAAGAAGAAAGTTCTTAAATTAGTAATCTAAACTTCCATCAGAAGAAGCTAGAAAATGAAGAATAAATTAACCCAAAGCAAATAGAAGGAAGGAAATAATATTGATAAGAGGGAGCATCAATTAAATTAAAACAGGAAAATAATAGAGCCAGTTCTTTTTTTAAAAAAATAATAAAATAAAAATCAAAAGCCAGTTCTTTTTTTAAAAAAATAATCAATAAAATTGATAAACCTCCAGTTAGATTGATTTTTAAAAAAAGAGAGAGAAGCCACTTTTACCAATTTTAGGAATACAAGAGGAATAGTCACTATATATGTCACAGATATTAAAAATGATAAGGGAATATTATGAATAAGCCAATAAACTTGACAACGCTGATAAAATAGGCAAATCCTTGGAAGACGCATCTCAAGAAGAAATAAAACACTTGCATATCAATGTACAAAATAAATTCCACTCATAGGCATTTATCAAGAGAAATAAATTATTTTTTGTAAAGAATTATTTATAGTAGCTTCATTCATAATAGCCCAGACAATCAGCAGAGGAATGGATAAATAAACTGTGGTACATCCATAGAATGGAACACTCCTCAGCAATAAAAAGAAGCAAACTACTTATACACACAAAGTATGCATGAATCTCAAAAACATTTTCCTGAGTAAAAGCAGACACACAAAGAAGAGTAAATGCTTAAAATTTCATTTGTATGCAACTGTAGAAGAAACTAATCTACACAGACAGAAATAAAATCAGTAGTTGTTTGGGGCCAAAGTTTGGGGAGGCTTGACTGGAGTGATGGGAATATTCTGTATTTTGATTATGTTGGTGGTAATATGGGTGTGTGCATTTGTTAACAGTTATCAAACTATAGACTTTAACTTGGTGTGATTTGTTGTATATAAATTATTCCTTTAAAAGTTGACATCAGAAAAAAGGTCAAAGAAAATTGGTCAGGGAAATGGAGAGGGAAAGTTCCCTTCCGGAAAAGAAGGGGAGAATGGATGCTGAGGTCTTCATTACAGGCATGCTAAGTTTCTGCTCTGTGAATGACATCCAGATTGAGAAATCCGTAAGGTGGTTGGTTGGATCTTGAAATAAAATACCTGCCTTAGAGATACAGACTTGGAGTCATCATCATACAGAGAGTACTTGAAATTTAGGAATGGATGAGATTAGCCAAGGGAAAAATGTAGAGATTGAAGAGAATAGAGCCTGGGACAGAATCCTGAGGGTGACCAATATTAAGTAAAGGGCAAGAGGCACTAATATAAAAGGAATGGGCATGGGAAGGGTAGCCTGCAGAAATGTAGGGTGAAAACGTTCAAGCCAGGCAAGCTGAGGGAAGAGAGTCCCAACAAAGAGGGGCTCTCCATTGCCAGATACCTCTGACAAGTAAGTCAAGATCCGAAATGTGTCCACCGAGTTTAGCTGTGTAGGTCACTGAAATGATGGGGGGGAGGGGTCATAGGGTCAATGGTGACTTCGTTTTTGCTTATTCATTTGTTTTTGGTATGAGAGAAATGGAGGCGTGTTTAAATGTTGATAAGGATGAACCAATAGAGAGGGATAGAGAGAGGACATAATTCAAGAGTAAATTCCTGAGAGAGACAGGAAGGGATGGGATCTGGAGCAAAGGTGGAGAGATGAACCTTAGAGAAAAAGAGGGGCGCTCTTTCCGTTTCAGCAGGATTGGATGTGGAGGGGACAGGTCGGGGTGCAGCTGGCTTAACACTTTCGATGGCAGAAAGTTGAGTGGGTGGAGAGGATGACTACTGGGGCCCCTTCCAAATCTGAGATGCTGTGGTCTGTGCTTCCTCAGAGCACGGAGCAGATTGGAGAACAGGTAGAGAGAACAGCTTCAACTCCTTCCAACTAATGGTCTTTCTGTTGGTCTGATTCTGCAACAGGGATGATCAACATTTTACATGGAATGGGTTTAAGGCTCCTTGCTTTGGGACATCACACACCTTTTATGGTGAGATGTTTATTGTGTCTATTTTTTTTTGTAAACGCGTGTCACATTTTAAGAATAGAAACACGTCTCAGGTGGTCGACTAATGTGGCCCATGTGTGCTTGCTTGCAGCACATTGGCATGGCTCATAACTACAGGAACAGCAGTCAGGCTGTGCAAGCTGTCCGAGACGCTGGCTACGAAATATCTCTGGGTTTGATGCCAAAGTCGATAGGGCCCTTAACGTTTGTGTTCACGGGGACTGGTAATGTATCTAAGGTAAGTTCCAACTGTCTTCTTTCTGTAAAGCAGTCTGAAACTCTGACACTAACCCAAAGGATGTGGGCATTTTGTGTGCATTTCAGAGCCCTTCTTTTCCATGACTGGGCATTCTGTTCTTGGTACTTTTCTTACCTATGTACTTTTCCCATAGTAAAGTGCAGTACTGGTCCAAACTTAGTGTCTTTGCTTTGAGTTGATTCCAAGCTGTCAGAGGCTTTGAATGGTTTTTCTTCTTTTCTTTTTTTCTTTTTAGAGGGATAACTCCTGTTGTGTAAAGGTCTATTCTTAGGGTGCTTTATTTTACCTCCATCACTGAGATATCCCCAAATTTGGAAGTGACCCCAGGATGTAAATTTTACAAGATTTGGAGTTTTGCCAAAAGATGTTAAGAAGCTTAATTCAAGACTACAATTGTTACTTTCTTCCTTCTGGGGTAGTTTCGAGAATGTATTTTTGATCCCCTAGAGGAACTTGTAATTGCAAAATAGATCTTTCTTCAGCGAAAATATTTTACAAACAGGACATCACTATTTATATTATACTGTGAGATAGCCATCTGATATAAGTAGGAAATATATAGTTTCCCCACTTGAAATAATTTCTGCAATGGAGCAAAAATTAAATAGAAATATTTTTATCGTACTGTCAGTTCTAAACCTCCTTGCTTCTATGCTGAATAACTTTAAGTAAAAAAATTGAAGCCCCTTCCAATGAGTGGTGTTTAAATGGGAATAAAAGTTGGTTTGCAGGCTGCATACAAGAGGCTCATCTGTGCTTCCGTGTTGTGGTCCCAGTTGCAGGGCAGGGCAAGTTGAGCTATAAAATTGTGGGGAAAATGAGTTGGAACCTTTGCAGGAAAACGTATTGGCTCTTTTCTGATTGATTTTTAGATTTTCACTCATGCATTATTTACAGGGAGCCCAAGAAATCTTCAATGAATTACCTTGTGAATATGTGGAGCCGCATGAATTAAAAGAAGTTTCCCAAAATGGAGGTAGGGAGGGCGGGGAGGGCGAGTGTATGTATCTCTTACTGTTTTTAACAGTTTCAGTGTTATAATATTTTATCACCATAAACCGTTATCATTTGTGACCCACTTTACTAATTTCTTTCTCCTCTGCAAGACCTGAGAAAGGTGTACGGGACAGTGTTAAGTCGCCATCATCATCTCGTCAGGAAAACAGATGGCATATATGATCCTGTAGAGTACGACAAATATCCTGAGCGCTACATAAGCCGTTTTCATACTGATGTGAGTATCATACCTAGCTTTTGAGTTGGTTGCTCATGATACACTATAGTTAGGCTGTTTTTAAGGAGAGAGACTGTGATTGTGTACATTGGTTTTCAGTTCTCCATATTGACTTGTTGTGAGTCCTTTGGGTATTATGAGTAGTCCTTAGGTGTTGTTGGCTTTTCTTGGTGTTTGGAGTGGCCTTTGCTTCGTGGCTTTGGTGGTTTCTATGGGTATGCCCATTGCTTCACTGACTCTGTTTCTCCTTCAGGTCTGCATGTGCCCAATTGCTCTAAACCATTTCCTGTGGGTTACTGTTTTCTGTATTTACCCTGAATTAGTTAGTACTGTTGAGAAACCACAGTGTCTATGAGAGTTGATCTCAACATAGTTCTATCCCTTCTATGGCCACAAATTGCAATCAACCTCAGCCAGCCATCTTGGAATACATGCCATTGATTACAGGGGACAAGAGTGAAACAGTATGGCTATAGAAGACCCATCTCCACTGTACAAAAGTTACTTCCAATTCAAATCCTTCTGCTGGGGACACACTGGTCTCATCTTATAAGAAGGATAATATATTTGTGTGTTTTGTAGTCATTGGTCATGCAACAGTCCTCCTCAAAATAAACCAACAAAAAAATGCATGCATCTAATTGTGAAAAGGAATGTTTTCAATAATTTTAAATGTATTTGAACAATATAACATTTTAAGATTCTGGTATGAAATTTACTGTTATAGCATGTAGAGCATATTATAGAAGAAGAACTCTTTACCTGTGGCTTGAGAATGCTTGAGATGCTTGAGAAACAGGAATCATAAAATTAGTTTCAAATTGAAAAATTTTGAATCTAGTAAGTTTCCATCCCTTCTCTTCCCCAATCACAGAAATATTGGTGATTGGATGCATCCCAAAACTTATAATGACCTAGTTACCATGTATGCATGCATGTAGCACATTTGCCCATGGAGTTTACAGATGTTATCTGATTTAATCTTCACAGCATTCCTTTGAGGAATGGGGTACGCATTATCCCCATCTGGCAGGTAAGGAAAACAGAGCCCAGAGAAGTTAAGGTAGCATGCTTTAGATCACATGCTACTAGAGGCTGAGCTGGAAATAGAGCACTTGGTCACTTGCACTTCTGTTATTTCCTTTTTCTTGGCTATGCAAGGCATTATAGAACACAAATATTCATGTATTTATATTCATATATTTTTCTATAATGAGGTAATTCTCCACTGAAATCTGGGTGGGTATTTATTGTCTTTGCTTCGAAAGGTGACCACTGGCTTGGCAAATAACAAAGTCAATTAGAAATAACGTTAAATTATTTCTCATGAACTTTACTGATAGCTCTCTTTCAGCACACTGCTTTGAAAAAGGCTATTTCCTATCTCGCTCACCTTGGAATTTGCTTTACAGATTGCACCCTATACAACTTGTTTAATTAATGGAATCTACTGGGAACAAAACACCCCCCGCCTACTAACCCGCCAAGATGCTCAGAGTCTCCTGGCCCCAGGCAAGTCCTCAGCTGCTGGTGTTGAAGGCTGCCCTGCATTGCCGCACAAGTAAGGACTTCAGCAATGATGGCAGTTTTCAGCAGCAAGGCCCACTGTGAGGGTATCACACATAGGGGACCCACATAGCATAGGACTTGACTATTAATAACCGGGGTCTGCCTTATCTTATTTAATCTCTTGGAAATATATATTTTTTTAATTTTATTTATTTATTTATTTATTTATTTACTTATGGCTGTGTTGGGTCTTCGTTTCTATGCGAGGGCTTTCTCTAGTTGCGGCGAGCGGGGGCCACTCTTCATCGCGGTGCGCGGGCCTCTCACTATCGCGGCCTCTCTTGTTGCGGAGCACAGGCTCCAGACGCGCAGGCTCAGTAATTGTGGCTCACGGGCCCAGTTGCTCCGCGGCATGTGGGATCTTCCCAGACCAGGGCTTGAACCCGTGTCCCCTGCATTGGCAGGCAGATTCTGAACCACTGCGCCATCAGGGAAGCCCACTTGGAAATATTTGACAGTTAACCTTCCCTCCTTTTTTTTTCTTTTAATCAAAGTATAGTTGATTTACAATGTTGTTAGTTTCAGGTGTACAGCAAAGTGATTCAGTTATATATATATGTATAAGGTGACATCCCAAAAGTTAGAAAAAGTGTTCTGGGCTTAACTGTGTTAAGTGATCAGCTGGACTCGATGATAACATGTTCGGGATAACTGAGATTGCAAGGTTTCTTTTTCCTTTTTTTTTTTTGTTTGCTCTAGGGAGCAAGTTTATTTTTTTTATTGAGGTATAGTTGATTTGCAATGCTGTGTTAGTTTCAGGTGTACAGCACAGTGATTTAGTTACATATATATATATATATATACATATTTTTCTTTTTCAGATTCTTTTCCATTATAGGTTATTATAAGATATTGAATATAGTTTCCTGTGCTATACAGTAGGTCCTCATTTTTTATCCATTTTATATATAGTAGTGTGTATCTGTTAATCCCAAGCTCCTCATTTATCCCTCCCTCCCCCCCTTTGCGCTTTGGTAACCATATGTTTGTTTTCTGTGTTTGTGAGTCTACTTCCTTCCCTCCTTCTTGAAATTCTCTTCTCTTATGTGACTCCACACGTAGCTAAAAAGTAAGCTCCTTAGAGAGGTCTTCTCTTGCTTCCCCATTCCCATCGCTCTTCAGTCTGTTACTATATTTTTCCCTGAAATTCATGTATTTATGATTTTTATTTTCCTGTGTTTATGATTTTTCCTGCCTTACTAGAACTTAACTAGAACTTAATCTCCTTAAGGATAGGGGCCCTATTTGTTTTGGCCACAGGTACCCAGTACGTTGTTTGACATATAATGTTCATTCAAATAATTACTAAATGTTGAATGAATTAGTTAATAAATAAATATTTGTGGAACACCTGGTCTGCCTGGCACTCTGCTAAGCTGAGAGATAAAGAAAAAATGTGGTTGCTACCCTCAGGCATGTAGCTGGCATCAATTAAATTCCAAAGGAATGCTAGGAGCAATCAATATCGCAAGAGTTTAGAAGAAAGTGGGAGCATGGGCTCGGCAAAGTCTCTAGGGAGGAGCGAGGAGAACAAGGATTTCAAGTGATAGGAGTGCTGCTTGATAAATATGGAGCCACCGAAGCACAGTTTAAGACAGTGAGTGGGACAGTGCAGCCCTAGTATAGGGTTTATATGAGCAAGTGGAAATTACAGATTGGGCAGGAAAATTGTGGTCAACCTCAAAAGGATTTTGAATCCTGGGCTGAGACTTTTATTCATAATTCCAGAGATTTCTATGTAATGACACGTAAAATTATGTATTACTAAGCAGGGTGGAGGTAGTGTAGTCGAACTTCCTAAGTTATTTAAAGTTGGCTAACTAGCTTAACTTTAGGCTGTTGTCAATGATTTCTCTAGGGAAGGGTTTTTTTTTCTTTTTTATTGGAGTATAGTTGTTTACAATGTTGTGTTGTTTCTGCTGTACAGCAAAGTGAACCAGTTATACATATATATATATATATATATATATATATATCCACTCTTTTTTATTTTTAGTATTTATTTATTTAGGCTGCACTGGGTCTTAGTTGCGGCATGTGGACTTCTTAGTCGTGGCATGCATGCGGATCTGGTTCCCCAACCAGGGATCGATCCTGGGCCCCTGCATTGGGAGTGTGGAGTCTTACCCACTGAGCCACCAGGGACTTCCCTATCCACTCTTTTTTAGATTCTTTTCCCATAGAGGCCATTACAGAGTATTAAGTAGAGTTCCCTCTGCTATGCAATAGACCTTATTAGTTATCTATTTTATATATAGTAGTATGTATAAGGAGGGGTTTTTTTTTTTTTTTACTTTTATCTCTTTTCCTTTCTTGTCTTCCTCCATCCTCCTCTGCCTCTTCCTCTTCCTCTTTTTTCTTTTTGCTTGTGGAGACTAAAATTCCTATTAGGAAGATTCTCTGTATCCCAAAAGAACAGTTTCCTGAACAGGTGAGCTGTAGGAAAAAGAGCTAAGGAGCCTAGGAAATATTTGGCATCTACACTGAAAATTGTTCAGGCACCTTTCATTTTTACTCATTTTTAATTCTGTTGGAGAATTCAGAGATCCATGTTCACATCTAAGTATTGATGTTATTTACAGACTTGTGGCAATATGTGACATTTCAGCTGACACCGGAGGATCTATTGAGTTTATGACTGAGTGTACGACAATAGAGCATCCCTTCTGCATGTATGATGCAGATCAGCATATTATTCATGACAGGTGAGTTTGCTAAAGCTGTTAGATGGGGAGAGATACATAATAATGCATCATTTACTTCCTTTGATATACTACTCTAAAATACTTAATATTTCACAGCTTTATGAAGGCTATGCAAATTTCCAGAGATATGCTCAAGCATATTAAAAAATTTGGTAGAAAAACCACATTCGGATTTGAGCACTTAAATACACACACACACATACTACATTTCAATGGGTTGTGAAGAAGGGAAAAGTTTTATTTGAAAAGTCTTGTTTATTTTCCTATATACGGTGGTAGAAGATTACAAATGATTATAAAGTGTAAATAACGGAGTAGACATCTGGGAAAGTTAGAGCTTACACATAAATTTTGTCCATCCGAATAAAGCATGTTGCTTCTCCTAGTGTCGAAGGCTCTGGGATTCTGATGTGCTCCATTGACAATTTGCCGGCACAGCTTCCAATTGAATCTACCGAATACTTTGGAGACATGCTTTACCCTTATGTAGAAGAAATGGTAAGCAGACTGGTAGCAACACCTCTGTGGCTTTAAATAGGACTTTGGAGTGATCTGATGAATGTTCTGGTCTCCTGTATCTAAGAAATCTGTTGTAAAATGAAATGCCAGCGCTTCCCCGAAGTACTTCCTGACACTCTTATCTTACATATTCTGCATAATTGTTTCATGGGAAATATGTAACTGCCTTCATGCTTCATTACAATTGCATTTGCCTCTCATTATGCATACTTTATTAAGAATGTTCATGACGTGAGATAAGATTTACTTTATTTTTACTTTTTTTCTGCTTTCTAGGTCAATTCATATTTTGGGTCATTCTTAGTATACTGTGATTAATAGATTGGAAAAATCAGAAATACAGAAAATTTTGTTGGATTTTAGGTACTCATGCTTGGTTAAATGACAGCCTATGTTCTGGTCATGTATTATTATTATTATTATTATTTTTAACATCTTTATTGGAGTATAATTGCTTTACAATGGTTGTTAGTTTCTGCTGTATAACAAAGTGAATCAGGTATACATATACATATATCCCCATATCTCATCCCTCTTGGGTCTCCCTTCCACCCTCCCTATCCCACCCCTCTAGGTGGACATAAAGTACTGAGCTGATCTCCCTGTGCTATGTGGCTGCTTCCCACTAGCTATCTGTTTTACATTTGGTAGTGTATATATGTCCATGCCACTCTCTCACTTCGTCCCAGCTTACCTTTCCCCCTCCACATGTGCTCAAGTCCATTCCCTACGTCTGCGTCTTTATTCCCATCCTGCCCCTAGGTTCTTCAGAAACATTTTTTTTTTTCTTAAATTCCACACATATGTGTTAGCATACGGTATTTGCTTTTCTCTTTCTGACTTACTTCACTCTGTATGACACACTCTATGTCCATCCACCTCACTACAAATAACTCAATTTTGTTTCTTTTTCTGGCTGAGTAATATTCCTTTGTATATATGTGCCACATCTTCTTTATCCATTCATCTGTCGATGGACACTTAGGTTGCTTCCATGTCCTGGCTATTGTAAATAGAGCTGCAGTGAACATTGTGGTACATGGCTCTTTTAGAATTATGGTTTTCTCAGGGTATATACCCAGTAGTGGGATTGCTGGATTGTATGGTAGTTCTATTTTTAGTTTTTTAGGGAACCTCCACATACTGTTCTCTATAGTGGCTGTATCAATTTACACTCCCACCAACAGTGCAAGACGGAGGGTTCCCTTTTCTCCACACCCTCTCCAGCATTTATTGTTTGTAGATTTTTTGATGATGGCCATTCTGATTGGTGTGAGGTGACACCTCATTGTAGTTTTGATTTGCATTTCTCTAATGACTAGTGATGTTGAGCATCCTTTCATATGTTTGTTGGCAATCTGTATATCTTCTTTGGAGAAATGTCTATTTAGGTCTTCTGCCCATTTTTAGATTGGGTTGTTTGTTTTTTTCATATTGAGCTGCATGAGCTGCTTGTAAATTCTGGAGATTAATCCTTTGTCAGTTGCTTTATTTGCAAATATTTTCTCCCATTCCGAAGGTTGTCTTTTCGCCTTGTTTATGGTTTCCGTTGCTGTGCAAAAGCTTTTAAGTTTCATTAGATCCAATTTGTTTATTTTTGTTTTATTTCTCTAGGAGGTGGGTCAAAAAGGATCTTGCAGTGATTTATGTCATTGAGTGTTCTACCTATGTTTTCCTCTAAGAGTTTTATAGTGTCTGGCCTTACATTTAGGTCTTTAATCCATTTTGAGTTTATTTTTGTGTGTGGTGTTAGGGAGTGTTCTAATTTCAGTCTTTTACATGTAGCTGTCCAGTTTTCCCAGCATCATTTATTGAAGAAGTTGTCTTTTCTCCATTGTATATTCTTGCCTACTTTATCAAAGATAAGGTGACCATATGTGCATGGGTTTATTTCTGGGCTTTCTATCCTGTTCCATTGATCTATATTTCTGTTTTTGTGCCAGTATCATACTGTCTTGATTACTGTAGCTTTGTAGTATAGTCTGAAGTCCAGGAGCCTGATTACTCCAGCTCCGTTTTTCTTTCTCAAGATTGCTTTGGCTATTCGGGGTCTTTTGTGTTTCCATATAAATTGTGATATTTTTTGTTCTAGTTCTGTGAACAATGCCAATGGTAGTTTGACAGGGATTGCATTGAATCTGTAGATTGCTTTGGGTAGTAGAGTCATTTTCACAATGTTTGATTCTTCCAATCCAAGAGCATGGTATATCTCTCCATCTGTTTGTATCATCTTTAATTTCTTTCATCAGTGTCTTATAGTTTTCTGCATACAGGTCTTTTGTCTCCTTACATAGGTTTATTCCTAGGTATTTTATTCTTTTTGTTGCAATGGTAAATGGGAGTGTTTCCTTAATTTCTCTTTCTGATTTTTCATCATTAGTGTATAGGAATGCAAGAGATTTCTGTGCATTAATTTTGTATCGTGCTACTTTACCAAATTCATTGATTAGCTCTAGTAGTTTTCTGGTGGCATCTTTAGGATTCTCTATGTATAGTATCATGTCATCTGCAAACACTGACAGTTTTATTTTTCTTTTCCAATTTGGATTCCTTTTATTTCTTTTTCTTCTCTGATTGCTGTGGCTAAGACTTCCAAAACTATGTTGAATAATAGTGGTGAGAGTGGACAACCTTGTCTTGCTCCTGATCTTAGTTGAAATGGTTTCAGTTTTTCACCATTGAGAACCATGTTGGCTGTGGGTTTGACATATATAGCCTTTATTATGTTGAGGTAAGTTCCCTCTATGCCTGCTTTCTGGAGAGTTTTTATCATAAATGGGTGCTGAATTTTGTCAAAAGCTTTTTCTGCATGTATTGATCATATGGTTTTTCTCCTTCAATTTGTTAATATGGTGTATCACATTGATTGATTTGCTTATATTGAAGAATCCTTCCATTTCTGGGATAAATCCCACTTGATCATGGTGTATGATCCTTTTAATGTGCTGTTGGATTCTGTTTGCTAGTATTTTGTTGAGGATTTTTGCATCTATGTTCATCAGTGATATTGGCCTGTAGTTTTCTTTCTTTGTGACGTCTTTGGTTTTGGTATCAGGGTGATGGTGGCCTCGTAGAATGAGTCTGGGAGTGTCCCTCCCTCTGCTATATTTTGGAAGAGTTTGAGAAGGAGAGGTGTTAGCTCTTCTCAAACTGTTTGATAGAGTTCGCCTGTGAAGCCATCTGGTCCTGGGCTTTTGTTTGTTGGAAGATTTTTAATCACAGTCTTAATTTCAGTACTTGTGATTGGTCTGTTTATATTTTCTATTTCTTCCTGGTTCCGTCTTGGAAGGTTGTGTTTTTCTAAGAATTTGTCCATTTCTTCCAGGTTGTCCATTTTATTGGCATATAGTTGTTTGTAGTAACCTCTCATGATCCTTTGTATTTCTGCAGTGTCAGTTGTTACTTCTCCGTTTTCATTTCCAATTCTGTTGATTTGAGTCTTCTCCCTTGTTTTGTTGATGAGTCTGGCTAATGGTTTATCAATTTTGTTTATCTTCTCAAAGAACCAACTTTTAGTTTTATTGATCTTTGCTATCGTTTCCTTCATTTCTTTTTCATTTATTTCTAATCTGATCTTTATGAGTTTCCTTCTGCTAACTTTGGGGTTTTTTTGTTCTTCTTTTTCTAATTGCTTTAGGTATAAGGTTAGGTTGTTTATTTGAGATGTTTCTTGTTTCTTGAGGTAGGATTGTATTGCTATAAACTTCCCTCTTAGCACTGCTTTTGCTGCATCCCATAGGTTTTGGGTCATTGTGTTTTCATTGTCATTTGTTTCTAGGTATTTTTCCATTTCCTCTTTGATTTCTTCAGTGATCTCTTGGTTATTAAGTAATCTGTTGTTTAAGCTCCATGTGTTTGTATTTCTTACAGGTTTTTTCCTGTAATTGATATCTAGTCTCATAGCGTTGTGGTCAGAAAACATACTTGATACGACTTCAATTTTCTTAAATTTACCAAGGCTTGGGGAGGGAGGGGTACGGAATGAGGGGTGAGCCTGTGGTGGCAGAGGCCAGCGTGATGTTGCAACAGCCTGAGGCATGCTGTGTGTTCTCCTGGGGAAGTTGTCCCTGGATCACGGGACCCTGGCAGTGGCGGGCTGCACAGGCTCCCGGGAGGGGCGGTGTGAGTAGTGACCTGTGCTTGCACACAGGCTTCTTGGTGGTTGCAGCGGCAGCCTTAGCCTTTCATGCCCATCTCTGGTGTCCGCGCTGATACCCATGGCTTGCATCCATCTCTGCAGCTCGTTTAGGCCGTGCTCTGAATCCCCTCTCCTTGTACATCCCGAAACAATGGTCTTTTGCCTCTTAGGCAGTTCCAGACTTTTTCCCGGACTCCCTCCTGATTAGCTGTGGCGCACTAGCCCCCTTCAGGCTGTGTTCACGCCGCCAACCCCAGTCCTCTCCCTGGGATCTGACCTCCGAAGCCCGAGCCTCAGCTCCCAGCCCCCGCCTGCCCTGGCGGGTGAGCAGACAAGCCTCTCGGGCTGGTGAGTGCTGGTCGGCACGGATCCTCTGTGTGGGAATCTCTCCGCTTTGCCCTCTGCAGCCCTGTGGCTGCGCTCTCCTCCGTGGCTCTGAAGCTTCTCCCCTGCCCACACACTTGTCTCCGCCAGTGAAGGGTCTTCCTAGTGTGTGGAAACCTTTCCTCCTTCACAGCTTCCTCCCCGAGGTGCAGGTCCTGTCCCTATTCTTTTGTCTCTCTTTTTCCTTTTTTCTTTTGCCCTACCCAGGTACATGGGAAGTTTCTTGCCTTTTGGAAAGTCTGAGGTCTTCTGCCAGCATTCAGTAGGTGTTCTGTAGGAGTTGTTCCACATGTAGATGTATTTTTTATGTATTTGTGGGGAGGAAGGTGAGCTCCACGTCTTACTCCTCTTATCTTGAAGGTCCGCTGGTCATGTATTATTTACTATGATCAGCGACTGACTGCTGAAATACTGTGTTATCTAAATTCCATTTTCTTTGTCAGAGAAAAGCTTTCTTATTTCAGTATTTATCCTAAGCATTCATACCCATCCTGCTTTATTTCTACTGCTAATGGCTGTCTGCCTCAGGCAGTGGTTCCAAAGGTATGAAGAGTGGCTCTTGTCCTTTTCATCCATGGTTTCACTCAGGAGCTCTCGTACTAAAATGGGGCAATAGGTAGTGTGGTATGAATAAGTGCAACTTCCAGCCCATTTTCTTCTTTTCTTTCACAAACTATTCTATTTTGACCCTTTGTTTTTCCTCCTGGAATATGTCAGCAGGGAGATGTAACAGGCTTTAGAAAATGCTGGTGGCAGGCATTATCATGGTTGGAAACAATATTATATAGCACTTAGTATGTTCCAGACAGTGTTCAAATTACTTTATATATTTTAATTTTTAAATACTCGCGACCACCCTTTCAGGTAGGTACCATTATCAACCCATTGTACTGATTAGAAAACTGAGACACAAAGAAGTTAAGGCTGAGAAAGCTTGCTGATGCAGTACTGGATCTGCAGTGTGTCTGGAATTGGTGCTGAGAGATTAAAGTAGCCTGAGAAAGAGAGTATAAATGCCAGGTTTTACTGGAGACATCACTTGCTTTATGGCCTTGAGCCGGGCACTCACTTCCTTTCTGAGCCTCAGATGTTTCACCTGTAAAGTAAGGTGGTTTTAATATATAATCTTAATGGTCCCTCTAGTTCTAACATTCTGTAATTGTAAATGTTTAAGTGGTGAAAAGCATGCGTATATTAAAAAAGTAATAATAAATTTACCTAGATGTTTACTATTTTCAGTGATGTTCATTCATTTCCCTCTGGTATCATTTCCCTGAAGAATCAATAACTTCCTTTAGCCCTTTACTTGAATTTTTATTTCGGATATTCTCTTTTCAGTTCTAAAATTTCCATTTGGTACTTTTTTTTTTCTCTTTCTCTCCTGAGAATTTCTATCTTTTTATTTATTATGAGTGTAACTTCCTTTATCACATGGAGCACAGTTTTAAAAGCCACTTTACAGTCTACCTCATATTTCCAAAATTCTGGGTAAACTTGGGCTTGAAATATATTGATTGTCTTTTCCCTTGAGAATGGATCATGTCACAGCTTTCTCATTTTCTTAAGCTGAATAATTTCGGAGAACATCCTGGATGAGGTGAAGAGTCATGCTGTGGAGATTCTGGATTGTTACATTTCTCTGAAAAGTGTTAATTTTGTTTGGTTTATTTGGCTTTTTTTAGCAGGCAATTAACTTGGCTAGACTTAAACTGAAAACTCTGTCTCACCTGAGACAGGTAGCTCAAGTAAAATTGTTCAGCTCTTTCATCTTTATCTGGATTGCTTGTAATTTGACCTGCACATGCTCAGTCCTTCCAGACTTGGACCAGAGCTTACATGGTAGTTGGGCTTCACTTTATCTGAATCTGTCCTTTCTGGCATTTTCCACTCACACTCCAGAGGCTGTGGTGCTGTGGGTTTCAGCCCTGTTTCCTCAGATCAGAAAGTCAGTGAGCTTGCTGCAGGTTTTTAGCTCCTCACACCACGTGGCCCCTCCTCAGGGCAATGCCAAAAGAACAGCAAGCTCAGCTATGGCACTGGTTACTTCTTCCGAGTTTTGACACTCTCCCCAAACCGCCTGCTATTCTTCATTCTCTGAAGCCCTCACGTAGTTACTTTTGTTTGTATTTTGTCCAGAGTTTATAGTTGTTATGTGTAGGAGGGATGGTCTGTTAGAACTTAGTCCCTACCTAAAAGAGAACTCCCCAGTCATAATACATTAATTAAATCAGCTTGACTCCAGCAGAGCTTTGGAATAGCTAGAAGAGCTATCGGTGAGCCTCTGGCTTTAATTCATCTTTTGAATCTTACAAGTATGCATTTCAGTGCAACTCTTACCTTATTAGGCCAAAATATGGAAAATGTTGCATGCTAGTTTGCCTTTGTGAATGGGTTTGACTGTTATTTCTTGAAATGTCTTTTTGTTTGGTTGCTCTAAAATCATTTACCATTCTAAGAAGTTGTTACTAGCCATTTTCAAGTCACAAATTATTATGTTTCAAAATTTCAATTACAAGTTTCTTTCTTTTAATTAATTAATTAATCTATTTATTTATTTTTGGCTTAGTTCGGTCTTTTGTTGCTGCGCGCGGGCTTTCTCTAGTTGCGGTTAGTGGGGGCTACTCTTCGTTGTGGTGCACGGGCTTCTCATTGCGGTGGCTTCTCTTGTTGTGGAGCATGGGGTCTAGACGTGTGGGCTTCAGTAGTTGTGGCACGTGGGCTCAGTAGTTGTGGCTCACGGGCTCTAGAGTGCAGGCTCAGTAGTTGCGGCCCATGGGCTTAGTTACTCCACAGCATGTGGGATCTTCCTGGACCAGGGCTTGAACCCGTGTCCCCTGCATTGGCAGGCGGATTCTTAACCACTGTGCCACCAGGGAAGCCCTACAAGTTTATTTCTTTTAGACCTTAGAACACAGTTTTTCATTCCAATTTGTCCTTAATCAAAATTGCCATTCATTCAGTACAGTTGATCGCATACAGATGTTAGGAGAAAAGCAAGCCAATTCAATGAAATTCTTAGTAAAGTGTGTTTGAGGGTTAGCCCATGTAACTGATGAGGGATAAGTAAAATTTAAATAAAATTTTTCTTAAAGAAGAAAATATAATATTTTTACATTATATAATAGTATAAAATATTAAAGTATCACAGATAAGTGATATGTAAGTATACAGCATGATAAATTATCACAAAGACACCCATGTGAACACTACATGGGTAAAAAAGAGAACAAGGTTAACGTCCCAGAAACCCCCTTGTGTCTCTCCCAGCACCGTTCCCACTCTCCTTCTGAAAGGTACCTACTATCTTGACTAAAAACTATGGATTAGTTTTGCCTTTTTGGGGAAAATTTTATTTTTTGAACATATTAATCAGAGTTTAAACTCACTTCTGATAATTACAATGAACTTTTGGGTCTGTTTATGTTCTTTGTTTTACTTTTTCTTGGTTTTCAGTCAATTCTTATCACTTAATATGCCTGTTTAGTTTTGATTGGATGTTGGATATTGTGTATATAAAATTTTAGAGATGATTTGAGGCTCTGGACGTTATGTATTTTTTTCAGAGAAGATTTCCTTTGTTTCTGGCAGGGGGATAGGCTAGGAAAAGAATCACCTCAACTCATGATTCAAAGGTGGGCTTTGGTCCTTTGGAAAACCGATGTTTTTCAATTTACCATTTATTTAGAATATAGTCTTTCAGGATCCCAAATGAAAATCTGGCCTTTATTAGGATCCCCTTCAACAGAACTTAAACTCCAGTTTTTGTCACCCTATTGTTTAAGGTCAGCCAAAAGCTCTTCTCAGTTTTTCTCTGCTTAACATCCCAGCCATTGCTTCCACATTGGTGACTACATCTAAGAAAAGTGCTTAGATGTCTGTTGACAAAGCCAACTTCCCTAAATTGTCACAGCTTCTTCCTTTTATATGTCACTAAGGTCTTCCAAACAGTGTGGTGGGATTGTCTTGGAGACATCTATCTCAGCCTATCTTTGAGCACTGGACATTTTTGAAAACTGATGAGTATCTCTATGTAGTTTTAATCATATGTGTATCTGCTTACCACTAAAAAATTAAGTATATTTTCTGTATTCTTTTCTGATAACGGTATGGGAGCTATACTTAAAGTACCTCAGAGATATTGTGGGTTTAGTTTCGGACCACTGCAATAAAGTGAATATCACAATAAAGTGAGTCACACAAATTTTTTGATTTCCCAGTGCATATACAAGTTATGTTTAAACTATACTGTAGTCTATTAAGTGTGCAATAGCATTAAGTCTAAGGAAAATGTACATACCTTAATTAAGAAATACAATATTGTATATCAACTCTACTTCAATTAAAAAAATACTTTATTGCTAAAATATGTTAACCATCATCTGAGCCTTCAGTGCGTCATTATCTTTTTGCAATAATAACATTAAATATCACTGATCACAGATCAGCTTAACAAAAATGTTAATAATGAAAAATTTTGAAATATTGGGAGAGTTACCAAAATGTGACACAGAGACATGAAGTGAGCAAATGCTTTTGGAATAATGGTACTGATAGACTTGCCTGACACAGGGTTGCCACAAACCTTCAATGTGTAAAAAAAAAAAAATTAAAAAAAAAAAATCAGTATCTGTAAACCACAGTAAACTGAACACAATAGAACAAGGTATGCCTGTATATGCACTGTCCTATTTCCCACAGATTTTCCTTTTTGACTTGAGGTCCCTATGGACCCTGTAGCATTGCAAGGCACAGGATATCATTTTGAACCAATATGGAAGTTTTGTTTCAGTTGAATTCAATAGATATTTCTTGTCTGTTGGAACAAGGCACACATATAAGTGAAGAGAATTAAAACACAGTTTCTGAACTGTAGGAGCATGAGGTCCAGGAAGGGGATAAGAGGAGTGTGCAGCTCTGCCATAAGATGAAATGTGACAGCCATCAGAGAGATGCTAATGATGTTGTGGAGGGAGACGATCTGCCCTGTTGGGAAAGCTAGGGAAGGTGACATTTGAGCTGGCTCTTGGCAGATGTATAGGATCTGTTCATTTGCGTAGGTGTGGGAGGCATCCTGTGTGATGGAGACGGGAGCAAAGGTGGGAGTAATTTAACGTAAGCTTTCTGTGCGTTGTCTGGTCTGGTGGACTTAAGGTAAATATGTTGGTTCCATGTTAAAAGGGTCTTAACACCAGGATAAATAGCTTGAAATTAATTTAGAAAAGACTGATGAGGGACTTCCCTGGTGGCGTAGTGGTTAGGAATCCGCCTGCCAGTGCAGGGGACACAAGTTCCAGCCCCCGTCCGGGAAGATCCCACATGCCACGGAGCAACTAATCCTGTGGGCCACAACTACTGAGCCCGCGTGCCACAACTACTGAAGCCTGCACACCTAGAGCCCGTGCTCCGCAACAAGAGAAGCCACCGTAATGAGAAACCCACATAGCGCCCGCTCGCTGGGACTAGAGAAAGCCCGAGGGCAGCAACGAAGACCCAACACAGCCAAAAATAAATAAGTAAATAAAATAAATTTATTTAAAAAAAAAAAGAGTGATGAGCCTCAAAGGTGTTATATGTGAAAGTGACAAGACACACCACATGTTCCAGGAGGCTTGTGCTTGCAGTTTTGTAGTGGTTGAATTCTAGCAAGGGAGACAGTTAAATGCAGTAATCAAACAGTCTTTTGTTGTCTTTTATGTTTGCCTTTCTTTAGGTGGACTCAAGACAATTATTAGGGACTTCCCTGGTGGTCCAGTGGTTAAGTTCCAAGCTTCCACTACAGGGGGCACAGGTTCTATCCCTGGTTGGGGAACTAAGATCCCGCATGCTGTGTAGCATGGCCAAAAAAAAAAAAAACGAAATGAAGATTGGCATCTCTGAGGACTGCAGTTCAAGACAATTATTAGTTTCCTTGGGGGAAAAAAATCCATTGAACTTTAAGTAATTATTGCATGTATCCACTAAGGTATTTATTGAATATTTACCATTTTATAATGTAGTAGGCATACAGCAAGATGCCAAATGCAGTTCCTACTTTCCAGGTCTGCTTGGGGGCAGATTTTGGTAAAGGCTTTACAGAGGAGGCAATTCTTCAGCTGCCTCTTGGAGGCCAAAGAGGAGGAGTTCCAGGTAGAGGAATAGCATGTGAGGCACCTACATGGTGTGGCACAGAGGCAGGTGAGGGCGTGATGCAGATACGCAACCCCACACTGTTAGCAGGACTGAAGTGCTGGGTGTGAGGCCAATGGGAGGGTTGAGGCAGGAGAGGCAGAGCCAGACCGTAGAGGAGCCTGAGACTAACTTGAACGCAACGGAAAGCTACTGGATTATTTTAAATAGGCACAGGAGAAATAATCAGATTTGTGCTGTAGATTGGAGATAAATGGAGGAAAGAGAGGTGGAAAGTAGTTCCCATGGTCCCAGTAAGGCCTAAATAAAGCTGTGGAATTAGAGATAAAGAGCAAAGAGAGAGTGAAAAGATACACAAGAGTTCAGCGGTTTAACCATATACCGAGTGAGGTGCGAACTCATTTCATTGTCTACTTACTAATGGCTCCTGGCTTGTAGACAGGGTTGGTAGGTGGAGAAGTCAGCTTGAGAAGGAAATACTCCAAAGGTGCCTGGGAGAAACAAGCAGTGGGGAGACCCCAAGTGTGTCCATTTCATCAGTTTACCAAAGAATGCCCTGGCTTTGCCATTATCCCAGCAATAGAGAGCCTAGGTGTCTTATGTTTTAGATACATGGAAGTAGTTTTACATGTATTTTAATACAGTAAACAAATACTGTCCTGCCAGCATCTGGTAGGTACATTTTACACTTTCTTAGTTGGATGAGTGCTCTGGACCTTAACCTATGGATAAAGAAGGAATGATTGTCTCATTGGCCATCAGAAGCAATCATACTGACTTATATGACCTTTACCCTTTGGCAGTCTATTCAAGGACTCTATACCTTGGAAGAAAAGAGGAGGACTGGGATGCTGGGATATTAACATGAGAGATGTGGCTTTTGTTGTTGGCCATCTGACTCATTCTTGCCAGATAATGGGAAGAGTGTGAATGACTTTTTGAGTCTACTAGGTCAAGTCATTTTCCTTGACACATTTGAAATGCTGATATGCCTATACATAGAACTAATACTGACCTGAGGGAGACTCTCTGTTGTAGGGTTGGTGGCTCTTTTGTCTGGAAGACCCGTTCTCTACTTCTAATAAAACAGCCTGAACCTTTGGCAAGGGGTAGAGTTCCTCAGAGTGAGGACTATGGTTATAAAGTGTGTGATGATATTTACCAGCATGTTCAACATGGCACATTTAACTGGCGGGGAAGCATAAGTTTTTTGTGCTTCCAGTAAGCAAACATGATTAAATGTTGGTTTTAGAGTTGGAAATTGTACTGAAATAACATGTTTTAGGGGGGGCAGAATTCATTGCTTATAGAAAACTTCTTTTACCAATTATTTATACAATTCAGTGATTTTCCAAAAAACTGTTTTCTAAACTAATTTTTTTTCCTTTGACTAATATTTTAATATGGATAAAATAGCAAGAAGCCTTCTTTGCAATATCATTTCTCTTTTTCCCATCTCATTTCCTTTTCAGATATTATCAGACGCGACACAGCCTCTTGAAAGTCAGAATTTTTCTCCTGTGGTGCGAGATGTAAGTTATGAAAAGAATTTCTTTTCATGAATGTCTTTTTCCACCACTATCCTTGCTCCTTGCCCCTTTCCTTTTTCTCTTCCTGCCTTTCTCTGTTACTCTCTCTTTTCTCTATTAGTCATGAGCCCATGTTTGTGGGACTAAATGTGGTGACTAAAGAAATGTCTTGTATCGTATATATTCAGGCAGTGATTACATCCAACGGCACATTGTCTAATAAGTATAAATATATCCAGAAACTCCGGGAGAGCAGGTAAGCATCATTCACATCCTCTTGTTTAATACATTTATTCTTATCTTGGATCTCATGAGTACTTTTTTTAATGCTTCCATGTGAGTTTGTGATACTAGGATTATGCAATATGTAATTGAAAAAAATGTCTGTAAATAATAGGAAATTCAAACGAAGTGACTGCCTGGAACCAGTGTGAATTATTTTCCCTTGAACAGTATTGTAGCATCACTCTGGCTTTCTGTTATCCATGTAGACTTGGGTGTAAGTAAGCAAAACTCCAAAAGCTCTGTCTTTGTTCTTTCTCCAGCATTTTGCATATTGTAATGTCTCAGCTATTCTCTCAAAGGAAAATGAGCTTGCTAACCCTTTCTGTGGTGCTTTCAGGCTGATTTTTAGTTGAGGATTTGGACTCTCTTTTGTTTAGGATAATACTTGGCAAAGTGGGCTTTTGGTTAGAAATTAAGAAAAGTAGTGAAGAAAGAAAATCGTGAGAGGTCAGTTTTCCCTGGGGATTCTTACTAGGAGGAAAGTGTCAGGAAGTAATGTGGCAAATCTACTGGAGAGAACAGTTCTCTTAGGAAGATACTTAGCTAAGGCCCTGGTTTCTATAATTGGTTTTACTACTCCAAGTTTGGAAACATTGACATTTCTTTGGAATGTTCTGGTCTCCAACTGATTGCACTTGATCCGTGTTTATATCTGCTCCACTGGTCTATTCACATTAAAAAAAATAACCCATGCACTGAATTCTCAGGAGAAGCCAGAGTGGGAAAATTAAAAACAAACAAACAAACTGCCTGATCTTCTTTCTCAGTTTTTCCACCTATAAGAAGTAAATAAGAGATATGACCAGATCAAGTACTACTGTTACGCCTTTTCCAAATGTGTTTGTTAGCTTACAGTAATTTTTTGTGTGTCAGTGAAATATTCTGGCATGATACAAGAGTGTATAATTTGTTTTTTAAAAAAGCAACTAGTTCTATAACTCCATAGGAGAGTGTCATATAGGGGAAACTGCATATATTTGTTTTTCATAGTTCTGTGTATCTTTGATTTTTCGTCATCAGATGATCTCTTTCTTACATTACTAATCCCAATGACGTGTCTAACATGGCCAGTCGCTCTTTACACACCATATTTCACATAGTGGCAGGTCTGCTGGCCCCAACTGCTAGGACTTCCTGCCCTCCTTCCCAGGTAGAACCCTGTGCCAAGAGACTGAAAATGAAGACTGCATTTTGGAAGGAAATTGGAGTTATCTTGAATCCCTGCCTTGTTCTTTTGTTCTCTTCGTTCCTTAGCACAGTGATTATTAACCTGGAGCGCTTTGGGGTTGCTGATGGGGTGGACGGTATTAAAATCTAGGAACGAGTTCTTAAAAATGTATTTTGAACATTTTATTTTTTGGACATCAAAATAATGTGTTTCAATTACACAAAGTACAGAAAGTGCTGTTAGAGAGGATCTGTAATAGTGTTTCTTTCTGGGAGGTGAGATGGGATGGGGGTGGGAGTTAAGGCGTCCTCCCTTCATCAGTAATATGAGTGCTGGGGGTGAAGAGGGGGCAGGAACATTCTATATTTAAATTTATTTTTATTCACTTATAATTAATGAAATGAAGTGAAGTTAAATAAAGGTTAAAGTTTGAGAGACATCCTGGCCTAAAAGATTCCAGCAACAGAGCTTTCTGCTTAAGTCCCTGTCACCAAGCCATTTCCATGGTTTTATAATGTTATCTGGGAATCTGATTCAAAAGACTTTTAATGAGGATCTTCCATCTTTAAGGCAAAACGCAGTGAGCAATAGTGGGTTTATAAAGACAGCTAAGACTCAGTCACTGTCTTGGAGGTCAGAGTTTGCAGGAAAGACAAAGAGTTAGCTGTCAGGAAGGCACAAATTCCAACAACAGAAAAATTCAAGAATTAAAGTTCTGCCTAGTGACTCATCTTACGTAGGTTTCTACATTTAACCCATGGCATTTGTGATTTCAAAATTACGGTTTTAACTGTTTTCAAGTGACCCTGAAGATAAGTCACAAGACAGTGTCTGATATGATAATAATCTCCTCCTCAGATCGTTTTCTTCTCGGATTGTTGTGAGGAGTAAATAAGGTTCTGATATAAGGCCCCCAGCATGATTTTGAATCATGTCCCCTGGAAGGATAAAGTGTGACACCAAGTTACTCAGTTGTGGGTAGCCAGGCGCTGGTCCAGCATCTGCACCTCACTAGTGGTATAGGGAACTCATACACCTCAAAGATCTCAGGGTCTGTTGTTCATCATACAAGATCTAAAATAATGAAAAATGTTGGTATTGGGAACTCCTGTTGAGGTTCTTACTGTAAGAAGTGTGGGAAAAAAATATCGCTTCACAGTCTAAGTTTTAGTTTGGTTTGGGGACAGCAACATTTTGTTATTTGAAATGTTTTTTTGGTTAAAATTCCCTCCCCCCCCCCTTTTATTTATAGGGAACGTGTTCAGTCACTTTCAGTGGGCACCAAGAAAAAGGTCTTGGTTCTTGGATCTGGTTACGTATCTGAGCCAGTGTTGGAATACCTGTCGAGGGATGACAATATAGAAATAACAGTAGGTAAATAAGCCCCAATTTTTAAAGAAGAGGAAGTAAAATTGATTTCAAAACATGGCTACTCTGTGAATTTTAGATGACTATCTTGTTTCTAAACTCTGAAAAATTATTTTTGGAGATGTTAAAATGTGTTTTACTCTCTGACTAGTGAAAGGAAATCTAAAGATTGGACTTTTAAATTCTTGAATAGGTTCTGACATGAAGAATCAAATCGAACAGTTAGGCAAGAAATATAATATTAATCCTGTTAGCCTGTACGTTGGTAAACAAGAAGTGAAGTTGAGCTCCTTGGTGGCAACGCAGGATCTTGTCATCAGGTTAGTAAATAGTAAGAAATGATTGCCATACATTTTGTTGTTGTTGCTGTTACTTCTCTTTCCTTATTTTTTCTCCTCTCCACTCTTCTCTTCTCCCCTCCTCTCCCCTGTCTTCCCTTCCCCCTTCTCTCCTCTTCTCTTCTCTCAGTAAACTTTTAAACTCACGTGTGCATCCAGGAAAGTGCACAAATCGTAAGTTTGTAGTTCAAAGAATTTTCACAAAGTGAACACATGGTGTAACCATCATCCACATCAGAAACAGAATATAATAGTAACCAAGAAGTGCTGCTTGTGCCCCTTTTTACTACCAGCCCCATCCTTCAAGGGTAAGCACTGTCCTGGCTTCTAACACAGAGATTAGTTTCTGCTAGTTTTCAACTTGTACAGTCGGAATCTTTCAGTATGTCCTCATTTGTGGCTGCCTTCTTTCTTCAGCATTGTGATTGTGAGAGTCATTTGTGTTGTTGTCTGTAATTGTAGTTTATTCTCTTTACTGTGTAATATTCCATTATGCGAATATACTATTATTATCCATTTGACTGCTGATGAATGTCTAGGTTGTTTCCAGAATTTGGCTATTATGAATAGTGCTGCCATGAACAATTTAGTATTTGTCTTTTGGTTACCATATACACACATTTCTGTTGGGTATTTACCTAGAAGTGGAATTGCTGGGTCATGAGGCACTAATGACTTATATTTTGGTGGCTATTTTTTCCTTTAGACTTATAAAGCTTAAATGAAAGTGAGTAGATTCTCTAGCCCTATGACCATTTTTAGCCTGAGCAGAGGAACATATCTTGAAATATATCATTCATTACTATCTAATACAAATGCAGATCTAACTTCTAGATACAGGGCTACAAAATGAAGGCTAGATACTTCATTTTGAAAATACCAAAGTGATAAGACTAAGCCATTTATTCTTAGAATATAATTTTTCCAAGATGGAAGGAAGAAAGTTAACCTGCTTTCATAATTAGATGACTTTCATAGTTAGATCAGATTCAAATGATATCTCTGGAGGAAGTTCTGTGATTTCCTCCTTAAAAAAGGGGGGGGGGCTTCCCTGGTGGCGCAGTGGTTAAGAATCTGCCTGCCAATGCAGGGGACACGGGTTCGAGCCCTGGTCTGGGAAGATCCCACATGCCGCGGAGCAACTAGGCCCGTGAGCCACAACTACTGAGCCTGCACGTCTGGAGCCTGTGCTCCGCAACAAGAGAGGCCGCGATAGTGAGAGGCCCGCGCACCGCGATGAAGAGTGGCCCCCGCTTGCCACAACTAGAGAAAGCCCTAGCACAGAAACGAAGACCCAACATAGCAATCAATCAATCAATCAATCAATCTTAAAAAAAAAAAAAAGGGGGTGTTGGAAAACAGACACAAAGAAAGGTAATGCTAAGTGGGAACTTTTGCATTATCTCTTAATATAGACTCACTTTGGGCACTTAAAAACATTATTCAATTTATAAAAATTTAATGTGCATTAATTATTTTTCAGCAAAAATTTATCAATAACCAATAAATCTTGTCTGTCAGGTTATAATTATGAAAGTAAGTCCTTATTCAAAACTGAAAATTCTAGCCTACTGAATAAAACAAAGAGAATTTGTTTTGCCACACATAGGTACCTAAACATAACATTGTTTTTTGATAAAAAAAAGAAAAGAACATAACAAAACACATTTTGAACAAAATCAGAAGCAAAATATGACAAGATAATGGACACGATAATAATCTATTAACAGGTGTAAAATTTAGAATTCCGTGACTTGGTGACCTTCAATAAGATTTAGCATGAGCAAAATCTGTTTTATATTTCACTTTTCTCAGTTGGTTGAGTTTCTGTGGTGAATAGTGGAAATGCTGTTAAACATTCCTGTAGTGTTTCTTAATAGCTTTTCATTTTTTAAGTTGGAGAAAGAATGTTTTGATGTAAACACAATGTTAGGGACTATCAAAGTAAAATGAGTGAAGAATATGTTTCACAAAAATTTTATAATATGTCAAATTCTCATGGTTTTAATTTGCAGTTCTGGTTTTTAATGATTTAATGCAAAGTAGGAATTGAGTTTGATAAATTACTTTGAAAATTAGTTGTGTATTTTGTGTATGTTTTCACAAGTGGCATTTCCAACTATTTGGATTAATTACGTCCTCTTGAGTAGTTGCTATATTACATACACAATGAATTATGAACTCTAATCCCTTTGTCCAAAATAGGCACCATCAATCAAAGTTCTATTATTCTAGTTCTCAGCATATTATTAGGTTAGTGCTGATAATGCCCAAATTTAAAAATATTATTAGATCTGGATAAAATTTTTAATCAGGCAGGTTTTCAAAGTGGAGAATGTGACAAAAAATCCCCACTAACCTTTAAGATGATGCCACTGAACATTTTCTATTAATACTTTTCCAACTAAGAGTTTTGCAAGTATTTTGTTCATTGGCTTTTAAAGGGCTACCATATTTAGTAATAATTATTTTTGATTAAAAAAGCCAAAAAACAGAGATCAAGGGCTTTCATATTGTTACTGGCAAAATATGTACCCAATTTTATTCTGCATGATAATAAATCTAACTAACAATACTCTGTTCTATTAACCTGAGGAGGAATAAGTGCCTGAGAGGTGGTTTTATTGTTTAGTTTTATGTGAAATAGAGAAAATATGAAATAAACAGGAGGAATTTAACAAGTACAGTGATATACTGTAATAATGTTTATAAGTTTGTATTTATATTTTCATTGGTACTGTGTAGATTGCTTTGCCAAATAGGCAATAAGCTAGTAGAACTTAAATATTACTATGTGATTGACAGGATGCTTGTTATTTCTTGGATAGAATCTGAATATACTCATTTATATGTAAATTTATGGAAATTCACTTTTTTGTGATTGTGTAGTCCTAGCACCAAAGTAAAACACCAGAGCCAGATTCTTAGAAGACCCAAAGTTGAGTTTTGAGTACAGTTTCAGTTTTTGCTCACCATATAGACATTTAGCTGTTTCGATAGCTTTTACACCTAACAATACCATTGAAACTTATTTCTTCCCCTGGCCTTTCCTAGACTCTACTCTTTAATGTAACATATGGGTCACTTTGACTTAGTTTAGTGATAGCCATTTGGGAGATGTGGACGTAAAAAGAATAGCAACCTTACCTTTTACTAGGGGACCCAAGACAGAAAATCATAGAAATATAAGGATGAGTAGAATAAAGTCCACTAAATGTTACAAAGGGATAGCTGAGTGCATACAGAGGAAGATCTGGATTTGGGGGAATCTGGGAAAGCTTCTTGGAGGAGTTACCTTTTCAGACATTTCTTTAAGGAAGGTATGATCTGGATGGGGGTGGGTGGGTGAGGGACTATTTCAAGTGGAAGACACGGTGAGAGTAAAGGTTCACAAATGGAAGAGTAAAGACTGTGAGTAGAGAATTACAATAGCTTCTGTGGTCCCCATATATGGTTTATGAAGGAGATGCAAGGAGGAAAAATAGAGAGGTTAAGTGAAGGTCATATTGTGGAGAGTTTTAAATATGATAACAGGATGAATTTATTCTGTAGTCTTCAAGGAGTCATTGATCATCTCTGAGAGAATAATCAGTGTGATGTCTTCACTTTAGTGCAGTTCAAGGTACATTGGAGGGACGGTTGGAAAAGAAAGTTTCTGACTAGTTTCTCCTGTTTTTAAGCTTGTTGCCTTATGTATTGCATCCTCTTGTGGCCAAGGCATGCATTGCAAGCAAGGTCAACATGATCACTGCAAGCTACATCACCCCGGTGCTAAAAGAATTAGAAAAGAGGTAAGTTTCAGTAGGTTTTCAACAAAGTAGCTCCATGGAATTGTTTTTATTTTCTATCCAAATTTTCCTTCCTTCTCTTTCCACCTCTTTCAGTGTGGAAGATGCTGGCATCACAATCATTGGCGAATTGGGATTGGACCCTGGTCTTGATCATATGTTGGCAATGGAAACAATAGATAAGGCCAAAGAAGTGGGAGCCACGGTGAGCCCAACTGACACCCAAAGATCCATTTAGGAAAATATTAAGAGGTCCAGATTTTTGTGTACAGAAATAATCTTTCTATAATTCTGATTAAAGAAACTACTGTATTCTTTTTTTAAAGGTTATACTCCATTTATAATTATTTTAAAATGTTGGCTATATTCCCTGTGTTGGATATATTCCTTGTAGCTTATTTTATGCATAATAGTTTGTACCTCTTAATCCTCTACCCCTCCTCCCTTCCCTCTCCCCATTGGTAACCACCAGTTTGTTCTCTATATCTGTGACTCTGCTTCTTTTTTGTTGTATTTACTAGTTTGTTGTATTTTTTAGATTCCACATATAAGTGATATCATACAGTATTTGCCTTTCTCTGTCTGCTTATTTCACTTAGCATAGTACCCTACAAGTCCATCCATGTTGTTGCAATGGAAAAATCTCATTCTTTTTTATGGCTGAATAGTATTCCATTGTATATATGTACCACATCTTCTTTATCCATTCATCTGTTAATGGGCACTTAGGTTGCTTCCATATCTTGGCAATTGTAAATAATGCTGCTATGAACATTGGGGTGCATGTATCTTTTCAAATTAGTGTTTTTGTTTTTTTCAGATATATACCCAGGAGTGGGATTGCTGGGTCATGTGGTAGTTCTATTTTTAGTTTTTTGAGAAACCTCTGTGCTGTTTTTCACAGTGGCTGCACCAATTTACATTCCCACCAATAGTGTATGAAGGTTCCCTTTTCTCCACATCCTCACCAATATTTGTTATTTGTGTTCTTATTGATGACAGCCACTCTGACATGTGTGAAGTGATATCTCACTGTGGTTTTGATTTGCATTTCCCTGATGATTAACAATGTTGAGCATCTTTTCATGTGCCTGTTGGCCATCTGCATTTCTTCTTTGGAAAAATGTCTATTCAGGTCTTCTGCCCATTCTTTAATCAGGTTGTTTGTTTTTTGATGTTAAGTTATATGAGCTATTTTTATATTTTGAATATTAACCCCTTATCAGTCATATCATTTGCAAATATTTTCTCCCATTCAGTAGATTGTCTTTTTGCTTTGTGGATGGTTTCCTTTGCTGTGCAAAAGCTTTTAAGTTTAATTAGGTCCCATTTGTTTATTTTTGCTTTTATTTCCTTTGCTTTGGGAGACAGATCCAAAAAAACATTGCTGCAATTTGTGTCAAAGAGTGTTCTGCCTATGTTTTCCTTTAGGAGTTTCATGGTTTCTGGTGTTACATTTAGGGTCTTTAGTCTATTTTGAGAAGAAACTGCTATATTCTAACTCATACATTGACTAGAAATTTCAAGTAAAATTTTGAAACTGCAGAAATATTTGTATGGTAAAAAAAAAGTCCAAGCCTTAACAATAGATTTTTAGAGAAATAGATGCTACTATAATATATATTTTGGTTTGATAAAAGATTTTAGACTGCTTTGGAGTTTCTATAATAAGGTTTGACTTTTAAAAGTGGAAAAATTCTTTGTAATATTATCAACCTGTTGGTATATAAAGTATCTTTTACACATAAGAAAGAACTATTGGACATGAAAATGTGATGACTCAGATTAAACCTAACCTAATATAATATATATATAACATAAAACAGGTTATATATATATACACACACACATATGTAATATATATAATCAAATATAGAATCAAATTAATTAAATTATATATCATATCAAGTAATAATATTTTATATTAATCACATATTAATTAATACTAATAATTATACATATATAATCAAATTATAATGAAGTATATAATTTGAATTAAAAGTCAGGAGGCACTGACCAAGCAGAATTGAACTAATAGTTGGATTTTTAATGGAGCAAAATGTTAGCCACAATCTCTAGATGATTAAAAAATATAAATACATATATAAACATACATATATATATATATATATATAAATAAACTGACTTAATCAAATGGTGTTTGACTTTAAGGATGTATTTTTGAAAGCCTCTGTAACTTTAAGAAAGGAGAAACTGTAACAGGTTTACCTTATTTGTGTCATTGTACTCAATTAATTACTCGGATAGATTAGGCTAGATTATTCTCCGTAACTAATTGTTAATTTCCCTAATTTATTGATACTTTATTTTACAGATTGAATCTTATGTTTCCTACTGCGGTGGCCTTCCAGCCCCTGAACATTCAGACAATCCTTTGAGATACAAATTTAGCTGGAGTCCAGTGGGAGTTTTGATGAACATAATGCAGCCCGCCACCTACCTGCTCAATGGAAAGGTGAAGGCTCATCATCAAAGCTTTAGAGATACAAACCTGCAATAACTGCCTAAGAAAGTCCACACACTTTCTCCCCGATACCAAGGCCCTTTAATGCTGGCTGTGCCGCTTGCCCTCCGTTCTCTCCTCCTGCACTGTTTCCCAGTGTGTGTTTTCTGTTCCATTCCGTGTGGTCTCCTCACGGTTCCCAGCAAAGCCCAGGCTCATTCTTTCCTCTTCGCCCTCTTGCAAGTTGTTTCTGCCGTTGAAACACTCACTTCTTAACTTCTCTGCATGCGTAACTACTGGTCATCTTGCAGTTTATTTCAGACTGACAAACATTTACTGAGTCCCTACTATGTGCTAGACTTGGGCCAAGGCACTAAAGTTTGTCATGCTGAATGAAGTTTCTGATCTCAGAGTACTCACAACTAGAATGGGGGTGGCTCTCGGAATGGAAGGTGTGATGGGTCAAGGAAGGAAACTAATATTTCTTCCCAGCTGCTGTGTGGCAGAACGTAAGAGCGCTCTGAGTTTAGTACTATTTTCATCATTTTACTCTAAGGAAACTGTGGCGCAAAGAGAATGTTCACAGTCATGCAGCTGGGATTCAAACCCAGATCTAACTAACTCTAAAGCCTTTTTTTCCCCTCTTTTACCAGATCTCTTCATGGCAGGAAAGGCAGACAGTAGAATAAATAGGTATAATTCAATGAGAGACGTTCCAAAGTATGCTAAAGTGCCACAGTGATGCAGAAGAGAGGCCAATTGACTTTTGACTTGACCTTGGTGAGGAGGTCAGGGAGAGGAAAATGAACAGGGAAGAGAAGATGTGCTCAGCCTCGAGGGATAAGAAGGTGCCAGCCTGGCAGAGTCACTGCCGCTCATGACTGTGCTGGGCAGTGTCCAAATCACCTCTGTCTGCTTTCACAGTTTATGCTCTTAACTGTAAGGGGAGACTCACATTTAGGAACAAACATAACTAGACCAAGGGTTCCTCTTTATATTTTGTGCCCTAAGCACCTTACTCACCTCACCATAGTCCCAGCTCTGCAGGGAGTGATGAATTACTTGATCAGATGTGGGTCTTAAAAAAGATTATTCTGGCAGCAGTATTATAAGTTCTCAGTGTATCTGTGATCTAAATGTATTTCGTGTAAAAACAGGAATCAAGTGAAAGAATTTCTTAAGGTGAATGTCACTGTCAGCCATTGACCTCTGTACCTGTAAGCGCGGCTCACAGCCTTGGCTGAACACTGGAATCACCAAGGCACTTTAAAAAATCCTGATGTCTGGGCCTCATCCCCAGAGATTCTGATTTGCTTGGGCTTGGGGGTCTTTAAAAACTTCCCAAATGGTTCTAATGTGCAGCTGAATTTGAAATGGACTGATTTAGTGACCAGAGGACCACAGCTGCACTGAAAACACTACTGGACAAGCAAGACACTTGACCTTGATCCTGGAAAGACACATTCACACGTTTCAGGATATGAAACAGGACCCTTGAGTTCCGGTCCAAGTGCTGACATCCCTCAGTGTCACCAAAGGCCAAGCAATCTAGTTCTCCAATTCTAAGAATCATGAAGGTTTGGGTCTCAGTCTCAGGTTCTACCAGGCACACGTCCTTTTCTATGGCACTGCCGATCTCCTCTTCAACTGCCCCTCCTACCTTCTGCAGTCATGGAACAGAGACTGGCCTATGTTTGGTATAAACTCACATGTGAATGCAGGAAGAATTCTTGCTTCAGTTGGGCAAAATGCTTATTCTCAGGAGGCCATATAAAAGATAAATATGATAACAAGGAGAAGGTCAGTGGAGTGCAATGTGTGCAACAGAAAGAGCACGGAACCTGGTACCAGTGTGTCTGGCTTGGTCCTCTAGCTCTGCCATTGCTGGCTGGGTGGCACTAGAACAATCATTTCATCTCTCTGAGCTTTGGGCTCCTTGCCTGAAGATAAGCATAATCACACCAGCCTTGCAGGGTTCTTGCAGTAGGGCTCAGTGAGGTCATATAGATTACAATCTGCTAAACAGCAGATCATCAGGCATGTCCTAAGTCCCTAGCAACTATTAGCTGCATAAAGAAATTAATGGTGGTAGGAGCTCAGGAAAAGCAAGAGGTTATTTTCAGGCAGCAAAAGTTATATTTGTTGAATTTGAAGTTTTTCGCTTTTATCCTGAACTCCTTTTGTAAAAGAGGAGTGCTTTTTGCATCTCCCTGACACTGCGGAGGACACCAAGAGAAAACGCGATGCTTTTCTTTTCTTTGCTAAAATCATCCTTTTTTCAAGGTCTCCTCTTGTGGATGCAGCTCTTCCTGACCACTCCAGCCCCTGTTCACTACTCTTTTTTCTGAACTCCCACACTTCGGTTGTCTGTGTCTAACATTTTTTCCGGATGCTGTATTATTCACTCAGTAATTCAAGTGTGTCAGTCTGTCTCTTAACCCAGATTGTTAAACATCTCAAAACCTCTCTTGTCCCTCCATCGCCTCTGTCACCATCACCCTCCACCATGGAGCAGGCCTTATGTAATACACAGAAGCATCACGGGGGAGCCAGGTGACTTCTCTGGCTTCTGCTTTAAGATGAAACCTTAAACTTTTCCAGCAACTCAGACAGTGGCCTAGGAATTAGGATGTATCTCATTGGAAATAACTGCAAGGATGTAGGACAATGAGATCTACCTCTGGTACTGTTGCTAACTTCTAACTTCTCATCCTGTTTCTAATGCATCTGATTTCCTTCCACATGTTTGGAGCCAGTGACTGTGTCTTCTCTGAGTTCTGTTCCCTCCGTGGGTGGTGGGACATTGGTGACACCTGGGGGTGACGTGGCAGACCTTCGCCATCATCTCCTTCAGCCTCCTATCCCAAGCCACTCCCAAGCTAAACAAATACACTAAGTGAGGAGCCTGCTTGCTCTGCAAACCCAGCTTTGAGATAGGTTTTCTGGCTCCCTTCCTGTTGCCTGCCCCTCCCTTGACTGCAGCACCCAGCCTTCCCTTTGTAGCTGCTGCTCTCTATTGCCTGCAGCCATTCTTTTGTTTTTTTTTAATTTATTTATTTTACTTATTATTTTTGGCTGTGTTGGGTCTTCGTTGCCGCACGCGGGCTTTCTCTAGTTGCGGCAAGCGGGGGCTACTCTTTGTTGCAGTGCACGGGCTTCTCATTGCAGTGGCTTCTCTTGTTGCGGAGCATGGGCTCTAGGTGCGCGGGCTTCAGTAGTTGTGGCTCACGGGCTTCAGTAGTTGTGGCTCACGGGCTCAGTAGTTGTGGCTCATGGGCTTAGTTGCTCCATGGCATGTGGGATCTTCTCAGACCAGGGCTCGAACCAGTGTCCCCTGCATTGGCAGGCGGATTCTTAACCACTGCGCCATCAGGGGAGCCCGCCTGCAGCCATTCTTAACTCAGTTTTCAGGTGCATCACTGGTGGCATGATCAGGAATGCTGTACCCAGTCAATTAATATCCTTTTCAAACTACTGATCCACAGATGAGCACAATTAAGGGCACGGTATGGTATAGTAGAAAGAACACGGACATTGGAGTCAAATAGACCTGGGTTTAAATCTGCCCCTGGGTGACTCTCTCAGCCTCAGTTTTCACCTCTGAAAAGTGGGTTATTGCGTGGATTAAAGGTAATGTATAGAAGGCACCTGGCACACACTGGGCCTGCATAAATGCTTGTCTGTATATTGCCTGTGTTAAATGTCTTGTTGGTTTAGTAATCCAGCTTATTGTCAGTGGTTCTCAGTGGTCGGGGGACGTGTGGGTGTGGGCGCACGTGTGGGGCAGAGTCACACTTAGAGCAGTCTGCAGCAGCAGCGAGTAATGAGCTACTGTTTCTGCTGGGAGTGGGTCTTGGATGTAATCATTGTTGAGTCAAAAAAAATGCATATTCTCTGCCAAATGGATAAATATGTCTCTCTTTCTTATCTAAGTCATATAGGACGGGGCTTATTAATAAATCCCGTGATAGGACACTAGAAATACAACTCTGAATTGATATCAAATGACCCGGTAATTTTGGGGTCAAGTTGCTTCAGCAGCCGTCAGTCTCTAAATGGATCATTACCATTCAGCTTATACTTCCCTGTTTTCTTTACAAGGGTCTCATGATAGACTTAGGAACCAGCTGATTTATTTCTGATTAGTACAGTGCTGGAATATAGTGGTCTTTATTGAATTTTTCTTTAAAAATCCCTAACCTGCAAACAAGTAAACCAAACTTTAGAATTGCCATAGGTTGTAGAAGAGAGATAGATGGGAAGACCCTAAAAGTAAACATTTGCCTTTTTATTAGACTTTTAAAAAAAATTTAAAATCCTGATGGAAGAAATTTGTTTTAAAGAAAAAGTACAGAAATGACTCTTCAGGAAATGCTTACTGTGAAGTTCAGAAGAGTTTGACAAGAAACTTAAGTGAAAAGCATTCCTCACTTCCTTCTGATTCTCACTCTTGGGACTTTTGATGGTCCTTGGTGCCCTTCAAAGTGAGCCTTTGACTGCCGAGGCCCCTCCAGGCGTGACTCTGTGGTCAGCACTGCCCGTTTCCTTCTGGGGCTTCAGCTATACATACACATACCTTTCCATTTTCCCTTTCATACCACGACATACGCAGAACCTCCCTACAAATAAACCCTGTGAATCATTAAGTTTAGCCGAAGACGACTCTGAGCAAATTACTCAGACTCCACCAGAAGGTACGTCACCAGCTCCCTTGTGCAGTGTTGTTTCGTGCAGCTTTTAGATGTGGTCAGAGATTGTTTCCAGTGGTGCAAGCAGGACAAAGTCTAGTTCCACCAGGGTTCTCAGCCCTGATTTCATTACTCCAGAATGTTTTCCGTGATCTCAAGGATGATCATCAACCTCACAAACTGAAAGAAAAATTTAGCCCTTTAATCAAAATTAACGGAAAAAAATGCTTCACTGCATTTTGATTGTGTGTGATGGGGGTAGAGATGTAGGAACAACGATTACTGAGAAATCAGAAGAGCTTGGGAATCGGTGACATACCTTCTCAGAGGCAGTAAGATCAGGAGGTAGCATTTTTTTTTGAGTTTCACTGTATGTTCATTGCATTGCCCTTCTTGTGAGAGGGCATCTCCCCCACTCCATTTCCCAACATGCACACGTCGGTTGACTAGTCCAGGCTGTGAGCACTTTATTGTTGCTCTACTGCAGCTCCTGGGTCTTGGTAGACATTAAGTAAAGGCTTGTTCAGTGAACAAAGGATTGCACGGAGGCAGGAGTTGAATCTTATTCATCACTGTCCTTATTCCCAGGTGTGATCCTGGCACACACATAGCAGGTGGTCCGTAAATGCTAGCTGTGTGAATGGATGTGCAAGACTGGTGCCTGATGTAGCTAGCATTCAGGAAGGGGGATGGGAGTGAAGAGAAAGAACAGAGTGAGAATATGGCCATTGCTGTTTGAGCACAGAAGCCACTTTGAGTATCTGTTGCTTATAGCATATTGTTTATTTAAAAACAAAATAAAACTCTAGTGAGACATAATCCAGTGCCATCTCATCCAGGGACAAGGAAAAATCAGAAACAAGATCTGAGTTAAAAACGAAATGCTTTAAGTCAGATTTTAAAGCTTGGGAGAACAATGGCCTTGTGAATTATGATATTAGTAGAACAGCTTGAATATGGGATGTTGATTAGCGTAGTTTCATTAAAAAATGTTTTTCAAATCCCCTATTGCTTTCTTGTAAAACCTGGATTTCTTTCTTATGAAAATAATGCAGGTAAATCCAAAGAGGAATACACACTGTCTTAACCCCATGTGTGCCTTTTCGATGTTCCTCAGGTTGTGAATGTGGTAGGGGGCGTCTCCTTTCTGGATTCGGTTACTCCCATGGATTATTTTCCTGGATTAAATTTGGAAAGTTATCCTAACAGAGACAGTACCAAATATGCTGAGATTTATGGCATTCCGTCTGCTCACACTTTATTACGGGGGACGCTGAGGTACAAGGTAAGTGGCTCTATTTGAGATGATCATGTTGCCTGTTTTGATATAAGTGATGTGAACACTTAATTTTTCTTCATAATTGAAATAATTAAGATGATAAACCAGACTGGCACCCCTATGCTTACTATTTACAATAACCAAGATAAGGAAGCAAGCTAAGTGCCCATCAATAGACGAATGGATAAAGAAGATGTGGTGTATACACACACACACACACACACACACACGCAGTGGAATATCACTCAGTTGTAAAAAAGAATGAACTCTTGTCATTTGCAACAACATGGATGGACCTGGAGGGTGTTATGCTAAATGAAATAAGTCAGAGAAAGACAAATACCACATGATTTCACTTATATGTGGAATTTTAAAACAAAATAAATGAACAAATGTTAAAAAAAAATTTAAAAAGTCACAGATACACAGAATAAGCAGGTAGCTTCCAGAGGGAAGGGGAAATAAGTGAGGGCTATTAAGAGGTACAAATTTCCAGTTACAAAATGAATGAGTCACAGGTATGAAACGTAGTCAATAATAATGTAGTATCGTTGTATGGTGACAGATGGTAATTGACTTATCATGGTGATCATTTTGTAATGTATAAAAAACAAAAAAACCAAACCAGATTGGCATCTGTTTTCTCAGGGCTCTTTTCTTTCTTCCTTTTTTTTTACTCTATATGTAAATATTTTACTTAAAAATTGGGGGTTTTTTTAACATCTTTATTGGAGTATAATTGCTTTACAATGGCGTGTTAGTTTCTGTTGTATAACAAAGTGAATCAGCTATACATATACATACATTCCCATATCCCCTCCCTCTTGCGTCTCCCTCCCACCCTCCCTATCCCACCTCTCTAGGTGGTCACAGAGCCCCGAGCTGCTCTCCCCTCAGGGCTCTTTTGATTGACTGTTTCAGGAGACAACTCAAAGTGGCTGGGGCAAAAAGGGAATTTTTGACTCATGAGAAGGGGGGGCAGGTGAAGGGTCAGCTTCAGGTGTACTGAGGTTTGAGGGTTGTGACCTCACTGGCACGTAGTAGTTTCTCTTCACCTCTCAGCTCTTCCTTCAAGCATTGGCTGTGTCCCCTGTTTCACAGGGATGGCAAGATGGTGGCATCCTCTTAGGTTCAAATCCAGTGAGAAACAAAAAGTACTTCTTCACAGCCAGAAGTAGAGTTTTTGTCTCATTAGCCCCTGAGGTCAGTGCAATAAAAGGTGCCAATCGGCTTTGGCCCCTGTTTTATGTCGCCAGTGCTGACGATGTAGTCAGTGTCACTTTCCCCAAAGTGAATCTGAAATGTTTTTACCACAAAATGGGGTGTCGCTACTAGGACCATAAATACAAATGTCCAGTACACATTTTTAAAAATTTTTTTATTTTTTAATGTGAGAAACGTTCTTTAATCACAAACCAGGTCATGTTTTGTAAAACAGTGTCAGTCCCCATACATAATATTTGCTGGTGCCTTCAAATTTGGCATTAGAGAAATTAATGCCTCCTAAGCCATGTGTAAAGAAAACATTGGTATATTTTTTAAAGGCTATTTTTGAACAATATTACTTGTGTAAATGAAAATCTTTCATACTAGTTGATCTTGGTTCTAAATAAAATAAGTCCTTTATACTCCTGAACACCAGGGAACGGCAGTGAACATCATGTAAGATTTGCAGTGAGTGAATCTGAATAGTTCATAGGATAAATGAGTAGTATAGTGGGGAATCTCCTTATATTCTCTTCTCCTCAAAAACGCATAGAAGTGCAGTTCCTTGTTCTTGTCGCCAAGGAAAAGCATGAAAATTCTCTCCCCCGCCAACTCTTTTTGGTGCAAGAAGCACCAGAGAAGCAGGGGATGGATTTCTGCTGATGGGGTCTGGGGAGGAAGTATGCTTTTAACCACAAGAGGGGGATAGGTAGCAGGGAGACCCCCTAAAATAGGGCTCGTGCTACTGTGGGAGCTCCATCATTCCAAGTGCAAAGTCCTTACATGGGTCAACGAGAGGCTTGTTGAGAGAATTTCAGATCTGGAATGAAACTTAAGAGGTCCTCTGGTACAGTGATATCATTCTGCAGAAGAGGAAACTAGGGCTTAAGTGAAGTGACCTACATCAATTATTACTAAAGCAAATTGTCTTTAAGTTTCTCTTGTTGGTATCTTTTTTGTTTGAACGACAAAGTTTTTGGTTTTCAATTCTGTCATTTGGAGCATTTCTGCACTTTGGAAAATGTCATAGCTGTCCTTGAAGCCTGAGGGTTCAAAAAATGCAACGCAACATTTCCAAGCCAAATACCATCACATTCTAACAATGAGCACTGTGAACATGGCAACTCACCTCCCTGTTCCGGGCCTTTTCCAACCATCATTCAGGATTAAATAACTAGGAAGGATAAATTACCACATAATCATAATCTATAAAAATACTGGCCTAGAGCACACTAAAAAACTCTCAATAAATAAATATTTGGCAGTTGCTTATGAAAGTCAGTAAAGATGTACCCTTTTTAAAAAATTTTTATTTATTTATTTATTTTTATATAGCAGGTTCCTATTAGTTATCTATTTTATACATATTAGTGTATATATGTCAATCTCAATCTCTCATTTCATCCCCCCTAACCCCCCGCTTTCCCCCCTTGGTGTCCATACGTTTGTTCTCTACATCTGTGTCTCTGTTTCTGCCTTGCAAACCAGTTCATCTGTACCATTTTTCTAGATTCCACATATATGCGTTAATACACGATATTTGTTTTTCTCTTTCTGACTTACTTCACTCTGTATGACAGTCTCTAGGTCCATCCACATCGCTACAAATGACCCAATTTTGTTCCTCTTTATGGCTGAGTAATATTCCATTGTATATATGTACCACATCTTCTCTATCCATTTGCCTGTCGATGGGCATTTAGGTTGCTTCCATGACCTGGCTATTGTAAATAGTGCTGCAATAAACATTGGGGTGCATATGTCTTTTCTCTGGGTATATGCCCAGGAATGGGATTGCTGGGTCATATGGTAATTCTATTTTTAGTTTTAGTAAAGATGTACTCTTCAGAAGTCATGTCCATACTTTCAAGGCTGCTTTTTACAAACCACACAGAGTCCAACAGATGACAAAAGTTCAGGTTAGGATACAATTTGATAGAAAAATGACTCTTAACGTGATATTTCTACAAAGGAATACCACTAATGTTGAGTTGCTCATGTCTCAGTTTCAAAGGCAATACTTAAAGAGATCCAAGATGTTTTTAGCCATGGCAGCGTCATTGCAATGAGTGTTCCTGTCCTAAGGTAACCCGTCTTGAAAGGGACAACACTCATTAGGGTGTATTAGTTCTGGAATTTTCCCCTTGTAAACCAACTGCACTGCTTTGTAGTCAGGCCTCCGGGGCATCTGTACATGGCACTGCTTGAGGAGTGACGCTCTCCCTGCGACCAGTTCTGTTCCTCGTCCATGTCTGGTGGTTCAGGAAGTTCAGGGCCCCGGTGTCTGATACAGAGGGTACTTGGGATTTCAGTCTGGCCACACACCTTCCTCAGAACACAGGTTTATTCTCAGGATGACTTCTAGCAAGCGATTCTGGTTTCCGGTCTGGTTGAAAAAAGTGAAAATGGAATGTCTGTGCCCAGTTCTTAAAGGCTCGTTTCCCTGTGATAAAGCGGTGACGACTCCCCTTCCGTCCTCGCTCACGGGAGAGGTGCACTGCACACTCATCCGGTCCAGAAGGTTCGTAATAGTGAGAAGGTACTCAAGGGTGATTGGGATCCCTGCAGGAGTCTGGGGGCCCCATGCCATAAACATTGGTCCTGTCGCAGAGCTCCAGGGCAATCGTCCTTGGGAACCAGCCAGTGCTGAGCCACGTGTTGGAGATCTTCCCTGTGGTCCGGCACGCCAAGGTATCCGTGCAGTGGCCGCGGTCGCGCGGGGGCCTCGGGGCGCGGCAGGGGGCTGCTCCCTGCGGACCGCCGCGCGCTGCCGGTCGCCGCTGCCCGCTGCCGCTGCGGGGGCCGCTCCTTCTGGCCGCCGAGGCTGCTGTACACGAGCGACAAGCTGGTGCACGTGCTGGTGAGCGCAAAACACACTGCCAGCCCCCCGGGCGCGCCAGGGTCTTCATGTTGGGCGCCTCTTTTGTGCGGAATCCTCAGGCACACGCGTCTGGGACCACTTTTTCTTGGAGGGTTTCCATCGTGGGTGATGGGGCGGAGGCGGCTCTGATTTTTGCCCAGCGGCCAGCCACGCCTGACTCACCAGGGAAGCCGCCCCGGGACCCAGGAAGCGCCGCTGTTGCAGAGATTCCAGCACACGTTTTGTAATCACAAAAGAGTAGTTACAAGTGTGACCAGATTAAGACAATCAGTGTAATTGTTTCCTAGGGTGGTTATAATAAATTACTACAAACTGAAAACAACAGAAATTTATCCTCTCACCCTCCAGGAGGTCACAGTCTGAAATCAAAGTGTGGGCAGGGCAAGCCTTCTGGAGGCGTCGAGGGAGAAACTGTCCCTTGCCACTCTCGCCTCACTTCTGGTGGTTGCTGGCAATTGTTGATGTTCTTTAACTTGTAGACGTACTGGTCCCATCTCTTTGTCTCCATCCTCATACCACCTTCTCTTGTTTATATCACTGTGTCCTCTCCTCTTCTTATCAGGATACCAGTCACTGGATTTAGGACCCTAAATATAGGTCGCTTCATACTGAGATCCTTAACTAATTGTATTTGCAAAGATCCACATAAGGTCATACTCTGAGGTTCTGAGTGGCCATGAGTTATGAGGGATACACTACTCAACCCACTACAACCAGTGTACCTAAAATACATAGATCTCTAAAAACTAGAGACCTGATTTCAGATCTCGATGCCCTGTGAGATTCCGTGGTACCTGTGCTCTCATGAATGTGATGTCCTCATTGTCTAGGAATTAAATGAATTGTCAGTGATAACATCCTAAGGAGATCGAGGAACCATGGATGCTTCAAAAGCCTTCAAGCCCAGCAGAAATTCTCGTGTGAATTGCAGCCATACTGTCCCCAGAGCTGGCAGATTCTTGATTCTGTTTTTTTTTTCCCCCCAGGGGTTTTAGGAGTTAGGATTTTCCAATAGATTTAGGCTCCTGCCAAACATATAGACCCAGAAATAGAGGATTTTAAGAGATTTAAGAATTAACTAAAGCTCTCAAGGATGTGCACGGACGAGAGCCATCCCCACAGAACCCCAGAGGATGGAAGATGTCACAGAGTTCATGTCCTGAGCAGTGTCAGCAACCCTTCAGTAACCTGAATATTCTTTCCGGCGTTCCAGATGAGACCCTGTCACCCAAGTATGACAGGGAGACCTTGACTTCTCTCCTGCACCTCCCTGTCACCTGAGTCCTTCCAGACCCAGCTTGTATCTCCTTACAGGATTTTTCTTATTTCCTCTCCTTGACTCCCCTCCCCGACATCTACGTGAGTTCCCCTCCTCGTGCTCCCCTAGCTCGGCGTTTACCTCTGTCGTAGCACCTGTGATAGCCCAGTGTATCGTGGTCCTCAGTGGTCGTGGTTTTGCTCACTATGTGCCAGGCCTTATTTGTTGAACTTATCTGACCCTTCTCCTGGACTGTAGTTTCTTCATGGGTAGGGACTGCATTTTTCGTCTCTATGGGCTCAGCCCCTAGCACAAGTCTCATACATGGCAGCAGTTTGCTAAGTACTTACTGATAAATGAGTACACATAATAAATTCATTTCTAGAGGTCACCATAAAATTATTTCTGAGATGAAGAAATAGCTGAGAAATGTCTCAGTATTTGAGACCTTGGAAGAAGGGATCTCCAGCATTCATCAGATCCTAGAAGCAGGCTCGGGTATTGCTTTTTTGCTTCACCTCTTTGAAGTATATTTACATTGGGTTAGAGCAAATGAATTTTAATACTTTAATTAGTAACTTTGAACAGTTTGAATAATACAGCCGTTCAGACATGTGAGAATTCACACATTAAATTGTGAAATATCCAGTGGCAACAGGAACTATTTTATATCTTAATAATTTTACTGCTTCCTGAAATAATTTCCTGCCCTTCTTCTTCTCTTCTTCATCTTCTTCTTCCTCCTCCCCCCACCTGCTGTCTCTCAACTGCAGTGGCTATAAAGCTCCTTATTTGGGCTTTCCCATTCCCCCCTCCCTCCCTGCCCCCAATGGGATTTGCTCACAGGAGAACAGACATTATGATCTTCCTTCACTTCATCTTCATTCAGAATCTATTCATCCAGTCATTTGTTCTCTTTCAGCATATTGGAATGATGGATAATGGGGTGAGGACATGGGGATGAAGGACACACATACACATACTTTCTATGCCTGCAGTTCAGCAGCTGAATAGACAATTAATTACAGTTTGTGTTAAGTGCCATCGTAGAGGTATGTACAAAATGCTACAGGAATACAGAGAAGAAGGGAGTGCCCACTCATCTAGGGGGCTCAGTGTGTGTGCTGAGCTGGGTCTTAAGAGAAAAGTAAACATTTCATAGATGAGAAAGAGGGGTTACCATGTTCCAAGCATGGGAGCAGTGTGCACCAAGCCCCAGGGCTCTGGAAGAGCACAGCAGCTTGTTTGGAGGATGGTGAGTGGTGGAGAAGATGATTAGTGAGTCAGGCTGGAAGGTTATATTGTGATGGGTTCTACATAACGTGCCAAGAACCTCGGCCTGTCCTGTAGAGAATGAAGGACATGTGAGGAATTTTTATCAGAGTGATGGCATTTTAGAAATACCTCTCTAATGCCTACCTTTTTCCCTTGCTCCTTATATACGTTAGGATAATGGCTCTTAATCAGTAGAATGGATTATCTTCGTTGGGAGATATTCTTACAAGCTCCTTCCATTATAAGAGAGAGAACAACTATTCTATTAAATACAATTCTGCTGACCTGAGCATGTAACACAAGATGAAATTTTCCCTCATGCTGTCAGAAAATACCACTCGCACATTACCCAGAAACAAAAGTAAAGACCCAAGTTTTGCAAGGGCTCTTGTGTAAACCAGTGGAACTGTTGTGACACTACTGATTTCGGTTTGAACCCGAGGGTGGCTGCATCAATACTAGCAATACAAATGGCTATTTTCAGCCTCTTTTCTAAATGAATTACAAAAATAGATCCCTATTTTCAAAAAATTAAAAAAATTGTTTTCTTTGAAGGCAAATGTTTATATATTGCTTAATAACTCTTGTTACAGGGATATGCCAAAGCCTTGAATGGATTTGTAAAATTGGGTCTTATAAACAGAGATGCATTTCCTGCCCTTCGACCTGATGCCAATCCGCTCAGCTGGGTGAGTGACTCCGGAATTATACATTGTCTGCTGCCCTTCAGAAATGCCTTCTGAAATGGTCAGGTTTGGACGTGGGTTTGGACCAGCCAAGAACCCATTCTGTGGCTTATGTGCGGGAAGTTAAGTCCTAGCCCCAAAGCCCCCCTTTCCAAACTTCATTGTTTGGGGAGGATGGAGAGGACACGGACGCTGACTCTCGGGGCCTGTTTCCTGCAGCAACTCCTACCACTTGATTGTCCCTCAGCCCTGGGCAGAGACGGGCTCGCTCTCTGCACTGTGCTCTGGGCTCTGCCGCTTGTCTAAGTGGTGGCCCCATGACAGGAGTTAAGCTTGGGGCTCCTGAAACTGAGAAAGCAGGAGAGCTCCCGGTGGTATCGCAGAACTAGATTCCCAGCGCCCGAATCCCATTAGTTCTTTTATTTGACCATTTGTGACCATGAGTAATCTGAGTTTTTAATTACTGAGTTTATGCCTATGTCTGTGTTGTATTAAAATCTAGAGCTTCCACTAACTGCCAGGAATTAACTTGTTACCAGCTGGTCATTCAACTTAAATTAATGTGCCCATATTCCAATGCTAGAAATGCTAGAAATTTATCACAAAGAGAAAAGAATCAATACTGCTAATCCCATTAAGTGTCCCAAAGAAACTTGGGTATTCTGGTTAGCCAGTTGCTTTTAAATTCAGTTCTTTTGTGTATCTGAGAGTCTTTTCAATCTAAGTTTCAGATTTCATAAATTTACTTGTTGGACAGGAGTGAATAAATATCCGTAGTGAATCTGATATTGAGGCAGTTTGATTGGGAAGGTTGGTGCAGGCATTCTTGGGGCTGGTCCCCTTGTCTCGGTAGCTACAGTCTAGAACAGGGACTGGCAAACTTTTTTTTGGTAAAAGACCAGATTGTAAATTTTTTAGGCTTTTATGGGTCATGTGGTCTCTGTCAGGCTGCTCAGTTCAGACTGCTCATAAACAAATGAGCATGGCTATGTTCCAATAAAACTTTTTATTTACAAAACCAGGTGGTGAGCTCAATTTGGCCTGCGAACTAGTTTGTTGATCCTTAATCTAGAACATAACTTTTTCCTTGGGAGCCTGGAAAAAGTCTTGTTTAGAAATTAGAAAAAGCTATGACCACTGTTTAAGTGCTCTTCCTTCGAGATTTTATTATCTGCACAATCTTCCTCATTTCTTGAACCTACAAAAGAACTCTGGTTGCTACTAGCAACCACAGCTATAAGCCCCTTCCACTCTATGCTGTCCAAAATTGACTTCTGGACGGTGAGGGATAATGAGGGATAAGGTGATGGAGAGGACCTGCAAAGGTAGGTAATGTGATGGTAAATATGGTATCACCTTTTTGGTATTGATTTGGTGTTATGACTCTTTTATTGCTGAAATATCATTCTGAAATACCATGCATTTATTGATGTGTGGGTGTGCAGATGTGTGTATGCACATGTGTGTGCCACAATCTACTATTTCTAATTATTTCTAATTTAAAATTTGAGGTTCTTTTGAGGTCCAATGTCTTAATAGGATAATTTCTCAGCTCATTTTTTATTTTATTTGGAACTTAGAATTTGTATCTTTGTTTTTCTAACCAGAAAGAGCTCCTCTGTGACCTAGTGGGAATTTCATCCTCCTCCAAGTGTGATGTGCTTAAGGAAGCTGTCTTTAAGAAACTAGAAGGAGACAATACCCAGCTGGAGGCTGTTGAATGGTAGGTACCCACCAGTCAACCTAGAGCAAAATACTGGATCAATGATTACTTAGTGCTTTCTAGTCAAAGAAAAGTCAAGATAGAAGCAAACATTTTACATTGTCTTTGATTAATTTGCTGCTCTAATGTTGGCCTGTTGTAGAGAGATTACCACATACCATGTTCATGTGGGGATAAAAAGTAGATAAAGTGAGAAATTCAATGGCAATTATAACTTGGGAAATACTTATTTTTGAGCAGCTTCACTATTCAGTTCCTGAGAAAGGTGGGATATTTTTTCTCTCCTGTAGGACATTCTCCCAGTCTTCCTTTAACTACTTTAAAACACTTATTCATGTGGCTGTGGCCCATTCTGCTGGTATCCTTCATGTGGGAGAACTAACCTGTAAATTAATCTCATGAAAAGCTTTGCAACAGTGTGTACTTACAATGCGTCAGGTCTAGCTCCCGGCAACACTCCTGGGAGAGTCTGGGGATGATTCTAAAGGTTAAAACATTACTCTCATTATTACTGTTTTACAATAACTTGAGAGTCCTATAACTTGAACTGTCATCTTGTGATTCTGCCCTTTCAAGACAAAATCCAGTGAGCGTTCCCTTCTGCTTCCCAACTGAGCATATGTATAGGACTTGAACTAATGCAGCCGTCTCTCGTGCTTCTCAGGTTGGGCTTACTTGGGGATGAACAAGTCCCTCGGGCAGAGTCTCTCGTGGATGCACTCTCCAAGCATTTGGCCATGAAGCTTTCCTATGGTAGGCCGTGGGCTATTGGCTAAACATCCCAGCAGAGGAATCATAAGAACCAGTGAATTAGACTGAAGGGCGGGAGCCACACAGTGGGAATGGGGAAAGAACACTTGGACTCTTTTTCCAGAGGGGAGAATAAGAGAACTATTAAGTAAGAGTGAACTTGGGTAATATGGCAAAGGAAATGCTGAAAGAGCATTTTGGGGAGAAGCAGGGATGGCCTCTACGGCAGTACCCTCGTGTCTGTAACCGGGTTATAGTGGTTCCCACCTGGAGAGATGAACCTGGTTAGAGTTATCATTTCCTTGAATTTTTAATTTGGTCTTTGTGCTAAAAAGCAGTATACGTAATTGTTTAAGGATATACATAATGGGAAGGGAAACGAGCGCAGAAGGGCAGGAGCAGGGGAATGAAATACGATACTGGAGTTGTAATGATAGCGACATTTTAAACTGTATGTTTATTTATTTTAAGGCCCTGGAGAGAAAGATATGATTGTGATGAGAGACAACTTTGGAATCAGACATCCTTCTGGACATTTAGAAAATAAAACTATTGATCTTGTGGTTTACGGGGATGTCAATGGTTTTTCAGCTATGGCTAAAACTGTGGGGTTACCCACTGCTATGGCAGCCAAGATGTTACTTGATGGTAAGTTCTTTCATTGGGGGACCAAGTCCGTCTCCATATTATCTCCAAGTCATTCAGGGCCTGGATATCAAATAATTAGTCTTGAGTATGACACTGGCTTTCACTAAAAGTGAGCCAGTTCAGAAGATCTAAGGGCTGGCTGACTGGGAGATCACCTTGTGATGAGTAAAAAAACCTTGGCTTTGGAGTTAAACCTGATTTCTGTCCCAGCTCGGTTGCAAGATGACTGAGTGATGGGTTGCAAGTTACTTAGCATCTCTGAGTCAGAGTTCCTTCACCTTTAAAGTGGGGATTGTCATGACTAATTCATAGGGTTGTTGTGACACTAAAGTGAAATAATACATAAAGCTCCTACCACATAGAAGGGTCCCCAGGGAATGTTAACTGCCTTCTTTTCTTTCCTTATTTTTTGTATTTTGGGGGTAACACTGAAATAGCAGAGGGTATTCATTTCCAGATCTTCAAAAATATAGGCCACGTTTTATTAATCCTCATGTCTCAACATATTATCAATACTCAATATATATTTTGAACTAAATGAATTCAAATTTCAACCCTCCACTCTCCCCTTAAGATGATGTTTGCATTCAATAATCATTATCTGAATGTAACACCCCATTTGGCCCCTGTGAAGGTGTGAGGGGAGTAAAAAACACCAAAACATATAAATGGGAAATAATGGGGAAAAAATCTACAGTATCATATTAGCTAATATCAAATTAAACCAACTACTTAGTTATTGAGGAACCAGAGTGAAGAAGTGATGAGGGATGAGGGCATCATAGTCTTTAAGGAAAGTGCCCAGACTTACTCTTTCAGCCACCCTAACAGATGCCAGTGCCCAAATAACCAGACTGGTTTTAATTTCATTCTGTTGGTGTTATGCTTTTTAAAAAATGACATCAGCAAATAAAGCAGACCAGTTAGGTTGACTTTACTTTCTTACTAGACTTTATTCTCTGATTTGGTAGTTAATGCAGTTAAGTGTATAAATTCAGACTCTGTCCCTAAGTCCAGCTGTGCTTTCAATTAACCGCTTTTTCTTACAGTATTGATTAAGTAATAATTTTTAAAAAATATTTATTTATGTATTTATTTTGGCTGCGCCGGGTCTTAGTTGCGGCACACGGGATCGTCACTGCGGCATGTGGGCTCTTAGTTGTGGCATGTGGACTTCTTAGTTGCAGCATGCGAACTACTAGTTGCGGCATGCATGTGGGATCTAGCTCCCTGACCAGGGATCGAACCCAGGTCCCCTGAATGGAGAACGCGGAGTCTTACCCACTGGACCACCAGGGAAGTCCCAAAGTAATAATTTAGTAGGGGACATTTAAGCTGCTATTTTGAAAAATCCCTAGGCCTCCAACAATTTGTTGACTCAAAGTTTACTGCTGTATGGAGACTCTTGCTGTAGAAGTTAACCTTTCATACCACCTTTAAAATGGTAACTACAAATTTATTTTCTTCTAGGTGAAATTCAAGCTAAAGGCCTGATGGGGCCCTTTTCAAAGGAGATCTATGGACCAATATTGGAGCGAATTAAAGCAGAAGGCATTATGTATACTACACAGAGCACAATCACACCATAATTGAGAATTATATTTTGTTTTTATCTTCCCAGCCAACACAGCTCTGAACTTTTATGCAACATGCTTGCTAATGTGATATTTTAAAACATAAAGCATGATATGTTTTGATTAAGTCAATACAATGGTGTTTTTGAAATATAAATCTCTATTTTAATATGAAAACATTTGGAACAAGAGATGCCGGTAATTACCAGGGAACTTTAATAATTCTATCATGTATTTTTTCATGTGTATGTAAAAGTGATAATGATTGTACTACTTGTTAATTTATTATGCAACTTTTTTCTTACAAGAATATATTTTCTGATAATTAGCAGATGAAGTTTTATCTTTTTAGTAAGAAAAAAATTTCTTCATGCAGCTTTATTTTTCTTTTGCTTTTATTTTTCAAACTGATTCAGTTGGATGCTTTTAGATTACCAAAGCTTTGCAATAATACTATTTTATGCCTTTTTGTAAAATTATGATTCATTTAGAAAGTGACATTTCTTATAGTTTTCTTTTAATGTTTGGAAAAGGAAATAGGTAAGAATAAATCAAAATCCACATGATCACCTCATTAGGCACAGGAAAAGCATTCAACAAATCCAACACGCTTTTATGATAAAAACACTCAACAAACTAGGAATAGAAGGGAATTCTTCAACCTGATAAAGGGCATCTATGAAAAACCCATAGCTAGTATCATAGTTAATGATGAAAGACTGAAGGATTCCCCCCTAAAATCAGAAACAAGACAAGGATGTATACTCTTGCCATTTCTATTCACCTTGTACTGGAGGGTATAGCTGGGGCAATTAGGCAAGAAAATGAAATAAAAGACATCCAGATTAGAAAGGAAGATGTAAAACTATCTCTAATGTTATACAAAGAAAATTCAAAAGAATACTCTAAGAAAACATTAGAACTAATACATGAGTTCAGCGAAGTTGCATGATACAGGATTAATATTCAAAAATTGATTGTATTTGTATACAATATCAATGAATGAAGCAAAAGTAATATTAAGAAAACAATTCTAAGAAAAAGTGTAAAATAGGAATAGATTGAGAGTCCAGAAATAACTCTCATATTTACAGTCAATTGACTTTTGAAAAAGGTGCTAGGACAATTCAATTGAGGAAAATAATCTTTTCATCAAATTGTGCTGAAACAACTGGATATCCACATACAAAAGAATAAAGTTGGACTCCCTACCTCACAGCACATATAAAAATTATCTCAAAATGGACCAAATACCTAAATATGAGAGCAAACACTATAAAACTTTTAGATGAAATCATAGGTGTAAATCTTTATGACCTTGGATTCGGCAGTGCTTTCTTAAATAAATGACACCAAAAGCACAAGCAGTGAAAGAAAAAAAATAGATAAATTGGGTATCATCATGATTAAAAACTTCTGTGCTTCCAAGAATACCTCAAGAAGGCAAAAGACAACCCACAGAATGAGAGAAAATGTTTGCAAATCATATACCAAGTGAGAGAAGAACTTGTACTTAGAATAGGTAAAGAACCACTATATTCAAGAAAAAGTCAAAGAGCCCAGTTAAAAAAAACGGACAAAAGATCGGAATTAACAGTTCTCCAAAGAAGATATACAAAAGGCCAATAAGCACATGAAAAGATGCTTAACATACATTAGCTATCAGGGAAATACAAATCAAACCTACAATGAGATACCACTTCAAAGTCACCAGGATAGCTATTGTGAAAAAATAATAACAAGTGCTGGTGAAGATGTGGAGAAATTGGAACCCTCATAAACTGCAGGTGGAAATATAAAATGGTACAACTGCTTGGAAAAACAGTTTGGCAGTTCCTCAAATGGTTAAACATAGAGTTACCATATGATCTCCAGTAATTCCACTCTGGTATTAGAGAAATGAAAATATGTCCACACAACAACTTGTAAACAGATGTTCATAGCAGCATTATTCATAACAGCCAGAAATCAAAACAAGATGTAAAACTATCTCTATTTCTGCCCATCAAATAATAAATGAATAAACAAAATGTGGCATATCCATACAATGGAATATTATTTGGCAATTAAAAAGAGATTAAGTACAGAAACATGCTACAACATGGATAAACATTAAGTGAAAGAAGCCAGGCATGAAAAGCCACATATTGTATGATTTCGTTTGTTTGAAATGTCCAGAATAGTCAAATCTCTATATGGAGAAAGTAGATTAGTGGTTGCCTAGGGCTGGGGGGTTTGGGGGCAAGTGGGAGTGACTGCTAATGAGTTTGGGGGTTTTTGGGGGGAGATGAAAATGTTGTAGAGTTGATTGTGGTAGGAGGTGCAACTCTGTGAATATACTAAAAATCACTGAATTGTGCACTTTGTGTGAATTGCATGCTGTGTGAATTATGTATCAAGATGTACAAATAAAACTTTTTTTCTCCTTGGAGGAAAGAAATGTTTCTGTTTAGGGATATAACTTAAAATTTCTGAGGGGCTGTGCTCATATTCTGGCATAGGAAACTAATTCTGCCATCGAAATAAGCAGGTATTATATGTGGGACATATGGCAGTTGAGAAAGCATCTTATGCTATTGGAAAAGGATCAAAGTTGATTACGACCTGGTCCCGCCTGCCAAAAATATCAATAATGGAGATCAATCATCTATTAACAAGTAAAGACATAACTGTTATGGCAGTTTTTTGTTTTTCGTTTTTAACCGCAACATTGATTTTAACATAATCAATTAGGAAATGACACTTGTGTCGCATTGATTCCACCCCCGGTCTGGATGAGCACCTGGATGGCATGGGAACTAGGGAACTAGCACCTTGGGTGGGAGGAGGAACCCACTGAGATAATATAATAACTAGTTTGGGCTTTGACTGAGTGATAAAGGGGGTATGATTGAAGGGGGGGTGTCTAACGTTAGTGCTAGAAAAGGAAATGTCAGTAAGCTTGAGTAAAGATATATAGAGTGAAACACTGCATTGGCTCTCAGTAACAAGTTTTCTACCAGAAATTCCAATAGTAAAGGTGGTGGTGGTAGGATCTGGGTATGGATGGGTAGATTATACTGGACTTAGAAGCATATGGCCCCTGAGCCACAGTTTGTGAATCCCTGGTCTAACCATTTTGGTAGACTTAATGCTCACATCTTCCGGGTCTTTCTGCCTTTTTTTGGCTTCCTCCAGATAATACTGATATTTATATTTCCAGCTTTCCTCATCCTAGACTCATGAGACACTTAGAAGTTTCTCTGAGAAGCAGTGTGATTGGTTCTACAACATACTAGCTGTTTCCTTTTCCATACACTGAGGACAACAGTAATTCACAACATGGTTATAAAGTTTCTGAGAGAATGTAAGAGAAAAGCCTGAAACCTAGTAGATGTTCAAAAACGCTAGGTTTTTTTTCTGCAATAACTCTTTTGCAATAACATTTTTGTTTGAAGTTTATGTTAAAGATAATGCAATTTTACCTTTGAGGTTTTTTCAATCTTTTGGATACACTTGGAAGACTCCTCAGGATCCATGCTTCTCAAAGAAGCCATTGAGATATCTGCTCCATAAGGAGAATTGTAAAGTGATTGTAGGGAAGAAAGGGCCAAAGTTATCATCTGGCCAGGCTTCTGACTTTACAGAAGAGAAAATATGCCTCACAAAGTTAAATGAAGTGAATAAGAAGTGTTCTGGTTACTCTCACGGTGGAACCAGCTACCTCAAAATGTAATGGCTTAAAACAACAGTTATCTATTTGTCCGTCAAGCTGCAATTTGGGCATGGCTCAGTGGGAACAGCTTGTCTGTGCCCCCCACAGTCTCACTTGGCTGGGAGATGGGGTATCCACTTAAAGACAGCTTGTTCCCATGCTTGCAAGTTGGTTCTAGCTCAGCTGGGGCAGTGGACCAGGACCTTGGTTTCTTTCCACATGTATCTTCCATGCGTGGGTTTGTCAAAGGATAGCGGTGCTCTTCTAAGAGTCAACATCCAAGGGAATCAGGCAGATGCTGTGTTGCCTTTTATGACTTAACCTCAGAAATCACGTAGCATCACTCATTGTAGTCACAAGTCCATCCAGATTCAAGGCAAGGGACCATAGATCCACCTCTCACTGGGACGAGTTTCAAAGAGTCACATGTGGGCTGAAAGCTGTTGTTGAGCTATTTTTGGAAAATACAATCTGCCACAGGAAGGCACCCCAGAAGGAGAGTGGCATGTAGGTGGATTCTGTGACTATACAGTAAATGACCCCAGTTATCAATTTTTCCTCATTGGCCTTAGTTATTTTCTAACCATTTCATTTTTTTTCTCCAGGTGGTTCTTTGAACATTTTTATGTATCCTGTGAGATTAGAACTAGACATACTGTACAAACAAAATGTGGAATGTTTTTCATTTACTCTCTAAAAAGCCCAAGAAATGTGCTTTTAACTTCCCGAGTCCTTTAAAACACCTGAAGTAAAGGTGCTATAAGAGACTTCTCTAATAGTTTTCATTAGGAACCTTAATGCTATAGTTTTCAATACATACCTTCATTAAACAAGTTAGCAGCAAGGAAAAAATTACTTGCATCGGTTCATTTCTCCATGTGGATAATTCAGAACTAAAGCAACTCCCCTAGGATTGAAGCAAGATAATAGGAATCTGAGAAAGTCATGTCCAAAGCTTCAGAGGAAAGGATTACAAGTTAGCATATTCGGGAAGTTTTTCAAAGGTCAGGCTGTGTGTCTTGAGCTGCTTAGAATGCGTCCCAGGTGACAGGCTGATTAGGAGTTTGTTATTGTGTACGTAACAAGAAGTTTCAATCTCACACACAGTTTTTCTTACTCCCGCTTCCAAATCTTATTTTTTCTTTTTAAAAATGATTACCTTAAAAAACTTGTTAACTTTAATGCCAAGGATGTCCAGATTTTTTTATATATATGTAAATTTATTTATTTATTTTTAAATTTTTGGCTGTGTTGGGTCTTCATTGCTGCACGCGGGCTTTCTCTAGTTGCGGCGAGCGGGGGCCACTCTTCCTTGCAGTGCCCGGGCTTCTCATCGTGGTGGCTTCTCTTGTTGCAGAGCACAGGCTCTAGGCGCGCGGGCTCAGTAGTTGTAGCACGTGGGCTCAGTAGTTGTGGTTCACGGGCCTAGTTGCTCCATGGCATGTGGGATCTTCCCAGACCAGGGCTCGAACCCGTGTCCCCTGTGTTGGCAGGCGGATTCTTAACCACTGCGCCACCAGGGAAGTCCCGGATGTCCGGATTTTTAAAACCAGTGTAGTGTGTTTCATTTATATGCCTTAACATTTAATACCACCTACTCTAACACACCAATATTGTACTAATGAGGAGGAACCCTCAAACATACGAGAATATTTTGCAATTAGCCAGTGAGTGGATGAGAATCAATCATGATTTATAATCATAAAAGTGTTTTTGTTTATCTTGACAAATGTGTATATTTTTCCCACTTTCCCTAAAAAGTTCATTTTAATTCAATAAATAGTATTTCTGATTCTATGTGCTATTTATGAATGGAATTCAGTTCTAAGAAACTAAAATGTATCTGCTTATAAAGGGTTCTTATTTTCTAAGTTTTGTCTATTAAAGTCATTTTAGACGCTAACAAATTAGGGGCTTTCAGATGAGAAATGTGAAAATTAAGTAAGAGTCCTATGGTGTAATATTGAGTAGAACGTGTACATGTTAAATATTTGTATTAGTTTGATATGAAGAAACAGCTGCCATAAATTCTCAGGTAGTATCAGACTGAGAAGTATGATGGACCATGTACAGTTCCGGTGCATTTAGCTAAATAGATGGATCATGCTCGTCGTTAATACCTCTCTGCAGATTGCAGAACCGCTCTACGTGACTTAATATTGGAGATAAAGTCTGTATAGAACACCATTTTTCAATTGGGTTAATTTACAAAGGTGCTACAGAAAAAGAAAGTGGGTCAAAATTGATACGTTTATTGTATGTTGAGGAACACTACCTATAGAGTGTCAGGTTTCCCAGGATCATTAAAGAGCTTTTTTGTCCTAGGTACAACAAAACAAAACAGCCCCAATTCATTCATTAATTCACTCCTTATTCATTCATTTATCTAAAATGTAGTGAGTGTTTTTAATGTGCCCAGTCCTGTTCTAGGTGTGGAAATACAGAGGTTTACAAGAGCCAAAGCTCCTCTCCTCATGGAGCTTAGATACTAATGGGGTGGGGGTGGGGGGGACAGACAACAAATATAAAATATGTCAGGAAGCAAAATGCGCTCCGGAGAAAAAGCAGGGTAAGGAGACGGGAGGGCCTGGGGTGAGGAGCTTGCGGAGATGGTGCGCGACATTCGGCTGGCACACGCGGGACACTGAGCCAGCTCAAGTCCCTTCCAACGATCAGCGCTAAATATTTTCAAGATCTTCCTTAGGAGGAGGGCGATGCTGCTTCCTACAGGCTGACGGGAATGCTGCTCAAAGAGATGTTCGAGCAGAAGCCTGGACCCAGGAGTGGAGCCCTAAGACTCCAACACCTGAGCAGTGGGAGTGTAAACTGTGCAACTCTTGGAAAGCCAAAGGGTATTAAGACACATAAAAATATTCATACAATCTTCTCGCCAACTGGCACTTACAGGAATTGGTACTAAGGAAACATCCTAAATATGGTAAAAGGCTTTTACATAAAGAAATGTTTACCATAGTTTTGTAGTTTAGGAAGAATCTGAAAAGAGCCTAAACAGCTGACATCACGAAAATGATCACAAGAGCCCCGGTACATCATGAGGGCAGGTTCCTCCACCCTGGTACCACCGACATGCTGTGCTGTACGATTCTTCGTTGCGAGGGCTGTCCTGTGCATTTCAGAACGTTTAGCAGCATTTCTAGCTTCTGCCCAGTAAGTGCCAGCAGCACATCCCCTTCAGATGCGAAAACCAAAAATGTCTCCAGACACTGCCAAATGTCCCCTGGGGCGCAATACTATCCCTGTTTGAAAACCACTATACAAGATAGAATATTATACAGTAACAATGATAGGTTTATAAATTATGTGTAATAAAAATGCCTATGTAACAACATGAAAGGCAGCATAAAAATATATTCATAACGAGGCCACAATTATGTAATAAAACAATGTGTGGATAAAAGCTGTGACTGCAATAAAACTATATGAAACTTTGGTAAAGGATGTAAATAATTGGGTAAGACTTACGAGGCTTCATTTATTTTCACTTCTCATAATTGATTATTGTCTCAGAGTTAAGCTTCATAAGATGAGGAAAGATTGCTATATCTGACAGGATTGTCTTTTTTATTGGTTTCGGGGTATTTTTATTAGAATTTGTCTATAAAATACTTGATTATCATACCTGCACTTGCAACATTACTTTCTCTTGGAAGAGACTCTACAAGGTACCTCACTAATAAAAAAACCATGAAGGAAAAAAAATTTTATATCCCTTCAAAGGCCATTTGTTCCTGGGACAAAGGCAAATGGAAAAATAGAAAAAATAATCGTGACATGGACTCCTTGTTCAGATTAGACTTTGTGGGTTATGGGGAAACAAAACTGTAAAACAAGAGGATTAGGACACAAGGCTAGAAAAGCAACCAAGGAATCAAAATTAACCTTCTGGCCTTCCTCCCTGGGAGGGTGAGAAAGAAGCATGTTAATTTTTTTATACCCTGTAGGTCAGTACTTATCAATATTTTGTGATTTGTGACACTATTTGTTGGAATTTTTTTCTATTTCATAACTCTTCATGACTATTGCTTTAAAAGGAAAGCTAAAAAAGTAGAAACTTATAAATTTTGATTCTATTTTAAGGATTTGGTGAAATTTTCCTGCTATTGCTTGAGGAAACTGGAGGCTCTCTGAATTGTTGTTGCTAAGGACCAGTGGTTCTCAAACTTTAACTTGCATTAGATTGCTGAGTTCCAACCTCAGAGTTTCTGATATCTTAGATCTGGGATGGAAATCCAGGATTTGCATTTCTAACAAGTTCCTGGGTTTTTCTGATGCTGCTGGTCTGGGAACCATACTCTGAGAACCACTGGTTTCAACAAAACTTTTCCTGGCCTCTCGCTTTAGGCACTGACCTGGGCGTTCTTGGGGACTGGTGCCTCCTTTCCGGGCAGTGTTCTAAAACACTCCTGGCTGAGGCAGGGGACTGCTTCCAGTATCAGAGCAGGCTTGTTACCCATGATTCCCTGTTTTCCTGCCCTTCACCTCCACATAGCTCTTAAATCCTGACAATAGGATTGTCACCTAGGACGTCTTACCTTTTTCCACTCTGGGAGTTAGGACCTCCTGGTCCTTGTCCATTCACCCACTTGGCTCCCAGACCAGCTTAGCTTCTCCCTGGCTGGCAAATCTGCCTGCTTCTAACTCCCAGCTTGGTTCTAAACCAGTTTCCCAACATTTCTTGGTACATCATGCCCTCAGCTTCTGAGTAACATTTTCATAGCTCCCCTAAACCAAAGGAAATACATAATGGTTCTGTTTATTAAGTAGTTAGATCCAAATAATTTAATAGTAGTAATTGTGTAGTGTCAGTACACATTGCTGTGTTGTCCTCAGAAATGTTCAACTTTGTGAGTTTCCTGTGTGCCTTAAGGCACAGTTTTGGAATCAGCTCTATACACTGTCTCATCCCATCAACCTTCTTTCATGTCCATAATCTCAGAGGGAACATGTCCACAATTTTCTGCTACACATGCCTCAGCACTCCACAAGCAAACGCAAATTGATGGCAATATTTATATTTATTTTTGCAATGTCTTGGATAAAAACCATTTAAACAATGTCGGGTAAGGTGTTATTCTCATAAAAACATCTTCTTTCAAAACAAATGTATTTTTATTTTCCATAAAAGTTAAAATTACATGCTAAAACAGAGTTAATCACAACACAAAACAATATCAGAAGACTCACAGAGTAAGACCAGATGATGAGTTGCAACATTAAACTAAACAATTACACAGAACTAGAAAACTGACTCAGTAGTAAAATATAAAAATCTACAATTATAAATATAAATTTGGTCCATGGAGATGCTAGAGCAGTATTTACAGTAAGTATCAGATTATTTCTACTTTAGGTGAATACTGTGGTTGTAAAATGTTGAATATCATAGGGAACAGAGTGTTTTATTTACAGTAGACTATATTAAAAGTTATATTTCTAGCAAACCTGATGATTGCTACAAATACAGCTAAAAATTTGACACTAAAAACAAACATGTTTTCTGTAGTTGGGAATTCCTAATATCTATAAATTGAAATTCTCTGTTAAAATCAATATGAAAAAAAGATACCACAATTCCATTCTTAGAAATACGGTAAATTTCAATCATTTTAGTTTAAACACAATAAGTGAATCACAAGAAGTTTTGCAAAAAGGCACACATTGTTAATGATGTAAACTTGGCAGCAGAATCCTATGTCATGATAGTTACTGTCAGGTGACGTGAAGTAAACAGATAACAGAAGAACTGGACTAATTTTCCTGTCTAATTTTAGGAAGAGGAAAGCAATGCCCAGATGTGGACTCTTCTCACCCTTTTCCATGTTAAACTAAAGACTCTAAGCTCTCGGCTATATTTCCATCAGGCAACGCTGCACCATTACTGTCCAGAGAGGTGGACGGATTCTCTTCCTGTCTCGTGCTCACAAGGCTGAGGACTGCTTTGTAGAGAAATTGATACTGCTCCTGGAGAACAGAGAACGGGAGGTCAGAAACAGGAAGCTCACTGAGGACATACGTTTGTAAAAAGAAGCAAGGTTTTCAGTCACCCTTTGCCACTGTCATAGAAAGGCATTGTGTTAAGGGCTCTGTTTTAATCAGCAGAGGTACACCATCCAGGTTAATGCCTCTTTCTGATTAAATTTAAAGTGGCTGTATAATTAGCCAACTTCATTGACCTAGAACACTGGCCCACTACATTTGCCAATGGTAAACACTCCATGCTTATTCATTTACTTCATGGAATCAGAAGGTGATGTGATAAGGTTCTGATACTGATTTATCAACTTGTGTGTAAACCCTTTGGCACTAGGCTCCTGTAACCCACTACGTTACTCATTTTCCTTTCTCCTTTTGTTACAAAATCTGTTGGGTTTGTCTACTTATGAAGAGGTCTCAGGACCGCATTGTCAGCCCAGGAACTCATGAGGAATGCAGGCCTTTCACAAGACCCACTGTTTACCAAGTATGCTTCACACTCTACCAGCCCGACGGGTCTTATGTCCTGCCTGGTGAGAAGAAGAGTGTGTGCCTGTGTACCCTGCTGTGGTCTCACGGTAGAGACACACAGAAGAATAAAGTAGTTGTTCTCTTACAGATGCCAACTTGGGGATGGTGAGGTGGGGGAAGGTAGTTGCAAAGAACACGAGCAAGTGGCTGGCTCCGTAGTAGAAAATCATTAGGACCACACACCCCATTAAATGCATTTGTGAAACTTGGGTATAAGTTTAGTCCGCCGAAAGCAATTTCATACAAGACAAGCTTGATACAACTCAACTCTCCTGAATGAGACTTTCAATAAGGGCTCTTCTGAAGTGCATGTGCACAAGGGTTACCTTACTCTCTGGCCAGCTGGTCTGGGCTAGAGCTTTGAAGATGGGCTCTTTATAAGGCCCTGACACATACCCAGACCAGGAAGCTGGAGGTGAGCCTATGACTTCTGCATCCACCTAAGCTTCTCCCACTGGGGCACTTGCACAAAGTTCCCTATTGTCTTTCTAGCGCTTGTTTCTGTAATAAAAAAACTTCCAAATTATTCTCAGAGTTGAGACTTATCTTTCCAGATGTGCTGTGCTCTTTCTTGATTGTACGAGTGTCTCTCTGTCTCTCTCTTTTTAAAACTACCCCCAGAATTAGCTACTTCTTAAGTTCAGAAAATGAATTTGGCTTGAGAAAAAGGTGAACAGCTGAAGTCTATCTTCTGACTCTTCTTTGAGGTTATGTAGAACCCTAACCCCGGGAAAATAACTATTTATTTTGTTGGATAAATCAGATTAGTTGGTGCTTCTACTGAGGATATTTTTCAGAATTACAATAAGTCTTGAAAAAGGTACACAATGAAATTTAAAAATTTTGATCCATCAATTTTCTGGAAAATAAACTTTAAATGTTTATTGTTCCAGTGCTATGGATTGCAAACTGAACATAATTCAGCTTGAAAACTACATGCTAATATTATCAATGTGATCTTTTTTGATACAGGACAAAACGATTTTGGTAGCCTCTAGAAAGTAACTTGTGCTCTAATGAGAAAAGTTTGGTTCGCTGCTTTATTACTTACAATGTCAGCAAAGACTCCTGGCCTCATCAAATTGATCATCTTGGCTACCTGGTAAACATCCACTGAATTTTCTTTTTCTAGTTGGTGCATGAGGGTTGTCAGAGCACAGAAAGTTCCTGCTGTCACTCCTCCATGCCTGGAAACAAATGGAAGGGACAAAGACTCCATTCAGATGCATCAAATGTTCACATGTGGAACTCACAGAGCACATGGCCTTGATAATTCTGCAGTAAGAACACTGAAATTTTTAATAAATTGTCTCATTACTTTATAGTGCATGGAACTGTGGTTTACTTCTAATCACTGGGGAGTGTTCATGATATTAGTAATGAGACACTTTATAGAAGTTCAATATTTGGTGATACATTTCTTATTTTTATACTATGGAAGGAGTTGGCAGTAAATCAAAATGATCTGACTGAGGTTATAATATATATTATGTAATATTATCATATGCATCATATATAATATGTATTGATATATAACATGATTCCAGCATATGCATTTTTTATTTGTTCACAACTGAAACTTGGAAAGATCTATTGGATAAAAATTCCTGTTTCTGGTAAATAAAAAATATATCAATTTTACTCCTATCCCAGGAAGCCAATGGCTGAGAGACGCCTCGCTGGTTAGCACCTGAAAATTCAGGTTCTAAAACATTGACTCATTCACACAAAGTGTTCTTAGTGTAGAATGCAACAGCAGACGCTTGTGATCGTGCACACATTTTCTGCCTTCAACAGGAGCTCCCAGAGAAGCGGAAAAAAACCCCAAAACTGTTCTGTGTTAACCCTGTCCATGAGAAGCAGATAATCCACCCTGGCTGAACAATTCACGATTGGTCCAAAGTACTAGGTTAGTACAAAGACAACAGAAATATACATACACACAGAGAACGTCAGGTGTGAATTGATTTAAAGTGTGGAACTTACTCATCATGAACAATCATGGGCCCATCCCTGGTGGCAGCTTCTTCTTTGATAATACTTATAAGTTCAAAAGTTTTACTAATGGGGCTATCTGGATTTGGCCATTTGGGACACTGAAAATGCCGCACTTCAAGTACATAATCATCCTATAAGAAGAGATAAAAATTACTGTTTTAGAAAGTGTCATACTGGTTGGTGTGTAGAGGAATTGAGGTAAATCAGGAATTATAGGAAGGCAATAAAACCAAAAAACACGCTGAGTGAGTAGCAGTAGTTGCAGCCTGTCCTCCATCGTGGAAGGGAGAAACTGCCGCGACACCACATTTGCCATGTACAGAGGTGATCTCTTTTTTATTCAGAAATAAACCTTGTTGGTGGGCTTATCTTGCCAATCAAATCATGAACAAAGATGTACCTGTGCCGATAAATTTAAACTTACAAAAAGAAATCTTCAGTTTTAAAATTTGTTTTAAAAATAGCATAGACTTCTTCCTTTAAAAATTGTGAATCACTATATCGTACACCTGTAACTTATATAATATTTTACATCAACTATACTTAAATTTAAAAAAAGAAAAAAGAAAAAAATAGCATAGACTTCTTCAAATACCACCGTTACTCGGGTTTAACTAAGGGAAGAATAAGATTGCTTGACACGGTGTGGGAAATGCTGGTACGGAGGATGGAGACATGGTTTCCACTGCAGTCCCAGTTCTGATCTTTGCTTATTAAGTGACCAAACCAGGTCGTGTGACTTTAAATCTCTTAAACCTCTGATCCCCAGTTTCCCAAAGTGGCTTATACATATATAGAAATTTGATTTATGACTGAACTGGTATTGTTGATCTATAAATGATGCTGGAACAATGGTTATTCACACAAAAATAATAAAATTGGACCCTTGACTCACAAAATATAAAACATCAGTTTCAGGCAGAACTGTAAAACATTTAGAAAACAATGTATTTGCCTTATCAATTTTATAAGTTTTGGTCAAATATTCTTATGTATCCTATATGTTTTACCAGTTTCAGAATTAGGGTAAAGTGAAATATTTAAACCATCTAAAACATGATTTATTTTTTTTCTGATTGAGAAAGTCCTCTGAATTTCGCATGCTTTACTCATCATTATTAGCATCTTTCAATCTTTCACAGGAGCTGTGCAATAATTTATGAACTGTGCTGTAATCACAGAAATAGTTATTGACAAAGAATTCAAATTGGTGCCTTGTAGATAATCAGGAGTCTAGTAAAACAACCCTAGTTCATTGCACTGCATGTTTTCAAAGCAGTTCTTCAATTAACAACCCTCTGTACATCAGTAGAGAGCAGTAAGCTTTTTTTGGTAGGTAATATTTTTCCCATTTTACTTAGGAGAATACAAGGTAAGGACTTGCCTTAAAACGTGAGAATTAGGATTAATGAAATTATTTTTTACTCTCTTTATTTTCAACTTAACTTCCATCAGCAACTGCTTTGGAGTAAAAGAGAAATCTTTGACTTCCTGTGTGTGTAGAAGTCAGGGATGGTAGAGTTTAGTGATGGCTAATTGTTTAATGATTCTATAAGATTTTGAAAATGAAAATGACAAGTGAGGTAAAATTTATTATTTGGGTAATCTGTCTCAATTTGTAAGAAATCAGATTCCTTCTTTTTATTTCTAGGAGAGATTCTTAAATTGGCATATATTTAACATGTGCTTAAGATGAAAAGCTTGTCATTTAAACTAAGTCCATACCTGGGTAGCTTCTAAGATAAAATCTTGCATTATAAGTTTTTCTTCGTTAGACAGACATTTGTGTTCTTCAGCCATAAGAGTGACCGTAAAACTCTCACAATTTATAGGCTCATCCTTATTTGGCCAGTAAACAAATTCATCTTCTGCCTGGAGGATTAAAAACCAAAGAAGATTCTAGATTTTAATAAAATGTTTAAGTCAGACTGTGAAACGAAATTAACTGGTTGCCATAGACAATTCAACTCAAATTTTTCTTTGAATCTCAAAATTTACTCTTATAATATCCTAACAAGTTTTGTTTAAAAAAATGTAAATAGAAACATATGGACTGACTTCCTTCATGATTGCAATTCTAATTTCCTTAAGCAGCATAATAAATACTTAAGTTGATTTCAACCTACTTTTATTTAAAACTGTCATTCAACAATTTCAGACCTGGGATATTGCATCCAAACCAGGTCCAATAATAGACAAGGTGCAACTTCAATATTAGTTTATTGGTTGAAAAAAAATACATTCTTTGTATGCTGGACTCCTGGTGGTTGTGACTTGATACCTACCCTGTAAAGAACATGCCAAGAATGACCTGAGGGACTTACCATGTTTTGACCATCTGGAAGCATAACGACCAGCTGGGCATTATGGTCCCATATCATCCTCCAGAAATCCTTGATGGTATGGAGAAGGGGATGCTGGGTGATGATGAATTCATTGCTCTGATAATAACCCTACAAAACCAAAGAGAAGATAGAAAGAGCCTTGGCATATGACTTTAAACATTCAAAAAACATTTATAGATTAATGGGTACTGTCTTTTTATTTGTAGGTTGTGTCTATAAATAATAATGTGATTATTATAGCCAATGTTACAGACACCTCCTATATGCCAGGTATAGCACTAAACATTTTCTTCCTTTATTCCTCACAGTAGTACTATGAGAAAGGGAATGTGATCTTCATTTTATAGATGATTAAACTGAAGCTTAAGAAATTAAGTGCTGTGCCCAAGCTTACCCAGCTATCACCTCTAGGAGGAGACAACAAAAATGGCTTCTGGACTATGTCTCTTACACTAGATAGAACGGAAATGTAGAGATTTTATATTTCTTACTTTTCACAAGTCCCAATGGCAGAGTGCTAAATTTCACACCTACTGGCAACCGGATACCTTTACACCCTGGCTGCCACTACGGGAGAGGAGCCGGGGGGCACCTGGCAAATGTTGCTGCAGAAACCTGAAAGCTGGTGCCATTGAATTAATCATGATTTCCACGTTACTGCTTACCAAAATCATGGCTCAGTTAGCCCCTTCTGCAATGGAATCTCTCAGATCGCATTCTTATCTCCCACGGGCTCATTTGAAGTGTGGAATATTTTCATTTTTTATTTTTTAAGCTTTATCTTCATTTATTCATCAAGTAGAATTCTACTCAATTGACTTTGTTTTGGTTATAATCTTGTTTGAGAAGCAGAAAATTTTTAAGTTCATATATTCGGATTTGAATGAACAGGTTGTACATAATTAAATGTTTTTCTGGTTAATTGTAGATTCTTTGGCTGGGAAGAGACCTTGAAAGGACCTCTACTTTATCCTGCAACTTCAGTCAATATCCCACTTAAGTCATTCCAGGTAGATAAATATTCATCCTATTTTGTAAATCTTCAGACATAATGTGGCAAGTTTTGTAGGTAATATTTTCCAGCATTTAATTATTTTCTTGACAAGAACAGTCTGTCTTCTATCTAACCAGCACACAATGCAATATTTATATTTGTTCTCTTAACCCATTCTCGATTTTTAAGTAAAAATATCTGCTTCCTGAAACTTGGAAAGATCTATTGGATAAAATGCCCTCTCTGCTCAGCCAGGGTGGATTATCTGCTTCTCATGGACAGGATTAACACAGAATAGTTTTGGGGTTGTTTTCCGCTTCTCTGGGAGCTCCTGTTGAAGGCAGAAAATGTGTGCACGATCACAAGCATCTGCTGTTGCATTCTACACTAAGAACACTTTGTGTGAATGAGTCAGTGTTTTAGAACCTGAATTTTCAGGTGCTAACCAGCGAGGCGTCTCTCAGCCATTGGCTTCCTGGGATAGGAGTAAAATTGATATTTTAAAATAGGGGTATTAAGATGCCCCTATTTTAAGTGTGGCATGCTTTTAGATGCCACCTCCACACATCTCCCTGTTTCTTGCATGGATATACCTTAGTATTTTCTAGATAAACAGAACAGTGATTTTGGCACGGGGATTAGGACCCTTTCATCTGAAGGCAAACTCTGTGATTGATTGACCTAAAATGGAAATGAAGGTCACACAACAGCTACTAAAGCACTCATCCCTCTGATAGTAGATCTAAATGCAGAAAGAAAGTATTGTATCTTTAGAAATCCAAGTCCCCAAATGAGCCCGGTTTGCAGGGTGAGAACCACGCTGCAAACCTGGAGTGGTAATGTGAACGAGACTGGACTTTGCTAAAGCTGGTGTATCCCGGGTCTGCGGGGAATCTGCTTTGGTGAATGAAATGGAGCTGCTTAGACAGGTGAGTGGATGTTTTGTATCTACTCATGGTGAGTTTGGTTCCCACATCTACTCGTTGTCTTGATTAAGGGTTCTCCAGTCCCAGCACACATAAAAACATCAAGGAATGCTGTGCTTCTATTGCTGCTGTGGGCTGTGAGCCTGCAGTCATCAGATACGACTCATGTCCACCTGTGGTGCCTCCCTTATCTGCCAGTCACTGCTTTGGGCAGCCCACTCTGGTTTTGATTCTGATAACACAAGCTGCAGCAGTCTCCCCAGGGGCTCTCTGACTTACCATGATGTAGGAGGCATTGATGTAGTCTGTGCCTTCCCCACTCAGGGATGAAATGCCAACCCTGGATCTTTCCACTGGGAATACAGAACATTCATCATAAACAAGTAAGCTCTTAGCACTGTATCTCCTCCCCGCCCCTGCAAATGCCAAAACATAGCTGCATTTTGCAAGTTGAGTGTGTTTGACTTTTAAGCTAGTTTTTCTATGTATTTTGCACTTCTAGACGAAGACTTCAAGGTTTAAGAGTCTTTGTTAAGTTATATTATCTGGCATGATTAGAAAAATATGAGTGTATTGTTTTTGTTCCAAGATGTACAAATATTGTCAAATTATCTACAAGGCTTCTATTATTTAAAAAGTTGGGGGTTTTTTTCTTCCAAAATTCAACATAGCTTACCAGGGATGATGGAAGACGTTCTGTTCTTTTCTCTGTTGCATTGCTTTAGGGCTGTAGAATAGTCACTCTGTTGTATATTTGATTGACTCAGGAGCTGAGAAAGGGTGTCAAGGAAAAATACAGATTATTTCATTTAAGCCCCTCAAATAAACACACACACACACACACACACACACACTCAGATACACAGGAGACTCAACAAAGATAAGATACTGAATATAAATATATCTGACTTATTTTCCAAGAATTCCTTGAATTAAACTTGTTCTGGGGGACTCCCTGGTACATCTATGTTCTATATTCTATACCAGGAGGGTTGGAATAAGCAGAGAACACTTGACGTCTAGTTTGACTTTCAGCATTAGGAGCCTTCCTCTATGGTGTGGGCCCTCCATTTTCTCTACTTAAATCTCACACTGCAGCTGGGAGATAAATTGCATGTGAGTGTGTATGTATGTGTGTGTGTACATATATATGCATATAGTTGGATTTTATTCATTATTTTAGTACTCAGTCACACGAATTATCTACTTGCTATTTATCTATTCCCCAGTTAGTGAATGTTTGGGTTATTTCCAATGTTTTGCTATGTCAAACTTTGTAGCAATGAATATCCTTTGTATATTTCTTAATGTGCACAGGTGAGGGTTTCTATAAAGAATTAGGCGTCACTGGTGTTTAATTTTTGACAGGCTAACAGATGAAAAAAGTATATCCCGGTTTTGATTTGCATTTCCTTACTTATTGTGAAATTGTTGATTTTAGTTACTTCTTCTTTGATGATTGCCTTTTCATATTTCTACTTCATTGCCATTTACTAATTTGTAGGGGGTTTTGACTATTAAATGTAAATCTACAGTCTGCTAAGAAAGTTGCAAATGTCTTTGTTCTCTTTAATCACACAGACATTTACAGCCAATTCAGTTTTTCCTTAAGATTTCTGTAATTTAACATTTTAATTTAAGAAGTCCTTCTCTACCCTGAAGTTCTCAAGAGATATTTTCCAATATTTTCTTATAATAGTTATAAAAATTTGTTTTCATCTTTAGATATTTAATCCATCTTGAATAATTTCAGTGTTTGAGGTGTGGTAGGGACCTAACAGTACTTGTTTCTACATGGAGATTGTCCTAATATCATTCATTGATTAATCCATCTTTCCTCACCAATTTGTAATGTCATATAACAATTTCCATACACACATGGTTCCTCTGGTTCATTTGTCTGTTTTTCAATATTAATTATATTTGCATAAAAATTATTATATTTGCATAAAAAGTCTTTCATATACAGTACAACAAATTTCTATTCTTTATTTTTCAGTATTGTTTTAGTGTTTTCAATTCTTTACTTTTTTTTTTTAATAAATTTTTATTTATTTATTTTTGGCTGCATTGGGTCTTTGTTCTGGTGCATGGGCTTCTCATTGCGGTGGCTTCTCTTGTTGCAGAGCATGGGCTCTAGGCGCATGGGCTTCAGTAGTTGTGGCACTCGGGCTCAGTAGTTGTGGCTCGCGGGCTGTAGAGTGCAGGCTCAGTAGTTGTGGCCCACAGGCTTAGTTGCTCCGCGGCATGTGGGATCTTCCCAGACCAGGGCTCAAACCTGTGTCCCCTGCATTGGCAGGTGGATTCTTAACCACTGCGCCACCAGGAAAGTCCTGATTCTTTACTTTTCAATGTTGAGGTGGGTTTCTGATAAATATTTGTTGAATAAATAGACATGCAATTCATTTCAAGGACATTTTTCTATGGGTAAACTTGAATAAATACCTTTTCTTATAGGACAGTATATACACCCCCCTTCCAAATTTCCCTAGTTAGGATGTTAACAGGAAACAGAGTCAAATGTCTCTGTTTTTAATTAGATTCTGATCTCATAACTGATATTTCCATTTTGATCCTGAATTATCCAGTATAAGCAATATCAATTCTTTTATTAATTTAATTGTGTAGGGGGTAAATCATATTTAAATAAGAAAATGGGTAATAGATGTATATTTTTAACTTAGAAAAAAGCCATCCTAGCAACATCATGTTAATGCTTTACATTTATTATCTGTTTCTGGAAGCTGTACTGTGCACTTTTTCTTCCTTAAAGTGTTCCTTTATGACTCACATAAGCTTGGCTGAATAAAACATTTATGCTTTCCTGTCTGCAAGTTCTAAGTTCAGCTTCCACCCCTCATCTGTCTCTTACTCCTCCCAAAGCACAAAAGGTGCTGAACGAGAAGGTAAAAAGTCAGAGGGAACTCATGACTACATCTTCTATGTTGTAAGCTGCGGAAAAGAAAAGAGAAAAAACTTCAATCTGGAGGTTTGTTAACTCTCCTGGGTTTTTCCAGGGCCTTCTGAATTCTTCCTAGACATTCCTTCTTCAGAAATTGGCCCTGTTTCTCTAGCAACCCTGAGAAGTAAGAGGTTAGTATAGAAATAATGGGGAACAAAATAACATAGCCTTCATTCTTCTGGAAGATGACAGCTCTGCAAATCCCCCTATCTCTGCAGGCAGGTCTGGTAACAACTGCTTTCTGAATTCTTTGCTGACTGGTTTCTGGAAGTCAGAGAGCTAAGTTGTGAGAGGTAGAACATTGAACAAAGCATGCTCCCCTGTCTAGCTGACTGCCTCGTGACAGGGTGGGTGGGAGAAACTGGGGTTGAAGAAGCTATTCTTGTGGGGTGGCCTATTCTAGTCTGGGGGCTTCAAGTGAGACCGACTCTTCCAAAAAGTAGCACAAACAGCCTGAGCCACAGCACTCGTGGTTAAGTGGTCTGGTTTTCTCAAAGCGAGAAGAGCACTTACACCGTCTGTGTTAGAAGTTCTGCCTGTTCCTCCTGTTCTGTTCTGTGCCCTCCTTTCCTGGACCACGTCTGCATTTCTAGGGTTTCTGAGAACTTTCCCTCTCGCTACTCAAAATTAAGGTTCTTGAAATTTGCCAAGTGGCTTTGTTGCCTGTTGTAAAGGACACAACAGAGCCACTGGGCCAACAGAGCACTCAGCCTGTCCACACGGCTTTGTCCACTCAAATGAGGAGATGCAAGAACATTCCAACCTGTGGTGACACCCAAGAGAGGGGCTTCCGAGAGAACTCACCTTGAATTGTTTGTCTAGCTTTGTTTTGCCTGTTGGTCCAGGAATGAGGAGCCCGTTAACATAGGCGTGGATGTGGCTGTCCGGGACCTCAGTTTCTTTACTAAGTATCGCCTCGACCAGCGCGTCATGAATGAAGACATACTGTTCCTGGCAAAGCAATGACAAACAGGGATATCACCTCAGGTTTTCCTTATATGTACTGAGGTACAAAAGTAGTATCTTCCACTGATGGACAAAAAGCGTTTTATAAAATGGAAGGGAGGACCCACAAGAGATTGCTTACCAGCCCTGGCAGGAAGTCAGATGGAGGAAAAGGTGGTCATCCAGAAACAATACAACTCTTTCCATCCCTCACCTCTTTATTTCTTGTGCATTGGCGTTTAGGGAAGGAGATCGCTGGAAGATTTGGGGAGGCAAAGCAATGCCCTCTCTGCTCATCCTTCAAACCTGAGACCCTCTTCCACATTTTGCACTGACTTCTCTACTTCTGATGTGTCTTCCCCTTCTGCCCATTCCAATTCTCCTTTTAGCCAGTCATATATAATTTAGCACAATTATCTATACAGTTTTTAATAGTTATCTTCTATTTCATGTATGGGACTCTTCCCTCGTCTTATCTGACTAGAATGTCATTTCCTTGATGGAATGAAGTTTGGTTGGTTTGGTGTGGAAGCCCACTCAGTCATATGTTTCTTATTGCTTTCAAGCTGCCATACAGTTTTCAATTTAAATCCATTTTTATTTAGAAATAGTGAAAATAAAATACAGGTATGCAGAGTTTGTCCCGTGTCATATATGGGTAAATGATCTGGGCTTAAAAAAGGGAATAATTTGAGCATAATTCATACTATTTAAATATGAGAATGAATCCATTCATTCATTACATGCTGGAAAAGCTTGAGGATTCTGCAAGAGGAGATGAGGGTTGACTGATCCACTTACTCTTTTTCTGAATCTTGCCTGTGACCAGTGTCATTTTAAAAATATTCGCCATTTGGTCATAAAATAGGCAAAATTTAGCTGGTCCATCCATGACTTATGTGCAAGTACCTGGTGTTATAGTTTGAATTGTGCACGCCTCCCGCCCCCGCAGAAGATATGCTGAAACCCTAACCTTCCAGTACCTCAGAATGTGACCTTATTTGTAAATAGAGTCGATGCAGATGTAGTTAGCTAAGATGAGGTAGGGACTGGTGTCCTTATAAGAAGAGGGAAATTTGGACACAGACACGGACACAGAGGGAAGACAGGCGTGTGAAGAAGGAGGCAGTTAGGCTGCCAAATCCAGGGAAATATGAGGCTATCAGAAGCTTGAAGAGACAGGGAAGGATCCTTCCCTAGAGGATTCGGAGGGAGCATGGCCCTGCCTACCCCTTGATTTTGGACTTCTATCCTCCAGAAGTAGGGGACAACACGTTTCTGTTGTTTTAGGCCACCCGGTTTGTAGCACTTTATTACAGGGAGCCCCATGGGACTAACGCACCTGGTAATACAAACTCTGGTCTATCCAGCATTTTAGGGACATTTCCAACCCTTAGATAAAGGAAATTATCCTTTTTATCATACCTCGGTTTGCACCAAGTAATTTCTTTGTGAACGAATGTGTTTTAAAAAGCCGAATATGTTGACGGTTCCTTCATGTTGAATTTGCTGCAGCATACTGTCTAGCACGATATATGTGCCTGTTCTTCCAACACCAGCACTGAAGAGCACACAGAGAAAGAGACTTCAATGTCAACATAAAATACATTTGAGGATTGGTCACTCCTGGCTGTCTTGTAAATTAGTATCCTTCTCCAAGCAAATGAGCCACTTAGTAAGTAATTCAGCAGTCCAAGACAGTAAGCAGCTTAGGAGTTAAGCATAATGTTTCAAATAGCAAACAAAGTTTTCTTTTTTCTTTCTTGCTTACAGGTCAAACTCCAAAGCAATCTGATTATTCCTGTTGGAGATTTTTTATTTTCAATTACAGTTATTATTCGTTATACATTATACAGTGGAAATATTATGTATCAGAGTATAGCAAATAGACATTTAATTTGAGAAGAATGAAAGCATCGGCCTCACCAGACTCTGAAAAGACAAGGTCTCTGGGTCTGTATTGTCAGGTAAACATGTTTGTAAAGGTTTCCGCGTTAATGGAAAAAAAGAGTTTGCGAAGGCTTTCAGCTGAAAATATCATTTCAGTGAGATGGTGAGGAATAAAGAATAACTTCAGTCATTTCTAAAGGGCCATTATCTAACGACTTCTTCAAAGCCTCTACTGGAGGGACAGAATTCAGAGACAGGGATTCTTTTCAAATGCTCTGACAAGTAGGAAGTACTACAGTGAAGAATTAGCACCCGCTCTGCACAAGGCTCTGGGCCTTTTCCATTCGCTAGGAAAAATCCCTGACCTTCACAGCTATTTTTCCTGCATCTTCCTGTTTCCCTCAGCTTATCGTCAGGCTCACAGATAAAAAACTCAAGATAGGTCTCTCAAACTTTGAGGATAACTCCTGAGATAGGTAATTAGAATGTGTGAGATACTCTGCATATCAAAGGAAAACAGTTTTTTCTGTAAAAACACAGACGCTGCTTTGACAAAAATACTCCACATAGAAATGAATTTGACTTTTGTGGTCATAAAGCTTGGCACAGAAGTCAGCACGCAGTAAACAGTAACTGCTATTTTTGTTTTAACTGAAAAATATTAAATTAAAGCCTCTAACACATTTTTCTTTTTCTCTGAAACATCATTATTTCTATTCACTCACTCAGTCTTGGAAATTAAAGTACCTGGGCAACGATGAATTGATTACACGTTCAATAGGATATATTAGACAGAACTCAGGAAAATGAGAACGGGGTTTTGACCCCAAACTGTTTAAAAACAACTTAAAATATTTTGCAAAATTCCCCATACTTTGTGCACTTTGGTTTTTCTAATGTAAACCTGGCGTATTAAGTCTACAATAGACTATTAACTCCTAGGAACAGGGGTTGTGTCTTAAGCATTTTTATCCCACGACATTATGTTGTAATAAATGCTTGTTTAATGACAAAACGTTGTTCTGCCTGCTTCACGCAGTTAATAAGCTGAAATCCAATTAACCAATCAAATAGAATATTATACATCATAGAAATACCTGGTGCTTTGAAATATTCAGCAATCCAATTCTGAGTCTGGCATACTCACTTCCCAGTAACCAACGTTTCATGCCCCTCAGCTTGTGAAATCATTCCCACTTTGGCAAAGCCTTTGTTCCACTGATTCCCTCTTTGTTAGCATAAGCAGTTCTATGGGTGTGGAAACCCGGCACTGAGACTCACCTGCAATGGACAACAACAGGCCCTACTGCGTGGCGCTTGGCACGGGATGCCTTTCTCACAAAGGTCAGTACGGGAAGCGAGTACTCTGGCACTCCCATGTCAGGCCACTGAGTGTAGTGGTACTGGGTGACCACGCGCCCACTAGGTCTTCCTTTCTGGGAACCCTGGAAGAGACCAGACAGCTAATCAGCTAAGTATAGGAACATGTACCCACGGGGTCCTTAAACATCATCTCTGGATTCATAGCTTGATGTTGGTGGTTCATAACGAAGCTAAAAAAGTACACTGTCATTTGTGATGGTTAATTTTATGTGTCAACTTGGCTAGGCTAGGGTGGCCAGTAGTTTGGTCAAACACCTGTCACACCAGATGTTACTGTCAAGGTATTTTTTAGATGTGATTGACATTTAAATCAGTAAGACTTCCAGTAAGCCGGATTATGCTCCATAATGTCAGTTGAAGGCCTTAAGAGCGAAGACTGAGGTTTCCTGAAGAGGAAGGTATTCTCCTAAAGACTGCAACGTAGAAATCTTGCCTGAATTTCCAGCCTGGAGTCAATTCTTAAAACACCCTCTCTCTCTCTTTAAATACATATATATATATACACACACATACATATATATCCACATACAGATATATGTTTTTCTAAGGAACCCTGACTTATAACTTGCTCTTTTTCTTTTCCTCCCCTTTTCCAGTCTCCACTATTTTCAGTTGGATGTGCAGTTATCACACGGGGCAGGGACTTCTGTTCCTGTGTCACTGCCACCATTGGCACCATGACCAATGTGGTGCTAAAGCCACATCTGGCATTAAGAGACTTGGAAGAAACTTTTGGGATTGAGGTGTAGCTGTGATAAGAACTCTTAATGCCTTTAATTATTTGTATTTTTACCCTGTTTCGGTTATACCACCTGTTTTCTTAAAAAAGGATCGAGATGTATTACTCAATTGATGATAGCCATCATTTGTGGGCTCACCTTTTTGATCTTTGTGTTTCTTAGAGTAAAAGTCCTCACAGTGTAATATGCAAGCATTTGAACACTCTTTTGAGTGACCAGAAAGTTCCCATACTCTTCATTCCCATCAGCAGGCCAGTACTGGTCACATTTTCTCTGCAAAAGAGAAAGTCAAGATGCTCTTTTCATATTTCAAATGCTTAGTGTAAGTCATCCCTGAAATCAGTAAAGATTTGATACCGTGACTCCCTCATTCTTCTAAACATGTTCTTTCCGTTCTAAGTGATTGCAGATTTGTTGTAGAGGAGAGCAGAGAGAGAATTACAGGGCTGAAAGAGACTTGAGATGATCAGATGCAAACTCCCCCTTTCAGATGAGGAAAGTGAGGCCAGATGTACTGAGTTGCTATAAAGCCAGGACTAGAATCCAGCTCCCATGAGTTAAAATCTACTTCACTCTGCATCGCTTTTCAATGAACCTCATTTGCTTTTTCTTACGGAATGAAGAATGCATTTAAATAGCAGGTAGCTTGAGTTACAGTGAAACTTTTTGACCTTTAACAGTTTCCCTTTAGCTGTCATACTTACTTGAAAGGAATCCTGATTAGCTTCCCTGACTTTTGCTGCTTCCTAATGCTGACTCTGTCAAAAGCAACTTAAAGCATTTCTAATCACTATCTCGGGGATGGCATAATAGATGACCTTCATACCCTTCCTTTCTCCACAAGGTTTGTTATCATGACAATAACTTCCACATTATGCTCCCATATCATTCTCCAGAAATCTTCAGCTGTAGATTTCAGTGGGCCTTGGGCAGCAATGTAAGCTTTTGGTCTGTTGTAGCCCTGAAGAAACAAATGACAAATGTTTCTTACTAACAAATTTGTATGCCATTTTTAGCTGTTCAGTTCCTAAGATCAGGAGATTTTTGCTATAAAAGAAAACCATAAAAAAAAACTTCCAAAGTTAGAGAAACTTACTAGTACTAGCAAAGACAGCAACTCTTCTTTAGTTATAATTTTTGTAAAAAAAAGAGTTCTTTTTGCACTGACACAACCACTATTCTCTGCACCTCTAGTCTAAGTGCATTTAATCCAAGTCTGTTTACTATGCTTAACATCTGGTGCTTAATTGTGCTGCTTTGAAATATGTTTGAGGCATTAGGGCTCAGTTGTCTATAATAGTCAGGAAACCTTTGGTGTTTTCTCCTTACCCTCTCCTTGGTGGCACTGAGCAATGCTAATCATTAATAGCTATCCTTCGCTTATTACCCACTGTTGGCCAAGATAGTTTACAAACATTAACCTTAACCCTTAATTTATATGCAAAATGGAAGCATCATCCCTGATTTGGAGATAGGAAACTGAAGTTCAGAGGAGTTAAGTGGCTTTCCGAGCTTTCACAGTTAGCCAATGGCAGAGCTGGGATTCAAAACCAGTTCTAACTCCAAAGCTCATATTCAATCTGACATACACACTTCCTGCTATGGAAGCCTGAAGTGGTTGCCTACAACAAACCTACGGTATACTTATATTTGGTACTCACTTCTTTGAATTAACTGTTCCAAACAGCATAAACCTGAAGGCAGCTAGACTGCAAGGTCAGTGTCAGGAAAATAACTGAGTTCCATTGGCATTCAACTGACCACACGAAAAAAACCAGTAAGTTAGTCAGTGGTCTGCAGTCCCTGGAGATCTACAGTAAGTTTCACAAAGCTGGGTATCCTGTGAAGGGCCCAAGGTTATAAAGCCTGGTAACTGGTTTAGAAATCATGTGTTTGCCTTTTAGCCAGTACTACCCTGAGAATTTTTCAGTCAAAGTTTATCTATCAGCTGCTATCTACATAGTAATGTGCTAGGAGCTATGGGACATTCCAAATAAGCGCTGATCCTACCCCTCTTATTTAAGGAGCTATAAAACTATCAGAATATATACATCCTACCTTGAATGTAATTTCTCAGCCTGAATTCCCTCTCTCACCCAGGAGATAAACCAAGTACAATAGCTTGAATGCCATTCAATCTGAAAACCTTTAGCTACGGGATCTCTTACTACTAATTTGTATTTTTTATTATCTTTCATGTAATACTTATTACTATTCTATGTACAATACCATGGTATAATAAATTCATAGTTTAACATAATTTTCATAAAATTTCAGTTGAAACATGCTTACATCAACATAATTGGCATTGATGTAATCAGTCAGTTTGCCATCCTTTTCAGCAAGTTGTGCAAGCTTAACCCTACTATGATCATCTGTAATAAAAAAAAGAAAATATTTCACTATAGCATGAACTGCTTTTCAGCATAAAGTTCATTAATATTTACATAATAATTTATCAAATACAATTAAAATCAGTGCAAACATCATTTACTTTAGTCAGCTTTTGGTGGATACAGAGATGACAAAAATAAAGATAAATACAACAAAATCCTCTTTCAAGGTTTCCAATGTGGAAGGTGAGAATGGACATATACACAGAGAGGAATGTTCCGGTGTCAAGAGAGAGGTGCAGAGTCCTAGAGGGACACGAAGACAGAAACTGTATTGGTTTGGGATGAAAATAAACCTTTTCATAGAGGTTGAATCCTGAAGTTGGCATCTTAGATGGGTTTCTAAAGGCGGATACTGGGGCTGTGAACACTGCAGAGCCAGTGAAGGGGAGAGAAGAGTGACGGGGGTGTCGGAAAGCTCAGGAAGGATGGCAGCATGCATGTTCTGAACAGGAGGCTGATGGCAGAAGAAGAAGTAGAGAAGGAAGCAGAAGGGGTCTAGAAAGTTTCCGTGTAATGGTTAGAGCAAACAGCTCTTTCAAGGGAAGACCTCAAAGAGGAACTATTGCAAAGGGAGGCAGGGCAACGACTGCCCCAGAACGGAGGACACGGATCCTGTACTGTCAGTAAAGAGGGGATGAAAACCGTGGTAACTTATACATGGTGCACGGTCATAATTAAATGTGTTGAAATGAGGCATTTGGGATTAAATTCAGTTCTACAGAGAAACTATATTTGGAGGAACTGCATAATAAGGAAAGTGTCACTAGAAGGACACTTGGTGATTTCACTGGGCAGACTATTGTTTTTTCAAGGATGAAGAAATGAATACAGACCAAACTATGACAAGTTAAAGAGACGTTCTGGGATAATAATACTTTGGTGACATCAGCAGCTCGCAAAGATGCAGGAAATGTAGGCAGAAATAGATGTGTGGCCATGGAAAGATGGGCCTGGATGCCAGGCTACTTTTGCATTTTGGTTTTCGGATTTTCAGAAGGGTATTACTGGGTAAGTTTTCCGGGTTGCTTTTCTTCATCTCAAAGTAGGACTGTTATTACCTCTATCTTGCCAGGTTATTTCAGGGATGGAATGAAATGACGAATTCACAGTGCCAGGCACATAGTAGGTGTTCAACAAATGTTAACCTCTATCTGCTTCTTAATTAGCTGGTGGGTATTTTCTATTTAGCTTGTAGAGAGAATGGTCTAACAACCACTTCACCCTGTCCAAGAAGCAACTGAGTTTTTATGTGTAGCAGGATAGCTGCTTCTGTTGAGAAAGACAAACATGAAGCAGAACTTTCTATCAAAATGGAAAGACTGGTGTAGACCTTGTGGGAAAAAAAGACAGCATCCATGCAAACTACTTAGAACTGTGATCGTAAAAATTCCCATTCCAGAAACTAGAATGGAACCAGAATTTAAATAACCAAGCTGGTAATACCATGTTCACATGAATCTAGGAAGGCCCACTGAATATATAAGAAAGGATATAAGTTGAAGTTTTGGGGAAGAATGAAGATGAATTTTAAGAAATGGAGGGGGCTATAAAGGAAAATAAAAGGGAACAGATGTAAATAAGAGGTGCTGCAATAAGACGGAAGAAACCTGCTAATTTCATACAAAAAAATAGGTAAACTTGTCCTAAAGAAAAGAGCCAGAAAGCTGCTCATGGAGGAGAAAAAGAGAGGTCAGCTAAGGTAGTAAAGGGAGAGAAGAAATAAAAAGAATGAATCCAATTAACCCTTTATCAGACCCCAGGGGAGAATGGCAAGAGAGGAGGGAAAAGGGTAGAAGGAAAAAATAGAGTCTAAAGAAAATCCCATTTCATTAGTAAATTCACATCAAGTAGGGGGATCTCAAGTGAAAATAGGACTGTGGAATATAAATAATGACAGAAAACCATAAGAACAGATTTACAGGCCATGGGGTCTGAAGAAAGGACTGGATTAAAATATGAGTTTAGGGCTTCCCTGGTGGCGCAGTGGTTGAGAATCTGCCTGCTAATGCAGGGGACACGGGTTCGAGCCCTGGTCTGGGAAGATCCACATGCCACGGAGCAACTAGGCCCGTGAGCCACAACTACTGAGCCTGCGCGTCTGGAGCCTGTGCTCCGCAACAAGAGACGCCACGATAGTGAGAGGCCCGCGCACCGCGATGAAGAGTGGCCCCCGCTTGCCACAACTAGAGAAAGCCCTCGCACAGAAACGAAGACCCAACACAGCCAAAAAAAATAAAATAAATAAATAAATTAATTTAAAAAAAATATGAGTTTATTTTGTTCAAAAGAAACAGATGTCATTAATTGCAGAATGTATTTAAACTGGAGTGGTAAAACACTCCGTATTATCTAACGCAAGTCTCATCCCCTGATACAAAGGTCCTGAAACAGCTACACCGAGGTCTGCTGTCAGAGGACTTCAGGACATTGAACTAAAAGCACCGCAACGACAATGACAACAAGTCAGAGTTGAGTGAAGGATATACTTACAGGCAACAATATTTATGTATCGGTTCTTGTGCTTATTGTCAGGGTGATTGGAGCTGTCTGCTGTGATACCTAAATCAACAGTACAGCTCTGCACCTCCTGTAAAGAAATTGTACGCATAACGTTTTAACACACATCCTTTCAAACAAAGTGCCTTAAAATATACTACAGAAGACAAAACAAACAAAACAATCTATCCAAAAATTTTTTTTTATATGTTACAACTATTTCTCGGCTAAAAGAAAATGCAGTGAAATAATGCCTTACCTGGTAAAACTCTTTCAGTGTCTAATGAGGGAATGAATGCCAAAAAAGTAAAGAAATCAAATTCCACAGCACACGACAAATGAGAAAAGAAAGTGTTCATATTAGGTTTACAATGGAAAACCATGATCATGCAATAAATACATTTGTCAAATACTAACAAAACAGAATGTCTCAAACAGTTGCATGCAAATCAAAACTTCTAACAGTTTGGAACCTTAACATTATGTAAAAGGAAAAAAATAACACTTTTAGAAGGGGACAGTGGTATAATAATATGACGAATTTTAAAAATGCTGATGAGAAAAACCACATACTTGATGACACATTTTAACATACTAGTCAGATTTACTAATATTCAAATATAATTGTATTTGATCATGATAGAACTATTTAAAACTGAATTAGTAGTACATTTTTTTTGTTTGTTTATTTTGAGTAATTTTAAAGAGTAAACAGTTTCCTATTAGGTGGTCTGTAGAGCTGTCAAAACATTAGAAATCTCCTGAAATTTTTTTTTATCATATATACTATGTCTTTTGAAACAAAATTTAGATAGTACTACTTTCTACATATTTAATTAGTAGACCTCTTTTTAATTAAAATAAAACTTCAATGGGTAGAGAGAAATTATTTCTGCCATTTCTCTTTTAAAATGAATTAAAATCCTTCCCAGGGATGTCTTCTATCTAAATATATTAGTTTGGAATTTACAATTATTTAGTACATATTAAGATAATAACGTGAAAGCTTTATAATTTTTGAGAAAGTATATAACTTAAATATAAATCTGATTCATCAGCAAAATGGCTCAGCCTTTCACTAAACAAGCTTTTAAGTCCTCTTCTGGAGCAAGTCATTCTGACTCTAGATTTAAAAACAATTTAATATATGAACCACTGAAAAGGTGTAGCATTATTAGTTATTAAGCTAACTACTAAGTTAATGAAAAGTTTTCTTCAATCAGACTGTGAGTTAAAAGCAATGGAATTAAGAAAATACTTTTTGAGTAAAAATGTGAGGTTATTTTATTAATTTAATCATTATGAACTGCTTAATAATATTCAAAATGATTTTATAGTTGTGAAAACTGTGACTCTGCCTTTGTATATATGCCTATCAGCAACTTCTACAATAAACTGTCTATTTTTCCTTATGGCTTTTAACATCTGGAAGATTAGACACACCCTTAGCATTTTCTCCCTTTTGCAACTATGATTTTGTTTGATGGATGCCTGATAGTTTCTACAAGTTAATACTGCACCACCCAGTAACCTCTATTATGGTAGGAAAAAATAATTTGATGTTTTAAAAATATAATTCTTCATATTATTCCACTTTACTTAGTAGTCACTTCACACTGCTTTCTAATTCAATGTAGCTATGACTTAGACTTCTTTTAAGATTAAATTAGCTGATTCCTACTGTTTTTAATTTAGTGAAAACATATATTTCATTTCTCTTTCCTTTGGTTTCTTAAAGCTTTCTGATCTCTGGCATTTTGCTTCCGTAAATATGTTCTTGTTGATCTGATTCGTGGGGAGCAGTTTCTGTGTATATTAGGGACGATGGTATATCCTCTGATCAGGATCAGACCTCAAAGGGCTTCAAAGAGTGAGGTCAACTGAGCACTTGGGGCTGAGGTGAGGAGGCGAAAGCAATGTGATGCTTCCTGAAGGGGAGAGGCTGGGGAAGGGGTGGGGATCCCTCGATTTCTAGAATGGAAAGGACATGAGTGTTAGGTTTGAATCCCAACCCTGCTATTTATTAGTTGTTAATTAACTTCTGTGGAAGTTGATTTCATCAGCAATATGAATAGAAATGAAAACAAATAACTTCCAGAGTTGGGTGAAGGTTGAATGTAGAAGCATCTAGTACAATGATCGGCATATTAGGGAGTGCTCAATAAGAGTAACTTTGTGTTTTGTGGTTATTATTGTTAACTGTTGGTTTCTGGCACCCTATTTTGAAAAAGCTCCTTAACTGACAGTTCAGTGGGCCATGATAAATTTGCAGTAAATTTCTCTGCCCCTACCATCTAAGAGTGTTTTACAGAATAATACTAGAAAAATTTTCAGTGATTGTGAAGTTCAAATGTTTTTTAGAAATGCATATTTTCTTCAGAAGATGGGGTTTTACCTTGTATAATATTTATTATGTCGTATAATAAGAGCTTCTGCATTTACACTGTTGTAATCTTTACAATTAAGAGCTTGTATGTACTTTGGCTGAAAATTATGAAATTTACTAGTTTACTATAATTTATATAATTTAGGAAATTAAAAGGAATCAGTGTTACCAATTCAGATTAAAAAAAGAATACTAGAGCTCTGATTTTATGGGAGAGAATTAACAATGTTTTTGTTTTTTCCACTATTACAACTTGAATTTTAAAATGGAAAATCAATTTTCTAAATTGTATGATAACCATAACACATATCCTAAACACATAATTGATTATGGAACTAATAATCTTGCTAGAAGTGAAAATGGTTTCAATGTCAAGAAATAGCCTATTGCTGAATTTTTAAAATTTACTATTTTCCATATTATTTAAAATAGACATATTAAAATCATACCTCAAATTCTTCAGTAAACCCACTACTTGCATGTAAGTCTGCAACATGCTTTGGAAAGTGCTTTACTGGAATTGCTCCAACATCATCTAAGTGAATAAAAAAATCAGGTTGGAAAGGATAATTCAACAGCAATAAATGTGCCTCTCATTTATAGAGATTTATAAAGAGCCTTCTTCTAAAACAACTTCAAAGTTCACTTATTCCTATAATCCCGACTGAATCTATGTTCAAAGAAACATTCAGCAACAATTACCAATTTTCTCTATATTTACTTTCAATCATAACCTGCATTTTAGAATTCTGATTTGATCAGGAATCTCTTTTCCTTTCATACTCTAAAGAGAAACTTAATTTTCAATGTTAAGTTATAAATAATACCACAGCCTCACTTCTTATCAACGGAATGCATCTCTTTATGGATAACTTTCTTTAACATGAGTGGGAGTTGCCTGCAAATTCTGGGAAAAAAATGCAGAAATAATATATTTTCAATTTTACCCTGGACTAAACATAATATATAGTGCAATTTCAGTTTTATAAAATTGTACAGTTTAATGCCTCTCCGTTAAATAGTCAGATGTTTACATTTGAAAACATTTTTTCCTTCTTTCTATAAATAATAGAAAACATTTATATGCAGACTATTCATTAAGGATAATGTCAAAAACCTTTGGGACTTTTAATCTGTAAAATTTCAAGAATTCTAACTTGAAAATATGCTATGTAAACAAAGTCATTGGATCTGTTAACTAATTGTGAAGGGGCCAAATTATTTTACCTGGTTCTGTTTTTTTCTTTTTTTTTCCTGGAAAGACTTTCTTAGATTAAACATATTACTAGTTCACAGTGTGCAATTTCACAATTTCCTTCCTCTGACAAGGAAACATCAAACACATTTCACTAGAACCAGTTAGTTACATCAACAGATGTTCAGCATCTAGGCCATTTAATATTTTTAAGCTTCAGTTACCGAGAATTTGTTGATTTAAAAAAAATTAGAATCCATCTGTTCTCTTTTGGATGAGTATACCTGAATACTAAAATTGAATTAGCGAGTTAACCTTAAGAAACACTAGACAAAGGTGTAATTCCACCTTCACACCTACAGAAGGATCTTGCCTAGAAGTAGCTTTTATAATTAGACAAGAAAACAGAAATAATTTGTCACATTTAAATCGTTAGTTCTCCTAGTAAAGCTTCGTCAAAACCACGGATATTATCCTGCACAGCTAACCTCTTTCCACAAGCAAACTGACTACTTCTCATTTGCCATCATGTCTTTTGGTAATTCTTTCACGAATTGGTCTTCAAGTAAAAGGAGGAGATGCCCTTGATCACCGTTCTTCTAAGAAGTAGAACAGGGAATTCTGGATTTCCTGGACAACCTGATTTTGGATTATTTTATTTATTGTTAATAATAAACTGTGTTGGACTTTGGATAATGGTATAGTTAATTTGCATAACCCACACTGACAGGATATGTAGAAGAGGTATGTTTGAAAGTGAAGGGAACTAAACACAACAGATAACCAAGATCAATTGGTCTCAAAATTCGAAATATGTTAATGAGAAATTGTGCTGTACTAAAAGAAAGAATTTTAATATAAACTAGAAAAACAAAACAGTGGTGGTTAAAGACACAGAACTGATACAGTTGATAAAAGAGGTAAAAGAGCAAAACACTTCTTATTCCTATGCCTGTTGCAAATTACAAGGAAAATGCTTCCCTTCTTTTTGTTTTTTAAATCATGAGACTTCAGAAGATAACTTCATGTAGAATTTGAGCCTCAAGCAATAACATGGCATCTCAGACAATTTAAAAAGAGGCTTCTGTACAAAGATGTAGAGTGGAATGTTTCCATTTGCTTTCCCTGGTTTGGTGACTCTCCATGTCCTTGTCTCGTCCTCTGTCCTCCAGTTCTGCTTCCTTAATTCGCACATTTCTAGAAAACTTTTTTTTTTATTGTTAGCACTTTTCATTTTGAAATGTTATAAAATGTTAATTCAGTAAGTGTCTGTGACCTTAGTTACAGTGTGAACTCTAGGGTCAGTAAGGGTCTTAAAATGACCCTGGTTAATTCTTGAATATTGTTAACTAGGTAAGTTCTGCTAAAACAGTTGATGTTTTCCCAGGGATACAACTGACATTTTTACTTAAAGTATTTCCGGCAACCACACATTCTTTGTGCTCATGTTTTTCTTGTACCCTCACCACTTTAAAATTTCTTTTTTTTCCCGTAATGTAGTTAAGAAACCTTTTCACACATACACTCAGATAATCAGAAGGGAACTAAACTTTATCCTTATTTCTGTGGTTTTTGTCCTGTCCATCCTTACTGCAATGATTTAGTCTGACTTTTGTTGTTTAGGTTTCCATTGAAGGAATGCAAATGACTGAAAGTCAGCATTATTCCTTATTGATATTTTATTGCTATAAATATTTATGTTCTTTAACATATAACATCTGAACAACTATAAATTATTTTGCCACATCACCTGTATGGTTAAGACTGTTCAAAACATTCTTTTTATTAATTAATTACTTTAAAAAAATTAATTAACTAATTTATTTATTGGCTGCGTTGGGTCTTCGTTGCTGTGCACGGGCTTTCTCTAGTTGTGGTGAGCTGGGGCTACTCTTCATTGAGGTGCGTGGGCTTCTCATTGCGGTGGCTTCTCTTGTGCAGCATGGGTTCTAGGCACGCAGGCTTCAGTAGTTGTGGCACGTGGGCTCAGTAGTTGTGGCTCACGGGCTCTAGAGCGCAGGCTCAGCAATTGTGGTGCACGGGCTTAGTTGCTCCGAGGCATGTGGGATCTTCCTGGACCAGGGCTCGAACCCACGTCCCCTGCACTGGCAGGCAGACTCCCAACTACTGCGCCACCAGGGAAGCCCCAAGTCATAAAATTTTAAACAGGAACTTTGAAGTAAGTTTCCCCTGCATTGGCAGGCGGATTCTTAACCATTGCGCCACCAGGGAAGTCCCAAGAATGTTCAAAATTAACAAGAACAAGTTATAAACCTGAATGCCTGATACATAATATTTTCGGCAACACAAACATTTACTAATCTACATTATAGCCATTTGCAAAGTACTCCAATAAGGAAAAACCTTCCAACATCACGCTTTTCATTTAACATCTACCAGCTACTCAGGGTCACACTTTAAGCTATTACCTGAAATTGGAAAGATAGGTGTTGGAGGTGTGGATATTACTCGAGGGGATGTACTGTCCTCTAAGTAAAAGTGTGCAGTCTGGAAACATTTCCTGAAAAGAAAAGAAAGCAATTTATACTACTAGCTGGCATGGTCAGCAAGACAACTTCCGAGATGCTTAAAGATTATGACAGAGATCTCCAGAATTAAAACATAAGTGGAAATCATCTACTTATCACCTACTTTTACAAAACACAGTTATTAGAGAATTTTATAGCCTCCAAATTTATCTCAGCTTTACCTGTACCAGATGAAGAAGAGTGAGCAGATATCAGACATGGTATAAGCAGAGATGACGCTTGAACTTGGCAGTTGGTGCCAAGGAGTAGGACACCTCCATGCCCTAGTTACTCTTCCACTGTTGCCGTATACCAGGATGTCCTGCCATCTTGCACAGGACCAGAGTGGAAAAGAAAGCCTGTCCAAAGCTATTTTCACTCAATATTTAAGGGACCATGCCATTCTGAGGATATTCAGCTGCTAGCAAAAGGCAGCAAGCTGTGACCATGTAGAAATGAAATTCTACTGTGGTAACATTTTGATGAAAAAAGAAGGCAGCTTTATATTATAAGTATGATAATGCAGTAATAACAAAACGAAGTGAGGAAATAGTGAGCATATAACCAAAAACAGGGGTGATTTTCTCGCCAACAGATGCTAGCCTTGATGAGAGTTTTGAGAATGAATATATTTGGAATCAATGACAACCATGACCTAAAATGTCACCTGAATCTATTTTCATTCAGATAATAAGAGTAACATCTCTCACTACAAACAATTGAGAAGAGCAAAGAACCAACTGCTGCTGTAAACTAATGCAAACTATCCTTAATTTAAAATTTTTTAAAATTAATACTGCTAATGACACTCTTTGATGTGGGTCATTTAATTTATTTGAAGCATTACTCATGAGTGGTTAACTTTAAATGGAAAGATCTGTTTGAGTGAAAATGCCATCTCATTTTCCATTTAAAAGATCCAAGCAACAGGATATTTATCCTAATGAGCTTTAACATAACATTTGTTCTTACATGACACACTTCAATTTGTGATATTTTTTTCAATAATCATTTTCCTGCATAGAATTCTTCAGTGGCTTCCCACTGGAATTAGAATGATATTCCATTATTTCAGCAACGGCTGTAAGACCCTCTGCCACCTGGTCCCCTCGCACCCCAGCGGTTTCACCTCCTACAACTCCTTCCTGCACCCACTAGGCTCTAGCCCACCGGTTCTTTCTTTCTCCCTCTAAGAAACCCTACCAGGATCATCTCAGGGCCCTGGTTCTGGATGTCCCCTCTGGCCACTTGCCTCTTTCCCATCATTTATGCATTGGCTAAAATGCCACATCCTCTGAGAGTCCTTCTCTGACCACCTGAGCTAAAAGTACCAGCCCTGCCAGCCAAGTCACTATTCTTCCCCCTTTTGTTTGCTTTATGGCACTTATCACTATCTGAAATACTTTATTTATATATTTGTTTATTCATGTTTCATAATTTTAGTTGGTCCTCCCTCACCAGAATGTAAGCCCCCAAAGGGCAAGGTGCTTTGTCTTAAGGCATTGTTAGTCCTCAGTGCTAAGAATAATGTCTGGCATGCTGTAGGTGCCCTGAAATATTTGCTCAGTGAATTCACTGCTATAATTATGAATAGTACAAAATTATATAATGTCACAAGCCAAAAAAAAAAAAATTCAAAGGTGACGATATGCATAGCAAAAAACTAGCCCTCTGCTGTGATGGTATAACCTTTAATAATCAAGCTTGTGAGACCATAGATAACTGACAGAACACAGGAATGTCTTCAACAGAGAAGAGGTGATGTAGGAGGAGGAAGAGTGGAGGTAGAATCAACTGCAATGTGGGGTCAAAGGGATCCTGAGCGAGGCTCATATCCTGGAAAGTGGAAAGAGCATGGCAGACTAATGAGAAATGGGAAAGATGAGGTCACAGGTCTCATGATAAAGAAACTATCCTACTGAAAGTCCACATTTCAGCAGAATTGACACCAGACTGGAGCAGGAACTACAGGGAAAGCGTGGCTTACCTGTGTAACCACAGATGCAGTATTTTCTGACACACTGATATGAAAACACTGGATTTGATACACCTGCTTTTAAGATCACTGAATTAAAACCTCCTTGATTCCTCTAAAATATGGTTACACAAGCCGGTTGAAAGGGTTTCTATTTATTTTTCAATGAATCTTAAAGTTGTAAAACACCTTAAGGGACCTAGTGCAATATCACAGCTGATACAAGAGTCCCTTCCCTAGCATCTCTGACATATTAAAAAGACCCAGTTTGAATACCTTCAGTGACAAGGAGCTTACTTCTTTATGAACCATCTTTAGTTACTAGACATTTCTTGTACTAACTCAAAACTCATTCCCTTGTAAGTATCTCCAAATGGTACCCAAAGAGGAGACCCTCCTGTTCCAATGTTACGCCTCCTACTGTTGATATTTTTTTTGTATCGAGCCCCAAATCTATCTCCCTGTTACTTTGATGTATTGGCTCTCGTTCTGTGCCTTACAGATTTTTAGATTATAGTACCCCAAATGTTTTAATACCTAAACCCTACCTATCTGTGGTCCAAACCTTTTTTGACTTTTCTCCTTGAAGTTTATATCCAATAACACAAACATGTTGTAGATCATTGAACATGTCTTTTCCTGCTCTAACTCAGTATTTCTCCTCCCTGCTTTAAACATGGTTCTCCTTCTGACCAAAATGCCTCAGTCACTAATGTGCCACGCACACACTTCCTTTTTAAAGACAACTCAGTGGTTTCTTCTCTGTGAAACAGCCTCTCATTTCCTAAGCAGACTCTTGCACTCCAGTTTCTGTTTCTACTGTACCCAACGCAAATCTCCATTCACACTCACCTTAAGACTGCTTTGAAAAGTATGCTTAATTAATCCAAGGATGACCTTCACTTCCTGGACATTATTCTCCATTATTTTATTTTCAATATTTTAATTAATTGGTGGTTATAGTATTTTACAGTCTATTTGTTTTGTGCTTTTATCCTCATTATGTTTTTTTTTTAAAGATGGGGCCATATCTTTTGATTTATGTAGACTCAATTTTTAATACAATGTCAGGAGTACAATAGGTATTAAGTGTTGAATGATTAGATGGATTTCCAGTAGTAAGTAAATTCCACCAACCATAAAGTATTCGGCTGCATCCTAGACTCTCTTGCCTACCTGAGCCTCAAATGAGATTAACCTAAAATTTCAAAACATTTGGGAGGGAGAGGTGGAATACATAGCTAGAGAAAAATGAATGGATAGACAGATGGATGGATGGATAGAGGATGTGTCTGAGAGAATGGGAAGAAGGTAGCATCTCTTAGAATAGGAAAAGGTAAATTAAAACATATTAGTATAGTGGTTTAACATGTTGCTAATATTCATCGTAGTATCTGGGTATATACCAGCTCTAGACTTTTGAGCTATGTAATCAAACATTTGTTGGTTTTAGAAAATAAGTGGTCTTGTAATGTTACTTGCATTAATAAGTAACAAAAGAATCTTATAAATCATACCAATAATCTTAAAAGTGGGAAAAATTAAAATTAAAATAGTACAGGATAAATTCTGGATGAAGATCATCCGTAAGTGGCTTAGGTACACTGTATAGTACAGTCTTACCTAGGAAGTGACATTCCACTTAAAAGGCAGCATAGTACTGGGAGGCCTCCGTTCTGGGTTGGTAGCTACTAGTGACCCACAAATTTAAATTTAAGATCAAGAGAGAATTCATATCGCTTCTCTTCCCACTCTCCCCAGCCAGAACAAGCGTGTCTATGGAGAGTTCTGTTCTATATAGCTTTTGATGGAGTGCTGTTTTGTTGAATATAGCCTTGGTATTTTTCAGATTCTAACTATTAAAAAAGCTCTCCAAAATTTACCCTTTGTTGTCTTTAAAAAGAACTTTTTGAAAATATTCCTTATGGAAGTAATTTCGTGTTTTAAAAGTTACGATTTGGCTCACATAAATTATACCTTAAAACATCTGGAAAATAATTTCAAGGCATATTATTTAATGTATGACAAGACTCAATATCTACGGTCCATCTGTTCTGTATCAGCAGTGAATGTCTTCACGTCTATGTGCTAAGTGTTGATAACTATGTCTCCTGCTAATTATCACTCAGCCATGAGGAAAAAAGTGATGACTGTTTTAAACTTATAGACATAGGTCCTATCAATCAATGTTAATCTGATTATTTAGTTTACACCTTTTCATCACAGTATTTAGAATTAAAAGCTAGAAATGTGTAATTATGATTCCATTTTTTTTGGATCCTTATACAAATATGAAACAACATTCATCATGCTGTCTTCATCACAGAGACCCTAAAGAAAGTCTGACTGCAATCTTAAAGATGATCTTTCCCCCCAAATGGTAAAAAGAGGAAAGTTTCATTCCTAGATGGGAAGTGACTTGCCCAAGGCCATATAGCAAATGTCAGGAAGAACTGGGAAAGGGATCCAGATTTATCACCTCTGATTTGTTCTGTCTTCCTGCTACGACATGCTTCTTCTCAAGGTTTACACAAAACATGAGAGACCGAGTTAGATAAATTAGACAAAAGAGAGGATTTATTATACCACTTTGCGATTATTTTTTCTCCTAAAGAATTAGGTCAGAAAAGTGTTTTAATATATAAACTGGAAAAACGTATAAGGACCATACACCTATTAGGACTCTTGTTGGTACGCCATTAGATTTTTAAACCTTTCTACAGGCTGTAGTTTCCACAAAGGTCGAAAATGTTTCCATGTTGGATAGTGAAATCATACTGCTCACAAATGCAGCTACACTGGAATTTGAATAATTCACACAAACCTTGAAGAATGCACTAACATTGTCATTTTGTAATTCAGCAAATAATACCCCTGGTGTATTCGTGTTACTGATCTAAAAAGTTGTATTTGGAAGTGAATCAACTTCAAATGGTTGTGAGTTGGACAGATATGTGAAATTTGTAAATGGGTAAGTAAGAGTAACAAATCTTATCAGGACATTTGATAGTTAGATATAAAATATATACATAAAACCCTAAGAGTGCTCATATTTTAAACTAACACTCTGTACTCAAGTTACATAAGACCCTGCCTGGAATGCCCTTCTCCTTTAGCTCCTCTTTCTGAATCCTATTCAGCTCAAGCCTGACATTTTACATTTACCCTGCCCATTCTGGCTTATCAAGATCCCTTTTTCTCTGACCTCTCTTAGCATCAGAGATTTCAGCTGCCATGCATACACTTTTGTGTAATTTTTTATAAATTTTGCATGGAAAATTCTTTCTCCTCAATAAGCATAAATTTCTTGACAGTGGTGATTCTCATTCATTCATTCCTTCTTTTATACTTTCCCATAGTAGTTCACAGAGTACTAGGCACATGGGAAACAGTCAATAAACATACTAAACATTTTTGAATAAACTGAGAGAATATATTTTGGAATAACACAAAGAGTGGTGATATGAACTTACAGACAGAGGTTGCTAAAAAAAAAAGAAATTGATTATAAATCTTCTGAACAAAATTCTCTTTTAAAACAAAAGTATAAAGTACTAAGCTATAGCCTTTCTTAGTTTACAGATATGATTCCTTATATCATCATAAAGTCCTTGTTTTCCAACAGACACAGTTATAACAGTTATACTGATTTACATTGTGTCCCTAGTAAACTTATTACTTTGCAGTGTGTTCTGCTTGCTGTAGGATGGGAAGCTTACAGTGGGTACAATTTTCCTTGTCCTTTAAAGGTTTCAACAGATTATTGATAAGAATGAAGCTATATCTCATCCTCAAGGCAAATTATAATGAATTTAAAAATCCCATCCATCTTAATATAGTCATTTACTTTATTTTCAAATTATATTTAGATTTTAATGCTTAATTTTTATTTTTGTGTATGGGTTACCATTTTTTGTATTAGTATGCAATTGATATGTATCTTGTACAAAATCCGCTGCTATAAAAGTATATTTCACTATATCAAAAACTATGTTTTCTAAAATAATAACTTTTAAAGTTATAACAGCTGGAGCATTTAACTGAGAAGCTTAGATTTATATTAAATGCTATGACAATGTTTGAATGCTAATTAGATTAATACGAAAGTGCAACTGTCAAAATACTGTATTAAATATTAACTGAAGCCAAAGTTCCTCCATTTCGCCTTTAATTGTTTGACAGAAGTATGAAGAACAGTCAAATCTGTTATTATTATGTCTTTGGATTCACAAATTCACCTTACTCATAGTTACCTGATAAATTAATGGTAGCTCTCAAGTAAAGGGAATTTTGCATATGCTTTGAAAAGCATTCAGGTAAAACACAGGCAAAATCTGAGCTTTATGAAATGCATATCCAAAATAAACACTCAACTTACCTCCAGTAGATGAGAATACCCACAAGAACCACTAGACAGATAAAAGTCAGGGCTGACACGATCACAAGGGGTATAACTGCCTTCTTCTCGGATTCCAACCCCTCAGCTAGACCAATACGAGACTCATGGCTACTATTACTGGCCTCTGTAGTCGGAGAAAATTGAGAAAGTTGATATTTAAGCTTAAGGAAAAGCACAACATTTTTCAACCGAATAACTGCAATCTTCATTGCTGTTTGCTTACCTTTAACATTTCGACTCTATGAGACAACCAATGTCTATGATCATAAGCTAATTTAAGTAACACAAAGCTTAAAAAGTAAGGCAGGCTATCCAGTTGCAAAATAAGTGAGTCATGGGAATGAAATATACAGTGTGGGGAATTCAGTCAATAACTATGTAATATCTTTGTATGGTGACAGATCGTAAGTAGACTTATTGTGGTGATCAAGTTGAAATGTACAGAAATATCAAATCACTATGTTGTGTAACAGGGACTAACATAGTGTTATAGATCAATTATACTTCAAAAACAAACTAATAAACTCACAAAAAAAAAGAGAAAAATAAAGTAAGTCAGCCTATCAGAGCTGAAGAACTATAATATCCCAACAAAGACTGGCACCCTGGAAGAGGTGCCATGGCAAGAAGTACAATATTGCCTTGAAAAGCTTATTAAAAGGGAAATGAAAATAATAAAATAAGAAAACTATTCAGTTTTTAAATAAAATGATCAAGAAAAACAGTGCTACTTACTGAATCACCACATATAATCTTGATTTCCCAAAATTAATTGTAATGGAAATATTTTTCATCCCCCAGTTAGGTAAATAATTAGGAGCAACTAATAATTTCATGAAGAGAGAATCTTAGGATAACTCTCCTTACATTAGGATAGCCCTTCAATCCAGCAAACTATTTAACATTTAAACGTAGGTTGCTTTTACGATGTTGTTTTGAATGCCCTTCTTACCAACTGTTCTTCTTTATCAAAAATAAAAATACTATTGCATGTAAATTGAAGGAATGCACAGTTCTAAGAAATTCTTTTTAAATATGCAAGTGTAAATTATGAAAAAGTCTAAATTCTGTCCTTTGGTTAATTTTAAAAGATGGCAAATAACTATTTTTGTGACCAGTCAGGTACATTATTATTCTAGCATTTTCAAAATCACTGCAACTGAAGCTATCATTCTAAGTTGTTAAAAAAAATCTTCAGAACTGCAGGGTGTCAGTGGCCAGTCACAATTCTTCCCTTTTACTTTGAGGTGTGTGCAGTGTGAAACCAAGATGACTGAACATTAGAACCGTTCTACCAGGATGATAGGCTGACACTGCTACAAAGTAACAGCCCTTATCCTGTCTACCTGTAGAACTTCTGGAATAACTAAGTTTAAGCTCCTCATCAGAGTCCACATTGCCTCCTACACATTTGGTATGTTTGGTGCTTTTATATCAGGTATCTTACTCTTAGTGATATGAGACAACAACAATCTATTTAATTGAAAATATTATTAATTTAGTTGAAAATATTTGAGAATAAATTTGAGAGTCACAAATTCATAAATATAGCATTGAAATATATCTAACTGGAGAGAACTTAAGAGTTAAAATGACAGCTTCCTTCTGTAAGGAGAGATGATGCAGAAAGGGTCAAGAATTTAATCCACTCATATAGGAAATGCATCTATAAGTGACAACCAAATGTCCCAAGATGTTTGTTTTTATAACTATGGAAGGATTTGCTAGAAAAAAGCAGAATTCAACGTTGTGACTAGAAATAATAAAGCTGTATAAAAAGTGGGAATATTGTAAGTCAACTGATCCCTGAGCTGTAGTTAACGTTCTTGTGAGAGAAGGCTGAACTTTACCTTTTATTATGTTAATCATATGCTCTGGTCATTACATATTGTAGGGAGACTCATCTAGAAGCCTAAATAACCTGACGGTGAATGTACCGGTATTTTAAAAAGAAATTTAGGAAGGCATCTTGCTTTATACACAACTGTCTTTACATTGTTTCTATTGTAATTATTGTTACCTAAGTAGAAAGTTCGTGGTTAACAAAGGAAATAAGCCACTTAGCAAAGTCCCTGGTACCTAGAAATTACAAATGGAGGTTAGTATTATTGTCTATTTCAGTCATACTTGAAGTGTGTCCCCCAGAATAGTGGCATCGGCATCACCTGGAACTTGTTAGAAATGCACGTTTTCGGCCCCTCTCCAACCATCCCAAATCTACTGAATCAGAAACTCTGTGGGTAAGACCCAGCAATCTGTGTTTTAACAAGTCCTCTGGGTGATTCTGATCCACATTAAAGTTTGAGAACCAATGATGTACATTAACTTACATACAAAGTGAGGTTATATAATTCTACTGGTCTTCAATGACCACAAATATTCACTGCAGTATGTATATAGGTGTATGTGTATATATATATGTATCTAGATACATCCATATCTCATTTATATTGATGTATGTGCATACATATATATGAGATATGTCTGATCAAATATGTGATACATATGTAAGATATATAACACATAAAATATATAACAAATTACCACATATATATCATACACTCGATATACATGCATTATACACACACATGCACACACACAGAGTCCTGTATATAGACTTTTCTCATAAGTTCTCTGGGATGTCTGATTTTAAAACAAACCTTTTAATTAGGGAGTTAGAATGATAAATCCATGGCAATTACATATAATGAAACTTAGATATTTTATATAAGATCAGATACCACATGAAAGTAGACAATCCACTGGCTGCTTTGTATATACTATAATGAGGAACAACTAGTTATACTGATTTTTATATTCATTAGTTGACACTAAATATCTTTTTGGATATGGCTCCGTAGTGTATATGAGTTACCTAAATGATATGACAAAAATGCGCTAATAGACAATTAGAAAAAAAGAACTAAGATTAATATTTTAAAATTCACTTTGAGAATAAAACAGTAGAATTTTGGTATTACAAATTAAACATTATATATATTTTATTGTTCTCAATCATGAAAACGTAGTCCCTAAGAGACAGACACCAATGACACATGTTTCCAGTCTCAGTTTTTTATTAACTCCCTATGTGACCTAGATCAAGCAATCTAGTATCTTTGGGACTCAGTTTACGCAATCATAAATTGCAGATACTAATATCTGCCGTATCTATATTACTTTGATAAGCATGTCTTGTAAATTATTCTACATTCTAGAAGTAGGTAATAAAATGATAAGTTTCAGAATTAGTCTATATGCATTTGATAAAGAGGCATATTCAATTATTGGATAAGACAGACTACATATGATTTTTTTACAGATATGTTTTAAAAATAGGCAAGAATTTTCCCCTAATCCTGTATGATCTTATTTACTTCATTAATTATGTTACTTGCTGCTGTTAGATGTTATATTTGTATTTTCTCCTCATCAGTGGGAGAACATACTCAAATTAAATAAATCTAGTTAGTGCATTGAAGAGAAATTGCTAAGTTTTAGTCAATAATTTAAGGTTTGGCATTTTACAGTACATATAGTCTTTCCATAACAGCATAATCTAGCAAGAACATACAGATGATGTCACTACCTAAAAAGAAAGAAAAATGGATGGATTCCTGATTTTTTTTCTAAATAAATCTAATAAAAATTAAAAAAACACAAGAACTATATTTGAAGCCAAATAACAATTCATATACATGGCAACACTAATGAAATATGGTGATTCATGAATTCCTTACGCATTTTCACATAACAGAATGTAAGTGTTTAAACTGGAACAAAGTGTTAAACAGGTATCAAGTCAGAATGTAGAAAAACTTCTCTATCAAAGTGTACAAACTTTTAATTACTGCTGCACTGAAGGAAAAGTAGATAACTAATTCAAGGGACGGAAATAACAAAGAGGAAAACTATACTAATGAGATTGTTGTCTATGTTCTGGATTTTAAATATCTACTTTTATGCAATAAGAGTGCAAGATTTACTTTAGCCTATCTTTTGACCTACTGTTGAGATTTAAATATTTTCATTGTTGATTTTAAAAATGCCTTAAAATGTAATAAAAGCAAATTATAAAACTCTTATGATCAATGCAATGAAATTATCTAGTACTTCATATTCTTAATGGTTTTGAATTTCCCCTTTTCTCCCCCAGTGGCATCTAAAGCAAACATCTGTATTTTATATGCTGCAAGTAATCTGCTAGAAGAAACATCTGGTTGATAAATTAATTTGCATAAACTACATTAACAAATGAAATGCATTTCTACAGAAAATGTTCTAGTGTTGTACATCTTGTCATACAATACCTATACATACTATGCATATTAATGGCCATTATTTAACTTCTTAGAAAGGTGTATAACAGCAAGTATAAAGTAGAATGTATTTTGTTAGTTCACACTGCCCTCTTTAGGCAACATTAAGGTAATCAAACAAAGACAATTTTTAAAAATTAAAATCTTAAAAAAAAAATCTTACCATTAACTCTCAAAACTTAGCAATAGAACATTTTTTAGAGCCCCCAAGCCGATGTGGATGTGCAATTATCTAATTCCTTTCCACTGGGTGGGTCAGAGAGAGGTGGTACATATATCGTATTATTATGAGTTTATAATTCGTTTTATAATTCAACAGAATTAGTTGACAACTTATTTTAGAATATGAGTAAACATTAAAATTAAAATCATCTAAAACACACTCCAATCTATCATTTAAAAAGCAGTGTACTGAAAATGTATTATGCACACAATAATTGGTCTCACATGTAATAGGTATCTTGCAGAATACGAAAAATTGACAATAAATAAAATCACCTTATCTATTTTGGAGAGTGTTAACTTAAGGATCAAAACACGTTGAGTATGCATTTGAAATAATGAATAAAATCATACTTTAAAAACTGTAAATTGATGTGTGAATATCTTGATTTTAAAAAATGATGGCCATTTTACCAAATTTCTCTTCCCATGATTTTTCTATTTTTTGAGGCAGAAGGCCACCACACCTCAATCTATCCCTTGGATCCATAACTAACCTGCCTCTGAAATGTTGAATACTTCTGAGTGCCTGCTAGTAACAGGCGGTGTCGAGGACTGTGGGGATCCAGGAGTTATTTCTGAGTCACCTGCTTCCAGGACCCCATCACCATCTTTTTCATTAATATCTGGAAAACTGAAATCTGTGGAAGTCTCGTTATCATTAAGGCTATCTGAGGTACCTTGCCCTGATCCACTCTCTTCATCACTTGTAGGAACTGCCCAAGCTTTAGATTCTGGGCTGAAAGGAAGCAGGGCATTACCAGTCTGAATGTCATTTTCCTGTTTTCCATCATTGCGCTTGTGGGGTGGCACATGTGTTGGTGGTGATTTATCAGGACTTCTGTCCATATCAGTCTGACTGTCTGATATTACACCTGTGACTTTATTTCCTTCTTCAGAATTCTCAGACAGTGAGTATGAGACTGGGTTATTCTGATCCACAAGACTGTTTTCCTGGGTGTCTGAATCATTCATTACCTTTTCCTGTGATTCTCTATAGGAGGAGCACGACATACACTTATTTATGGCTAAGCCATCTCTATCTCTGCCATCATAATCATCATCATCGTAATCATCAGTATCACCACCATCACCACCACCCACTAAATCAGCATCAGATCTGGCACTTTGAGTCAGCTCAGAAGTTGTTCTAGAAGGAAACAGCAACTTGGTTGTGGTTACAGAGCGATCTTTGTTGGGAGAAATAACTGAAATGGAAACATACGCGTTTCCTAAAGGGACAGAATGATCAGCAGTTACAACTGTATCAGAAACAACTGTTGGGATACCAGCCAATACCTCATCAGACATAGAACCCTTGGCAGAGGTGAAGACTTCATCAGAGTAAACAAGCTTATTTATAAGCGTATCTGGTGGTGCATCAACTGATAAAACAGGAGTAGCAAATGCATGCCTTCCTTCTGGGGGGGCGGCCTGGTTAAGCTCCAAATTGGCAGTTTGGAATGACTCATCGTTACTGTACAATGAAGGTACCGCTTGCTGGGAACTTTCGCTTTTAAGCAAAACTGGTTCAGAATATTTCTCACTTGCGTAAGAAATGGTTAAACCTTGAAGTGAAGCAGCGTGCATATTAGAAGTAGGCGATACATCAGAGACTGGTACAGATGTAGCGTGCAGCGTGTTTTCCCTTGAAGTGGAATCTGATGCCATGAGATGCAATATTGTAGAACTAATGTGATCAACCTTGGGGGTTTCAACCAATATTGGATCACTAGGCACAGCTGGAAGAGCAGTTTTAAGCAACGTGTCAACATCAGAAGCCTGAAAGGAAGGTTGCAGCAATACTTCAGTATTAAAAGAAGCTGAGTGCTCATGAAATAAGAGCTGAGTTGAAGGAGATAACATTTCACTAGAAGCAGGGTCAGAGGATGCTGGCTCTGAGTTTGCACTAAGCACAGGTTTAAGCGAAGTATCACCAAATGCTTGAGATACAGCGAGTGAAGACTGAACTGGAAAGTTATTTTCTGGAACTTGACTAATCTCATGAGCAAAAACCTTAGTAGCAGTAAAAGCAAGAAGCCCTGGGAGGATGCCCTTTGTGCTAGAAGTGCAAACAGGGGATTCTTGTAAAGACGTATTCAATTTATTTACATTATCATACAGGTCGGGCATGACTGTGCTTTCAGCAGGGTAAATCAGCTCACTGAAAGAAGAAATGTGTGGTTCCGTCTCATTTCCATTTATTATGTCACTTTTAGAAAGCAGCTTGTTATTATCCCCAAACATAGATGTAAATTCAGCTACAGAAACAGGTGAAGACACGTTAAGGGCTGTCAGACCATCTGTGTCAGATAAAAGAAATTCACTATCAGAGGAGGCTCCAGACCACTCCCCATCACCAGAGAGGCCATGAGTAGGCTGCAGCAACGGTGCACTTGGGGTTACTAAGGGAGACTCAGGCATCGGTACGTGGTTAGGGCTGCCAAGTAAGGAACCCTGAACAGACTCAGGCACAGGTACTGCAGAACTGTAAGAAACACTGAAGAGGTATTGGGAGCCCTCATCATTAGTTACGGCATAAGAAGGTTCAGGCCCTGAAGAATGTGCATGCATCATGACATCACTGCTGGACGGTTCAGCTTGAGAAAACATAAGCGTTTTATAAAGCACACCAGGTTCACTACCACCGAATTCCAAGGTCTCTGAGGCAGCATGAGTAGTGGTCTGATGTGACACCACATCAGAATATGGAGCAAGGCTGGGCTCTAATAGCAAATCACCCCCAGCCACTGGCAGAGAAGCATGCAGGGACACCTTATCACTCTCAAGAGCTGAAGTAACTTGTGGAAGGATTTGAGAAGCATGGTGAAACAATTCACTACCGAAGGAAGCAGAGGAAAATGGAAGCAAAGGCGCATCATCATAGGAAGACAGGATGGATTCAAATGACACACCGACACTGGGAAATACAGGCGTAGCATGCAAGGCCGAATCACTACTTGAAGCAGCAGGGGTAGTGTTGAGGATCTGATTGTCAAGCAACAAAGGGGTGACTAGAGGAAAGACTTCACTACTGTAGGAAGGTTGGAGAGGTGTCTCACCATTGTATACTGGTTGAGTTGTCTGCGGGTGTACCAGGTTGACGGTGGGGACCGAATCATGTTGTCCAGAGGATGGAGTAAAAGCATGAGGTGTTACCTCAGTTGGGAAGTAAGCAAAGGTAGAATAATGTGGCATTTCCACATCTGTGACCAAGGGACCCTGTGACACCAGTGGGCCTGGAGGAGAGGACTCAGTTGTCTTCTCAGATTCATCAGTATCCATCTCGGTGTAATTAGTCTGGAGAAAGCTCTCTCTACCTGATCCAGCATCGGGCAGTGTTGTCACATCTGTAGTACTAGGAAACCACACATTTCCATCAACGGAAGGATCCTTTAGAGATTCTTCCGAACCTGAGGAGGCTGAATCTTCTGAAGCATTTCTCGTAGATTCTGGTATAAGGACATCGTATGTGACTGCCTCTGGGATTTCTGAAGAAAACACATAGCCATGGGATATGCTCTCAGAAACGAATGGCACAGCAGAAGTTGCAGGACTGGAGCCTGAAGAATCATCGGCTTCCGTACTGAGCTTGAAATTGGTCAATAAACTCTCTTCCCCACTGATATCAGTAGATACCTCTTGAGATTCCGTTACAGAAATTGTATTTGAATATTCCACAGTCCCAGACAAGTTCATCTGTGGAAATCTGAGAACAGTTTTAGAGCCATCACTTAAAGAGGCTGAAGTGCCTGCCAGAGTGAGAGATGGTAGCTGGGTCGCAGTCTGTGAAGTCAAAGGAACATCTTTTTCTGGGTCTAATTCAGTGACTGGTTGGGAAGTGGAATCTAAGGGTGTGTTGGGAATATCACCCTTTCCAGAGAATTCGCTTCCTCTTGCTGGGGACCAGTTAGTCTTGGCCTCATTGTATTTCGTCGCTACTTGGTTGTAGTTTGTTGTGGTAGGAATCTGGGGTTCCTTTCTCCTGATTTGGTTTGTGGTACCGTCTCTACCAGGATTCACAACAGTGTCTTCTTCAGTGTTCTTTCCCTCTTCTTCCTCCTTTGAAAAACAAATAAGATTTAATGGGATATAAGGAAATAAGAGAAAAATGAAATCTTAATAATATCTTATACTGCATTATGTTGTGAATCTTCACTTGTGGGATTTTGGGAACTTCTCATAAAGCACCACCCCATAGAAGCCATGACTCTATCCTATAACCATTATTATCCACCCTTGAGGGAGAGTAACTAAACTTAATGAAAACATCTTATTTATGGCTACTTTATTTTATTTTATTTGATGAAAGGAAATAAATTAATAAATACCACAGCTTTGAAAAGAAGACACATTGTAGTGGTATTTACTTACTGAGAGTGTTATTTAACACAGTATTTATTTTCTTGTGTTTATATTTCTCTGTTCAGTTCATCTGGCAACAAGCTAAATAGCAATTAGCTTCTTGTATTGTGAAATGGCAATGAAATAACTTACTTCAAAGACAAAAGTAGCTGTATATTCAGAATATTTCATTGTATATATTTAGGATAAATCACAATTTTTAAGCCATCATAAGAGGAAGGTTTAGGACTGGAAGAGATTTTTCGTTTTGTTTATTATTTTGTTTTAAATACTTTTCCCTGAGAATTTCATCTTAGACGGAGGCAGACATTTTAAAGACAACTTGTCAAAATATGGTTCTAGTACTGGTCATTAAATTTCGTGTTTCCTTTAGAAACACTATTCAGGTGACCCAGTCTTTCATGAACACTTATTCACTATAATGGCCCAGGAGTTATCTGGCTAGAGGTCAACCAAAACCCGTGCTTTCTTTTTTTTTTAAACTGTGCATTTTATAAAACATCTAATCATATGTTTAGAAAACTAAATTGCCAAACGTATCAAGATACGATATTTTTTGTCCACATGGGACATGATCTTGTAAGTTTGTTAGCACTGCCATCTATTAGACCTCTTAAGGCCATGTGCCTTAAAAAAAGAAAAAAGCTACCGAGTACAAATTAGTCAGTGAGAACGTGACCAATATTAGTAGAAAGAATCTGAACCTTTAACCACGTGTGCTCATGAGCTTTTGTCTCATACACACGGAAAGCGGCACTGTATGAAACACAAGCTTTCAAGCTTAATGTCTGCATCATTATCCAGAGCTTAATTATTTAGTTGGTTTTAAGTATTTTTTTTTATTTTAAGGCACATGTGACAACCCTGAGAAGTGAGTCATTAAAAATGGATATTCTCTTAGATTCCCCAGATACATTTCCTCACTAGTGGTATTTCTTGATAAAATTTTGCATTCTGTTTGATGCCTTGTTCACAAGGACAACCAGGAGATTTTACCAAATAATTTCCTGAATAAATATTCCCCTAATCTTCAAGCCCAAAAACTTCATGTAAAAGGAAATAAGAATAGTTTGCCTTGACTTGCTCTTGGTGAAAGATACTCTTCTTTCCTTAGAAGTTCTCACAAACATTTGTTTTATAATCTGATCCAGAGTTTCTCTGAGGATCAATGTTAAACTTAGCAATATGGAGTTTCTGAACTCTTCCTCATTTTTGCAAATCTGGATATTTGCCTAGTTTTCTGGTATCACTCCACACTCTTACCCTTTATCAAGACATTCAAACTTTTTTTCTGCTCTATTCCAATCTCCATTTCCTTCTCTCCTCATTCTCAGCAGATGGCTTTCCTGGTTATAGAGAAAGTAGAAGCCACTAGACAAAAACACACCTCTTCCTAATGTTAAAACATCAAAAACCGGGACCAACAAAATCCACCCCTGCCCCTCTCATCCTGTTGTAACTGAAGAGATGTTCCCCTTCCTTTCTATTTCCTACATTTGTGTTCTAATCCATTCTCTATCATCTTCTCGGGAACTGAATACAACTATTTCCCTCTATTTTGTATTTTAAATTTTTTGCTTTCTTGAATGGATCATTCTCATCAGCTTAAACTCAGATCTCTATTTAAAAGGAACATAAAGAAAAATCTCTAATTCAACGTCTAGTATTCATTTTACCTCTCCCCTTCTCTTCACAGTAAAGTTCCCAAAACACATGTCATCTATCTTCTCTATATGATCTGACAATTTCTATCAAATCCCACAATAACATTGCTTCTCTTCCTCTTTTCTTAGATTCCCACACAAACCTCCTTCATCATCCTCCTATCGCAAGCTATGTAGATGTCTATAAAACTGTTCTTAAAACATAATGCCACTCACCTTTTCTTCTATTCGATCTTTTGGAAAAAAAACTATACATACATTAAACACACATATCCCTTTCATTGCTTTCTTTTCCAGCAGATTTTAGACTGTGAGGTTCAGATACCTCTTAGAATCTGATGAAAGTAATGGACCTTTCATTAATCCCACCCAACTAAGTCTTGTACATCCCTATGAGGTCATATTATCTCATGTCAACATTTCAAGAAGAATATATGATTCATGTTCTATGATTACTTTATACATATCTGAAACCACAAATATTTTAATGGACACTGTTTCCTATAACTTCCTATGGAGTTATTGCGAATCTCTCTTTCACTATGGTTTTGATCTGTATCACACCTGTTATCCTTTACAACTTCTATTAAAATTTTTTTATTGTAAAGCCTTGATTGTGCTGGAGATACTTTGTTTTTCAAAGTCATGCATTTCTATTGGAAGAGAATTTTGAGGAACATCTCCCAAACTATTCATTTCTATATTCAAGCTTAGAACCATCACCGATACATTCCAGATGTTTGCCAACCTCTATCATTCATTCCTGCATGAATCGATGAAAGTGAATAGTGTTATGAACTGTGTTTGTGTCCCCCCTAAATTCACATGTTGAAACCCTACACCCCAAAAGTGATGGTCTTAGGAGGTGGGGCCTTTGGGAGGTCATTAGTATTAGATGAGGTCATAAGGCGGAACCCTCATGAATGGGATTAGTGCCCTTATATTAAGAGTCATGAAAGATTGCTTCTTCTGCTCTGCTCTCCACCATGTGAAGACACAACAAGAAGTCTGTAGTCAACAATCCAGAAGGGGCTCTCATCAGAACCCAGCAGTGCTGGTGCCCTGATCTCAGACTCCCAGGTTCCAGAACTGTGAGAAATAAATGTTTGCTGTTTATAAGCCACTTAGTTCATGGTATTTTGTTATAGCAGCCCAAACTGACTAAGACACAAACCAATGATTGTAAAGATAATTTCTTTTTCTTGCCTTTGACTTGATTCTGGGAATCATTTCTAGGTATATTTATATCCACATGCATGTGCACACGTGTGTGCATGCAAACACACACAGACACACAGAGGTATCCTTAGCTGAGTTCTGTGAACTCTTGATGAAATGCGGACTGGTCATTTTGGTAAAATAGTCCTTTGTAAGAGAGAACTGCCATAAGATAAATAAATTATTGAGGTAATTATATCTGTGAAAACACAACTTAATTGCTATTTATTACGAGATAGTAGAATTAGTTTTCACAAGTTACCAGCTCATACACACATATGTACTTATGGACAAATTCATACTATCATTAACAATAGAACCTGGCTTTAACATCTAGTCTCAGTTATAATGAATAGCACGTTTGGGCTTAGGATGAAATATTGAATATAAGCACAAACAGTCATTTTCTCTCTATTTCAAAAATTAAGACAATGTTGAAGTTTATAAATATCCTTAGATGCCCATTTACTTAAAGGACCTTGTGTTAACAACAGACATTTATAATATAAGTAGTCCAAACAAAAATAATCAAATTAAATGGGCAAAAGAATATATACAATTTATACTTTGACTCATATTTATTACCAATCTGTCAATCATTGGTTAAGTTAGTTAAAAATAAGCTGTACCAATATTAAGGATTGCTTAAATATTATTTTAGTCTTTTAGAAACATTTGAACATGAAAAAATTCCAATTTGTGGCTATAGTTCACAGCTATCATTATTTTTAAAGTTCACTGTTTTTCTAATTATCAACAAACCTTTTCTATCTCTTTTTAAAAATTATACCAATTAAAGTGTCTTCGAACTTCTTCATAAAAAAATCATGTATATTAATTACATGTCTATCTACAAAGCTCAGCAACTAATCCCACAAACAATGAATAATGCAACATGAACTTTTTATTAATGCAACATCTGAAACCTAACCGGTAATTCAAACCAGACTTTTTAATTTTAAAGCACTTGAATAAAAAGTAGCTATGATACCTTAATTATTTCTTCAGTTCCAATTAATTCAGGAAAGAGGTCAAGTTCTACAAAATTGAAAACAAAATTATTAACATTTTTATTCAACTATTTCAGCCTTATGGGTCAACCGTTGGATGGAAAGAGGGAAAAGGGGAAAAAAAGACTGTTAGTTTGGAAAATACAGAATTGCCCAAAATAAAAATTTTGAATTTCAGTTTTCAAGACTACTGAATGTTACATAACACAACACTACGTAAACGTACAGGAAACTGCACTCAAAACCTTCATCTCTATCCTCCAACTCCAACTCCCTTCCTTATTCTCACCCTAACTGTGATTGAAGCTAAGAAGGGAGAAGGGGACAGTGAGGCTGATATTACTGGGTGTAAAGAAACCCAAGTAATTTTTCATCGGTGTAGACTTACTTTCATTCTTAGCTGATAAAAGCTTTCATTCTTGCTGATAAAAGCATAGTTGGGAAAATGCTAGGGGAGAATTGACGGATTTATTTTCTTATTCAACTACTTATTCCTCAAGGTCCACTTCTGACTGAAGATCAAGTAGGTCTTTTTATTCTTCAGATTTGGGCTCATTCGTATTTGTACACAGGGTACTGCACCAGGTAAAAGGAAGAATGTTTTCCAGCAGGTCCAGCCTGGATTGGCAGCAGGAAGGACTGACCGGGGTTAGCCCCACACCTTCTTCCCAGGGATACTCAACTAATGCCATCTATGCGAGGAATATAATGACCAGGATCATTTAAGTCTGATTTTCCCAATTGGCTAGAATCAGCGTATTTCTAGTCCTTGGCTATCTCAATCCTAAAACAAGACCCGTCAGTAAATGTTAGGAAAGATAAGGAGCTGGTTCCCTCTCTCCAACAAGGAATGTAGCCCCACTGCCAAATTACTGAGGAGCTCAAGGACCACTTTTCCTCACTCTTCATCCAAGCTGCATCAGGAAGATGGGAGACAGGGTAACTGGGAGGGCTTGAGCATTATTACAAAGATGCCCTTCTTATGCCTATTATTTTCGAGAATCTCATTCCATCTCCAAAGTTTATGCTCTTCACTATCCTAAAGCTGCTTATATTCTATTTTTTATGCCTCTATAGATCCTCAAAGGAAATGCATAGTCTATAGAATTTTCAAAGGCATAACTGAACTAACATTAAATATTTATCAAATCCAGGCTTGTTTTACAATATAGACTTTCTTGAGTTTATTTTTATGATAAAATTTCTAGGTATTAAGAAATGTAAAACTATAAAATATAGTTATGTGCCTGAATTCTATTTAGATAAGAACTCAAGTAAAACATAGAAGTAAGCAAGCCCAGGCCCCATGAAGATTTAGATAAAATAAATACTCTTGACTATTTATTTTAAAGTTACTTACCCTGAATAATTTTCGATGCTATAAAAATGAAAATATTCATGGGAAACAATCATAGTCTTAAATCTTAACTCTCAATTATTATTTTTTTCTTGTTAAAAGAAGGAATTTGAAGACTTTCATTTGGATCATGAGTGTTCTCCTTTTTCTATTTTTGTCTCTGTGAAACCCTTTCCCACCCTGTTTTTCATGCTCTTTATTCTTCATATTTTTAAATTAAAGTGATTTCAATAGTCTGAAACTGTGTCTCTATAACCTCCAAGGAAACCAAGATATGTGAATTTTAAAATCGGTTGCAACTAAACTGTGAGAGAGAAATAAAAACAACCTTTAATATGATTTTCTAAAAACTACAATTAGAGAAGTTCATGCATGTAAAAATCTCCCATTTCAGCATGTGAACAATACATAATTTTATTGAAAATGTTTTTATATGGAGTCACTCCTTTTCATGTACTTTTAAAATACTTTAACATTAATAAGGGCAAATCATAATCAAATGCTTGTTAAGTGATATGTATATTATACAGTAGATTTTTCTCTGTTAAGAGGCTACCGAAGAACATCTCAGCGAGAGTCCATTCTCTTCAACGTTCTTACAGAAGTGTTTTTAAAAACTGGTCTAACTTCACCTAACTTTACACTTTTAATGAGCAAAGGTAATTCTCTTATTTATTGTCAGGGTTGGGGTGGGGTGTATATAATTATTACATTGAGGACTGATTTTCTTTTCTTTCAGTACTCTCTGTGTGTATTGCATTTGATTAATTTTTATCGTTTGACCAGAGCATAACTTAACTGTATAGATTATGTTTCCTATTAAGTTAAAATACATAATTCTACTCAATCATATCCTCTAACGAGTATCAGGATCAGTGAGTTCTACTCTAACTGGCTTTGCTGTTTACCGCAATAAGAAGTAAGAAGTTTCCTTTGGGCCCCTTCAGGCCCTAGGGGCAGAACCTATGGGTCCAAGCAGCCCTTTGATCCTTCTTTATTTCATGGCACACTCATGGGTGAATACCCCAAGTATGGGTGCCTTCGTGTCGGTATGTAAAAACCCACTTTGAAGGATCTTCATTTTGGTTTCCTACTAGACTCAGATCATTTGAACTGACCGAAATTCTGGGGTTGCCCAGGAACACGTTAATAGCCCTGCCCAAAATAATCTAGAAGTCTTTTGCTGAGCCTCTTCAGAACAATTTTGAAATAAAATAATTTTGAAAGGTTGTTTCTATCTCCCTGGAGAATCCAAGCCATACTCCTGGGTCTGAGAGCTCATAGCACTCAAGGTCTAGCGCTGCTGATTGGCACAGGGTCTCAGAATGGGTACACTTTGGCCTGCTGTTTTCTTGCAAATAATCACTAATGTTTTAGTGGCCACTGGTCTGACTCAGGCACTGACTCAGGCACATATATTAAACAGTTCAAAAATTATATTGGTTTACCGAATCTTTTCACTTCATCAAAAGAGACTCCATGAAGGATACAAAAAGTCCAGTAGTGAAGATTGTCAATATATTTTTTTGACTGAACACTTAAAATTCACATTTATGTGATAATAGAACAAAACCTATTGGTTCGTTCTGGTTTTGTTTTGAGGCACATGCAATGTTAGATCTTCTAAAAGAGCATGTTAGTCACACATTAACATGCCATAACACAAAAAAGCAACACTGATGTAGGTTGGCAAGCAAGGCTTATTTAATTATTTGAAGGTTTTAAGCCAAGTTTCATAGTGCAAAAAGGCAAAAGCAATGTAAACTGCAATCTCTTTAAAGTGTGATTTTAAAATATCATTATATAATAACTCCTGTAGTGTAGTATGGTACAGGCTGAATAAGGACAATATATAGTGATTTAACAAAGACAATTGTTATACAAATGAAAAGCACGCAAAACAGGAAAATGTGTTGATCTAATTCACCATGCATTTAAATTTAACACATACAATTATCAAGGCCCTAAAACATGTACTTAAATAATGTCCTCTATAACTATATCATAATTAGATCTACATTATAGAAACGAGCATAATTATTTTAGTTACAACCAAAAAAAAAAAAGAAAAATTTCTAAAAAAGTTTTTAAAAAGAATATCCATTTTGTTTAACCTTAAAAAGGTTTCCTCGACAAATTTAAATTGTTTCTGAACATGAGTTTATGCATTTATCTTAAAATAGAGATTTATAATAAATTTAATGGACACTAATTTATGGTGATACTGTTGTACATAACAACAAATGTAATTAAAATGCACAAGTGATAAATTAATCAAATTAGCCAAAGTTAAATGCACAATTTGGAAGATTGAGTTTTCCTTCACAGATATTGATTAGAATACTTAAAATCTGTGACTGAAGGAATGAGGGCAGTTATAAGTGATCTCCTTCATTCCTTTTAAACAAAAGCAACAAACAGTACAGTATTTAGGAAACAGCTTATCCAAAATAATAGAATAATTCAATAGCGTACATTACAATGTTACTAAGGTAATGAAACAACATGATTAACAGGATGAAATGGTACTAATAAAAACCATGAAATAAGTAGCAAACTCAAAAGCCACTTACATCTATATTAGCCACATAAAACATAAAATTTACAAATCTTGTAGGTACTGTCACACTAAACCACAGGACAGTACTGCTGTCAAGACTTTTACTGTGATATATTTACCATAGAAACAATCTTTAAGGTAATGTAATTTCAATAATGAACTGAAAATATATGGGCTGAAATGCCATTGTAGCCTTCACAATCAGAAAGAATGAGTTCTAAGAAAGTACTAATATTTTCTTTATAAAAATAGGAAGAGCCCAAACTTTGGGTAAATTGGTTTTTGACAAAGGACTTTTTGGTAGAAATAACTGAAGAATAAACTAAGTTTTTAACCCTTGGCTTTTAAGAGTAATATCATAGTAAAATATCAAATCAAATACCATCTTTTACCAAAACATGTACAAAATGCTCTAAGGGACTGGGATATCCATGGAGATTAAATGATGTGTCCAAGCTAGCACCTCATTAGTTCAATGGTGTCCCGATCCTTTGAACAAATAGAAATTAAGTTATAATATGTATTATTTTGTACAAATGGTGTAAGTGCTACAAATGATACAAGTACGTTATACTTCGTGCCAGTATAGACTCAGTCTAAAAGGATCACTCAGAAATCACTTCTGTAGAAAATAGACATTTGATCTGTTTTTCCATATGCAATAAGCTTCTCTCTCAAAAATAAAAAACAAAAAAATTCAGAAAGTCTAAACTTTTAGCATAGTGGCTAGAGTAAGAAAGTGTACAACATAAATAGCTAAAATTATTTTTTGTAAACTCCTGGGAAATTGTTTTATGTTCAGAAATTAGAGTGGTATAATCAAACCAAGATAGTAAAGTTAAGTGAATGTATTCAATATAATTCATATCCTAAAACACACAGTAGTATTAGAGGAGATTTTTATATACCACATTTAAACAATTCACATATGATGTTGGCCAACATGGTCAATGGTGCACTGCTACAGATGTCATTTTGGGCGTGGATCAATATGGGGAACTTTGGTGAAGGATGACTTTCAATGGAGGGGCATGATATGGTACAGTGAAACCACGGTCAGTTAATTTGATACTCACCTTTCAATAAGACTTAGAGCTCACATTCCATTAAAAAAAAAAACCCGATTTTGAAAAATAATGCTAAATAAAAGCAATAGGAAAGATGGTTATACCCAGGACATGAGGCAGATCATAAGAAATATTATTAAATAATGATTTTGCCATCATGAAAGTAGTAATATTCATTAGCCATCAATGCTCTAACTTGGGAAATATCTTGGCAAGTTTTGTAGCCTGTGGTTTGGAAGGATCCATAATCTAACATCTAATGCTCTGACATATATTCTTTAACTTAAAAGTTCAACTAATGAGAACAACTATGATGAGGTAATCAATGAATGAGCTTGTAATAGATTAAAGCCCTGCTATGGCATATAGACCACAAAGGCAAATCAACAGACAAGAGTTTTCCTTCCATATGTAAAAGTGAAATATGCTACAATTAATATCACTTGTAACCATCGCCATTAAAAACTTGTGAAAATTTCAGTGAGTAGCCTCATGATAGGGATGACCAAAGAATATTTACATTTATGTATGTATGTATGTTTGCATATATTTATGAACATGCATGTGCATGATGTGTATGTGTATATATATATGCATACACATATATGTACATATATAATTCCATTCTATCACTTTAAAAATGCTTATACTAACAAAAGGAAGGCTTTAATTTAGTTATGTAAATTTGGAAATTGTCAAATTATGATGGTCAGCACTTCATTCAATTATTGCATATGCCTTGAGATCAAAGATTTTCCTGTAATACTTAGAGAAGATGCATGCAAATGAAATACAATTAGAAACAACTTTTTTGTTTGCTTTTATGGAATAATACTGGCAAATCTAAGAGGAAAGCTCCCCCTCCCCCACCAAATTATAAAAAGTGGATTAAAATATCTAAGATAAACTTTTGAGATGCTTTGTATAGATATTTCAAAGTACCTCACATGATCCTTGAATCACGTATATACTTACTACAAAATGCTTTGGGGGCTGAAAGAGGAAATAAACACAAATGAAACAAACTCTTTATTTTCCAAAATCAAAGTCTTTATATTTACTTAGCTATTTTCATTTGGTGGCCAGTACAGACATTACCATAGGTTTTGCTGTTCTTATTTTACAAATAGAAAACTTCAGTATTAAAAATAAATTTACTTATTGTGCTGCACCATATCTGCTGAATGAAAAATGAGTTCCATGCTTTACAAAATTACCTGATGATCCAGACTAAAAAGGAAATCATTTTGCCTTTTGGCCAAAAGAATATAAAGTCAGAGAGAAAGCACCAATGCATTCAGAAATTAAACTAGCCTCGTTTATTTAGATAAGGCATATCAGGGGGTCACTTACCAGGGTCATCGGAAGGCATGTCCACAATCAGCTGGTCGCTGTATTTTCCATATAAGCCATTAGTGCATATGGCTACTATTTGAAGAACATAACTCATATTGGGTAGTAAATTATTAAGAATAGCACCCTAGAAGAAAGGTGGCAGTAATTATACAAATGTATTATTCTCATAGGAGTACTAACATACTAGACATCGGTCCTTAGAAAAGATTTTCTCATTTGTCAATAGAAAAATTTATATTTTATTAACCTGAGAAAAAATTCTACGCAATGCTGCTAAGTTGAACTTGTGATATTTGTGAATTAGGGAGATACTGGAAAACTACACTTTTTTTTTCTTTTTACAAATCAGATCTAGTATTAGAAAATTTCATATTTTAAATATTTATTTAAAATTTCTATGTAAATAGAATTATTATCTTCTTCACATCATTATGAAGTGAAAAATAGTATATTCTCATAAATTCCACAACTTTCTCAATTCATAGTGTCTTTGTTCTAGACATCTGAATTAAAAAGTTGTTACAAATCTCATTATTTTGTTTATATGATATTCAACACCAGCTTTTGTTTAAATGCAGGTTCCTAGGGCTTGAGTGACACCCCAGTGAGTGTCTGTATTCAGAGTTCAATGTCTTGGACCTATACTGGGGGCTTTCTTGAGGGGTTTTCTCAGCTATACCCCAATGCCTCCCTACCAGGGCAAAGTTTAATACTGAGATGTTCAGGTCACAGAAGGAATCTGTACTTTATTTTCTTTAATTCTTGTGCATGGGTGGGGAGCAAGAGGACGTGGATCCTTTCCTAAGGATTACCTGCCTCATGTCCCAGAAGTTCTATCTCAATTGACTTCACATCTGTTACTTGGAAATTTGATGCAAAGAAAAGGACTTTCAAGATGCCTACTCTATTCCCTACTCTATTTCCCTTGTGCTGCTTCAGTATGATGGGGAAACAACATACGACGGTATTGGAGCACTGACATTCCAGGCCCAATTCTTTCCCCAACGGTGAGAGCATAAAGTATTTAACTGTTCTTTGAGTCCTTTTCTTTGTAAAGAGAGGCTGCACTAGATGATCTCCAGTTCTAAGTCTTCCATAAGTGTCTACTCTACAATGTTGCTGTTGGCAAAGTTGTGGTCTCCATGTAATTCAAAACATTAGTAAGAACCTAGTGTCAACCACTGTAAGTTCTGACATAGTTAAAATGGCTTCTGTGCCCCCTTCACCCCACTAGAGAGCTTCATACAAAGTCTAAAGTCATGAAATGCAACAATATACAATCATTTTAAGTTCTTACCCTAAAAATTAAACTACAATACACGAAACAACTGATTTTATAGTTACCAAGTCTTGATAGCCATCTGTCAAAAACTCATGCTTGGTTTGGTCTTCTCCCTCTAACTGCTGGTACAGAACTGCGAACTTCTCAATCATGGTATCATAAACTACTCGAGGTCTCTCCCACGTAACAAGAAGGCTGGTATAATTCTCTGGGTCAGCTTGAACATTTTCTGGTTCTGAACTACAAACTTCAGAGAAAAAAAAAAGTACAGTTATTGATACAACTGTCACCCTCTAGGATTTCAACAAGTGAAACATATTCTATGAACATTTTTGTTGTATTTTAATAAAGGGTAAAAAGTTACACTTTCCCACTGTGGCACTTTTGTTCATGCCATTTCCTGTATCTGAGATACTTCTTCCTTCCTTCTGTGAATGAAAAATATTGCCTGCCGTATCAGTAAACAAAGGATGTTGCAGCCATCAAGCCATCACATTACAGCTGCCCCAACAGTGCACCCTGAGGAAACTCAGGATGACAATGTACAGGAAACTGACCCCAGATAGCTGAGGTGCATATCAAAGGAATGATTTCAGTGAGCCCAGACTCGTGCATCTTCCGATACATAGAAAAATGCTAAATTCCTTAACCTGAGATATCTGGTTTTCTTTAATTAATGGTAGGTAATCTTTTGATGTTCTGACTACCTGGTCCTTGTTGCAAAAACTCCTATATATCCTGGCTCCCCCTTTGCCTCTTCGGAGCAGTCCCTCAGAGTGATCTGAGGGTCCTGTCTCCTGGGCTTGAAGTGCTCAGAATGTCTGCCGAATAAAACATAACGCTCAACTTTTAGGTTGTGCATTTTTTTTCAGTCGACACCTCCTATCTCTATCTGTTGACGTCTGATCTTCCCACTCGGGAAATGTCTTGATCAAGTGCAACCTTCTCTGTTATGCACGCTTTGATCTCTGTTGAAGTGATCTCTGTCATTTTCAATTGTCTGTTTTGTTTTACCACTATTATTTCATTGCATGATTGCCTCTTCTATTATATATATTTTTTCCGAATGGGTCTTAACTCCTTTAGTAGATTATAAACATAAGAACCAGAGCTTCATATTTCTGTATTGCCCAGAACACTGTCTTGAATATATCTGGCATACTGATTCATTTTCAAAAATAAAGGAACAAAGGATATCTTCAAGTTTAAGGTGTCTTTATTACACTTGTTGGGTACCTGACAAATATGCTTAGCTCTGGATGAGGAGAATTTCAGTGATAAAAGATGTTTTATTATCAGACGTTTTATTGTTTGAAAATCCTTAAAATAATTAAAAATTCCCTATCACAGAAAACCATAGAAGGACAACTAAAACTATTATTTCAATATTTTTCAGACCTGCTGACAAAAATCCCACTTTGGCATCATAAATAGATTAAGCAATTAATTTCAGGGAATTAGAAGATTTGTTTGTCTCAGCTGAAAAAATATATTGAAATTCATTCAGGGACTTCTTAAAATGAATTGAAGCCCATGCTGGGAATCATGCCAAAAATGTAGTCCCATCAGAAAGAATACTCTGATACTTTCTGAAATACATTCATAATGTGATAATATGGACTAACTGTGAGGATAAAAATTACAAAATTCATGATACTGTGCTAATAAAGCAAAGTAATGAATATAATCTCTTCACAGGCCAGATAGATTTGCAAAAGAGAGGGAGAGAAAGGTCTCTAAGGCCAAAGATTATGCTCGCAGAGCAGATTATGCTCACAGAGCAGATTATGCTCACATATTATGCTCACAGAATCCAGGCTTTGCTTTAAAGGGATACCAGAAGTTACACACCACTAGACGAGACCACGCGGTTTACTTAAGTCAACCAATCATCACTGCTACCAAAACTATTTCCAGGACCCAAAGAAAACATGCAAGCAGTAGCATCAGAATATGACCAAAAAGCCTTTTTGTCTCTATCGGTCTGTAGTTTTTCTCGTGAACACGGGAGGGCACCCAAAACTAAAAATTGACCTTATAAATTGAAACAAATTTTATTACAGTACTTAATAATAGACATTTTGGCATATGTATGCTATGCTAGCAATGGTATATGAATGATTCAGAGAAACATAAATATATATAAACATAAACATAAATATATATACACATATACTCTTTAAATCAATATATGAATAACTTTATATGAGTTAGAGACAGAAGTTTTCACTGTTAAAACTATATACTATTTTTTGTTTATCGAGGATGTAGGGTGGGGTGTTCCTTTGGGAATAAGAGGACAATTCCTCCGTTATCAAAAAACACGAATTCAGAATAAGAAAATGTATTCTAATTCAGGTCTAGACTCCATCATCGTTACTCTATCTAGTGACAATTCTATTAGTGTCCGCCAGATGGCAGAAGACCACCAAATCATCTCAGAAGTGAGCTGCTAACATAAACTATACAGGTGGAGGAACAGGATTGCCTCAGCCTAGATTCTGATGAATCCCAAGTCTGTTTTTAAAAGACGGAAAGTGATTCTGGACAATATCATTTGCAGATTTTGTTCAAAAATCACTCCCACTTTGTATAGAGTGAGAATGGTTTAAAGTGAACTATCTCTTCCTCAAAGATGAAACTATCTTAAAATGCATCAGAGTTTTATGCATGTACACAAAACATAAAACTCTGAGAAACTGAGAAAAACATAAAATTATTAGCTGCAAAATACCCAAAGGACTACTTCCTAAATAGTGCAAGCAATTTTGGTCAGACGTCTATGTTTATCTTGCCTTAATAGTAGAAATCAGTGGGTACTTCATCAGCATTAATATAAAGTAGGACTCTGAAAAGAAATTCACATTTCCTTGCCACCAGGCTTTTATTCCTTTGCTTTCTCCTTTATACTTCTGTAAAAGCTTATTAGTAATTTGTTTGTTTAAATTTACATTGTAATTAGAAATTTATTTTTAAAACACTCCTTTTGCTTATCAATAATCATAGCTTAGTAATATGTTATAAAGCTGCCACTGAATCTTATCTTTAGATGCTGAAATACAGAATTTTATGGAAAAAAAGATATATACTTTAGAATGTATTCAAGAGAAGGACCAGTACTTCTGTATATAGTCTATGACCTTGCCAAAGGGTTGCCCTTCTATAAGGTAGGACAGGATCTTTTAAATAACAATCTAGTTAATTTTATATACACTACTTGGTGTTCAGACATAAAGCTGCATAATGACTATGGAATAAGTTATTAATTGGCACTAAATTTTCTAAGTTTTCATTATATTTTGTATTGAAAATAGTTTATCTTATTAGAAGGACATACACTCCATAAAGCGCATTATCTGGATTGAAAATCACGAAGTGTCTTCCAGATCAACAGATATTCAGACACTAAACACAAGCTACCAATAAATGTAATAAAATAGTAACAAACATATAATTTCCTTGATTATGGGGAGTTCAGAACTACAATATGTTGAGGTCCCATTTCCTTCCTTAGGAATGAATCGCATGCCCTGGTTCCTTTCTACAAGCTACATGTGATCTGGATCACAGTGACTGATCCTTTAAGGAACACTGGCCAAGAAGGAGAATCGGGTTTCTGCGAGCTTGTGGCTGTGAGCCAGGCTGTGACAAATCTGGAGTCCACGTCGAGTCACACAGAATACAAGTAAGCGCTTCAGCTCACACGCAAGGGATCCTCACATGTAAAGAATGAGAATGTGGTCTCCATTTTAAGGGATTGGTAAGTGCTCTTACTTAAAAACTTATTTTTTAAAAATTTTATTTTATTTATTTTTAAATTTTATTTATTTATTTATTTATTTATTTATTTATGGCTGTGTTGGGTCTTCGTTTCTGTGCGAGGGCTCTCTCTAGTTGCGGCGAGCGGGGGCCACTCTTCATCGCGGTGCGCGGGCCTCTCACTATCGCGGCCTCTCTTGTTGCGGAGCACAGGCTCCAGACGCGCAGGCTCAGTAGTTGTGGCTCACGGGCCTAGTTGCTCCGCGGCATGTGGGATCTTCCCAGACCAGGGCTCGAACCCGTGTCCCCTGCATTGGCAGGCAGATTCTCGACCACTGCGCCACCAGGGAAGCCCCAAAACCTTATTTTTAACATTCACTTCTCATCTACTTGGTTCCAGGTACTCTTGTACATACAAATAAAGATGGTGCCATCCTTGCCTATAGGAAACTCATTCCTCTAATCCTTAAATTTAGTAAGGTATTAAATGTAATGGGTGCTTTTAGTTTCCAAATCCTAGACTCCATTTACAGAGGAATGCAAAATAAACTTAAAAATTCTGCCATTTAGACCAAATTAGGTTGTGCTTTTCAAAAGTACACGTTTTTATCACTAAAAGTTGTAAAAGCTTCACAAATTTAGCTCACACGAAGTCCTTTACCTTCTCATCACTTAAATGAATGGATATGGAGAGTGAATACCTCCTACATAGGAATGCGTATGCCTTGCAGAGCAAGTTGCAAAAGATTAATAGGCAAAGCGCTGAGTGTCATGAGGAAAAAGCAAAAAAAGTGGGAAAAGAAAAGGAAATAAAGGAAGGAAAAGCACAAAGGAGGAGAACATGACAACTCTTTTCCCTATGACATGTCTCGTGATCACGAAAGTCAGTGTCGATGGTCGAGGGGAGGAGATAGGAGTTTCCTTCTGCCTTTGCTGTTCTATATGCCCACCCTGGGAGAAGGGACACATGCCCTAAGGGAGAAGGCCCAGTCTCACCTCCACGGATTATGAGTAAAAATGTAGATGGAAGTGAAAAGACAGTGTGGTGATTCTTGGGGAGTGGCAGAGAAAATGTCACTAGGTTTTTATCCAGTATTTCCCATTGTTTGAGGTTTGGTACAGTTTAACACAGCCCATGGCAAAAGTACTTCTGTGAATGCACACTGATAAATCCACCACATCCTTGCTTGAGGTTTATGAGCCTCATTTTAAAAAGTATTGAGACAGGTAGTTTGATGACTACCACGTGAGGAACTTGAAGACTGACAGACTCAGAAGACAATCAATATTAAGGTTGTGATTTCCCCTCACGGAGTAGCAGATCTTAATAAAACGAATGTAAAGATTGCCACAAATGTTAAAAATAACTAGAAATGATCTATCACTGCTTTGCACTTCTCAATGATTATATGTCATTCCCTTTAGATAAATAACTAAAAGAAATTTTTCGAATTCTACCTAATTCAGTCAATCTTCTCTAGGAACACACAGCAACTTCGTCAACAGTTCAATTTGTAACATATAATCTTCCAAGAAGTAAATAATCTCCATGTCACTTTTCTGCAGATAGTTAGAGCACAGAGTTAATGTACATGTGACCTTAATGAATGCTATTTACAACTACTGACCTTCAAGAAGGTAGGTGTACTGATGCATAATGCATCATGACATTTTTCAGGAAATTACAGAAAACGTCTCATAGCTCAAATACAACATTAAGCTATGAAGACACTCTTTTCATGCTACCCTGCCTTGAAAAGCATTTTATATTGTATGGTTTTTTAAAAAAAAGTTTGCATTAAATAATATTACAATGCTAGCAAATGAGATTTAAAGTGCATTTATAATTCTACTTAACAAACAAAAGCCTTAAACATGGAAAACTTGAATAGCACGCCGTACTTGTGAGAGCTTGCCCCCTTCTATATATACAAATATATAAATGCATACACACACATATATACATGAGTGTATACATACACACAAACACATATACTACAGTAATAGGAGCTATGGGTCTGGAGCATATTATGTTCAAGGGAATGGACTGCTTTGCAAACTTTAGTTTATTGAAACCTCACAACAACCCTACAAGGTGGCCATTTTGAACTCACATTTTATAGGTGAAGAAACTGAGCTCAGAGAAATTAAATAACTTGACAATTTTTATATAACGAATAAGTATTTGCACTGCCGTTTGAAACCAGAGGTCGACTGGGCTTTGAAAGCCCCAGCTCTTTCCTACTGTGCTTCAGGAGGGCCCTGCTTCTAGGTGGAGAGCCTTGCTAGTGGGATAAGAGGGCAGCAGGGAGGTATCTGTTGCCTGGAAGGCAGGGGACAAAGCTGGACTTCACCTCCTCTACACGCACGTGATGTTTGTATGGTTACTGACACATATTTCTCATAAACTAAGAGACAGCTTTTTACTAACCCCTTCAAGATCAGATGGTTCCATTAAATTCTGTGATTCTTAGAAGAGCCACCGCCCATTCCATGAAGCCAAAAATAAATGCCATTTAATAAATGGCAACGCTACGTAAAAATGCAAAAATAGAGGACTGAAGTTCTGGTAAAATATGGATTCATTCACAAACATCGGGTGTGTTTTCCTATGAATGCAAAAATGAATAAGGCTTGATTTCTACCCTCAAGAAGTTTGCATGGATATGCAGACGTCTCATGGTTTTTGCAATTACTTGTAATGTATTGATATTTTGCAAAATATGTTTTTCTACAATGCATTTACCAAGAGCAGAATTCTAACACTTTTCATGCCACCTCTTACTTTTCTCTCGGTCAAAATGAGGATGTTCGATATTTATAATAGCAAAATATATAAATATAATCTGAATGTCCCAAACTGAGAAACTGATTTAATAAGTTGCTATGACTATACAATGGAATAGTACATAAAATTAAGAATGTGATTAATGATATATTTACATCATTAAGTAAAGCAAAATCAATAAACAGATAAGTGTGGTACAGCCTGATTTTTGTGAGATATAATAATATAGTTTTAATTTAAGAGATAGACCTAGAAGGATATTCCTCAAAATCCTCATAGCAGTTATCTCTGGGTAATGACAGTATAAGGCTTTTTTATTTTCTTCTGTGTGCTTATCTATATTTTCTCCTTTTTTACAATGCTCATGTAATAAAAACATTTTCAGATTAAATTTAATAAAGATTAAATCCTGAAAATAAATGCAATCCTCAATTCTTATTTTCAGATTCAGTTCGAGAAAGTAGAAGGGCGATAGTGTATCCATTAAGGGAAAAAAAAAAATCACAGGAATATGCACATGGAAAATACGTGCTTGGTGATTGCAAATACTCACAATGGAAAATGCAAGAATTCAATTGTTCTAGTTTTTGAAAAGAGCCAATACTATTTTTAAAAAAGTTTCATGTCATTAAAGTCATCAGCTTTTATTATAAAATTATGTAAGCATAAATTATGTTCCCTTATAAAGCATAGTGGAGAGAGCTTTGAAAGTCTTTAGAATTAGGGAGACCTGGGTTCAGATACTGACTCCAGCCTTTTACAGTTCCATGAACTTGGGTGAGCCACTTAATATCAGCTTCCCAAACTATAAAATGAGGAAAATACGGCCAATGCTTGGTTGAACACACTGGTCTATTACTGTTTTTGTTATTATTATTTTTAGCCTTCATCACTTAACGGTGAAAAACAACATCTACATTAAAACGGAACTACATAAGGGTTTACATGGTAAACGATGCAAGAGGCACCCACTAAGCACAGCCTGCCATGTTTTTATTATATATGCAAATGGATTTTTTCAGTCATTTGGTGACTATTTGATGAATGAGAGCTTTACTTTAGCCCAGCAAAGGAGGCAAAGTGATAAAAGACTTAGTTACTTCTTTCTTGGAGCTCAGACGGTGGTGGGGGACAGATAAGTAAACAGACAATATCATACAATGGCAACTGCTAGGAACTGTGGTTGCCCAGCACATAGGAGCTCCTGGGCACATTGCACACCTCCAGACGAGCATCATTCATCTTGTACCCTATGGGCACGGCACCTTCACGAGGGCACAGTCCTCTGCCCCCCGGCCAGAGCCAGGCTTGGTAGGGGTGGAGGTAGAGTCAGAGTTGGCTCCCCAGTGGAGGCAATGGTCTACCTGAGTCTTGAAGAACAAGGAGGAGACCAGCAGGGAAGAACATGCAACCTGGGAGAGTGTGGTCTGCCCTCTTCAGGGACCTCACACAGGTCAGGATGAGGGAAGGAAGCTGGCCAGGGAGGGGTAAGCACTAAGGCCAGTAAGTGCTGAATAGGACCTACCATGTAATGACAAACTGTTTGGATTTTATTCTAAAAGCAATGGGAGCCACTGAAGGGTTTTAATAAAATATAATTAATAAAAGTACATGACCAAAAAATCGTATTTATTTACTTTGTGATTTGGTCATTTGCATTTCGGTAAAGGAGATGGGTAAATCTGTTTCTTTTTTCTAATCAACTGTGTATTATTTACCAGACAGGAAGTTTTAGTATTTACTATTTTTGGTAGAAACATAATTAAATTTCCTCACTTTGGGGCAATTTAATTTGAAACAATGTCACATTAAATGCAGCTATTCATCACTGTTGTCTTGTGCTCTGTTGTTATTGTTGTTGTTAAAGGATAAACAATTCCCACAAATATCACATTGAAACAATAAAGGCATGCTGTTTTAATGCCCAACCTTCAAAAGCAGACGATTATTGAATTAATATTATACACAGCCAAAAATTCATTGCAGGACGGGGATCAAAGAAGACCATGTACTTGGAAAGGTTTTCAGTCCCCGAAGCAAAGGCCACTTCAACTCTTTCTTTCATGAATCAGTGCACCCTCAGCGTGAACTGAAAAGAACAAGTCCGTAGATGCAACTGATTGTGTCCTCTGGACACTTTCAAAGGCTTCTGACTGCTGTGTCAGCTTCAAAAGACTCCAGAGACTTTCCCTCCTCTCCATCGCCTGGGCTTGACAAGGACAAACTTCTTTTCGTTCAAAGAAAGAAACTGGGGGAAAGACTCCCTTTTTATTCATTAATAATTCAGTGCTTTTGGTTTCAATCCTTACTAGGTACTAGGCTTCTCTGGGAGCTGCCAACACAAGGATGAGTACTTATTTAAAACCCAAATCACACATCAAGACTCAGGTCAAATGCGGTTCTCCCACGGAGATTCCCTAGTCATCGCAACCAGAAGTGATCTCCCCAAGCTCTGAACACCTCACGCCTTATTCATCCCTCTCTTACAGCTGTTAGCTCAGGCAAATGACACAAAGAATGTGGAGGTGTGTATGTGACTTTGCCACCTATTACTATGTATTTTAGAAAAATTACTTTCCTTACTGAATCTCAGTGTCTCTTGTCTGCAAAACGGGGTTATTCAGGTTGGAAAGAACAGATATTTTTAATTGCCATTTTATAAAAATGGCAACTGAGATTCAGAGAAGTTAAAGTGCTTACCTAAAGCTACAAGGCTATAAGCAAAATATTTCCAAAAATCAAAGCCTTGTATATTTTCCACTATACCACAATTACCTCCTACAAAATTATATTTCAATACACACCTGCTTCATGAATCTCTTCCTTTCCAGTATATGAGGAAAACACCTGCCTGGAGAACTTGTACTGTTGTTCTCGAAAATTATTTTGTAAGTAGTCCATCAGCATGACATAACCAGACTGTTGCATTGTAAGAACTTCACAAAAAACAGCCAGCTGGAAAGAAGATAATTTAACATATAATAACACATAATTTAACTGTGTATCTGCTTCAAAGGCATATCGGCAAATGCTTTAAAACAGATATTCTATAGTAAAGCTTAGAAAATAATTCTTTCAAAATTGCTTCAAATTACTTCATTTGTTTGAATTTCCAAGATTACCTGGCTTTCAGAGATGCTAACTGTATCTTTAAAAACAACCCAATCAACGGTGTCTGTGCAGGGAGGAGATGTCAGGGAGCCATTGTAAGTGTAATACTTGTCAGTTGAGTTTGGCAGAAGGTTCAGCAATGTGAACGGATCCAACGCAGCCTGTTTCCCTACAAAGGAATCACACACATCTCAGCTGAAATCCCAACAGTGGAACTTAGCTGCTCAAAGCCCCTATGAAACAAAGACATATGCTTTGGTATGTATTTAATCAGAACTGAAATTTTAAGAACATTTTAGATTTATTTCAAAAATGGTGATAAAACTGGCATACTCTAAATTTTCTTGCATATATCCCTACATAGTGCTAGGTGCTTTATCATTACATGGGCAAGATGCTGGAGAGATTATTTTTACATATGAAAGATATTCAGAAATCATATGGCCATCTGAATAGATACAGTAAAACCATTTGATAGGATTTAATACCAATTTGTGGAAAAGAAGAACAAAACCTTATTCTGATGAAGATTATCTTCAAAAATCTATAATAAACATCATATTTAAAAATGACTTATTGAAAGTTTTTCCCTTAGTGATAAAGAATGAGACAAGGAATCCTTCTACAATACCACCATTTTTAACTAACATTGAACTGGAGGACTGGGACCATTTATTTACTTTATTTATTTACAATAATGTAAGAAAAAGAAAAAAAGAGTCATGAAGATTGGGCAGGAAAAAATGATGTCATCATAATTTTCAAATAACCTAATTGAGCATGTGAGATATTGAAAATAATTTACAAACTATTAGAACTAATAAGTGTGTTTAGCAAAGTCACTGCATGCAACACCAATATATAAAACTTAATTGTACTTCTATTTACTGGTAACAAACAATAGAAAATGAAATTTCAAACAATATAACATGATAGCAACAAATATCAAATACAAGTAAATCTAACAAGTGATGTGTAGAACATCTACACTGAAAATTTAAAAACTTTGAGAGAATTAGATAAAACCTTAAAATGGTGGGAAATATCACGTTAATGGGAAGATTCAGTATTGTGAAGATGTTAATTTTCCCCAAGTTGTTTTATGGAGTCGATGACATCTTAATCAAAATTCCAGATGGGTTGGTGTTGGGGTGTGTGTGTGTGTGTTTGTGTGTGTATTAATTGACATTCTATTTTTAAAATTTAAATGGAACCGCAAAAAAAGTTAAGACAATCTTGAGCAATAACAAAGGTAGGGATACCAAGTAGGAAGACCTACTATATAAGGCCATAGGAATCATGATAGAGAGCTATTTATGCAAAGATGGAGAACTATGGAAGAAAATAAAGAGTCCAGACACACACATATATGGTTACTTGATTTATGACAGAAAAATTACTATGTAATGAATGATTAACCTTTTCAATACGCACTGCTGTGTCAATTGGATATCCTTATGGAAAAACATGAATCTTTATTCCCTACTTCACACCATAAGCACAAATCAGTTCTAAACAGAGTGTGGATCTAGATGTGAACAGACTAATAAGGCTTTTAGAGGAAAACATAGAAATTATCTCCATAACGTTAGGGTAGGTTGAGATTTCTTAAATAGCATGCAAAAAGCGTTATTCACAAAGGGAAAAATGATGTACATGATACTCAAGATCTATTTATCAATAGTCACCATTAAGAGAGTAAAAAGGCAGGACAAAGAGTAGAAAATATATTTCAGATTTTATATATATAATAAAAATATTGATTTATTTCTGCTATATGTACAAAGATATATAACTTGTATCGAGAATACAGAATTCCTACAAAAAATTGGTAGACCTTTCCTAAGTGTTCCATCTAGCCTTAGAACCTTGAAACAACCCAGCTAAATCTGTCTCCTTGAAGAGTCCCGTTTTTGATCTTGCATCTTTCCAACAGCACTTACCAATGGCACTGCCTTGGCCATTTTGTTCTTTGTGTACCAGTCCTCACTCATATGGGCAGCAATCTGCTTACCAGTGAGATCTGTGTTTAACTTATTTTAACTTATCTGTATTTAACTACCCAGTCCAGTACATGTCCTCTGCTCTGTCTTGTAGATTTAGGTCATTAAGAAATAGTCCCTGACGCCAATTTAATCTAGCCTAAGTGAGATGGTACAGTACAGAGTAGCAGTATACGAATTATCTGGGGAGCACTAAAAAAAAAAAATCAATGTCCCAGACCCCACCCTAAGCTGTTTTAATTTAAATCTCTAGTAGTGGGACCTGAGCATCTATATTTATTTTTAGGCTATAATTTTAGGTGCGTCTACATTTTTAAAAAAACCATCCCCAGGTGATTCAAACATGCAGCCAGAGTTGAAAACCTTAAGTAGAGTAAAGCCTTTGCAAGATTTTAGTCTTCTTGAACCCCATATTCCTCATTACAAAATGAAATAACTGGACCGGATGATTTTTTTTTTTAACATCTTTACTGGAGAATAATTGCTTTACAATGTTGTGTTAGTTTCTGCTGTATAACAAAGTGCATCAGCTATACATACACATATATCCCCATATCCCCTCCCTCTTGCGTCTCCCTCCCACCCTCCCTATCCCACCCCTCTAGGTGGTCACAAAGCACGGAGCTGATCTCCCTGTGCTATGCGGCTGCTTCCCACTAGCTATCTATTTTACATTTTGGACCAGATGATCTTAATAGTGTATTACAGCTCTAAATGAAATGAAGATTGGACATATCCAGAAAGCCTCAAGGAAAAAAATTATTTCCATTTAAAAGTTAGTTATTGAATGTTACTTTTTTCTGCAATACAGAAACTTCTTCAGGAAGAAAGAAGCCTGCTAATAAAGTTATAGATAACTGCTTCCTGTCTGCATTTAAGACTATATCTTAGAAGTGAAAACCTATGGACAGAATTGATAGTGTCATGTAGATACAACCTAAATTGTTTTAATCCATTAGAAAATTCAAGTTACATTAGGTTTAATGGGTTAATTGGTAACTTCTAAAAGTATGTCTTCCTCTCCTCCAATGTCAAGACAAGATTATTTAGAATTCAGACTCAGATTCAAGTTCTCAGAAACTAAGGAAACTATTTTGAATACGTGAATATTTTTCCATTTTCAGATTTATGTTTTTGATATCTAGAAAATCTGTGATTAAATAACCTCTTTTTTAATCACCAATGGACTACAATTCTTCCTTTTTCTGATGAAAAAACTTATCTTACAAATGTTTCATGGAAATGTGGACCTAGAGAATACTAATTAAGTAAGGAGCCAGAAATTGACTCACTACTAAATTAGGTGGGAAATTAAACAACACCAGGAGACCTAGAAGCCAGAAAAGGAAAAACAGAAGATTTGAATAGGGATGGTGAAATAGATAATTTTCGTGAAATTGGAGAAGAAATTAAAGGGGAAATAATTAAGAGCAAGGGAAAGAATCAGAAGAAAGTTTTCAATTCCTCCTTCCCTCATCCCAGTATAGAATCCATTCTTCCTTCCTCTGCACTACAATACCACTTATCTAGTCTCTGTTATGGACACGTTAACTATTTTGTACCTTATTTTTTTTGTTACTTGCGTACATGTCCTAAGTTTCTTTCTGCTATCACAAGACTTTACAATTACAGTAGTATTTTCCAATTGCACCATCATCTTATGAGAAAAGTGGACTAAAGTGGGTTTTTTGTGGCTTGCAGAAACATGCACCTCATCTGAATAACCTCACTATTGCTAACATAAGAGAGAATCACACCTGAGCCAACACTGCTCTATTTGTGATCAGTCATTCACTCAGTGATCCTCTTCCTTTGAACATGAATTAATGGTTAACAAACCAATCAGGTCCTCCTTCGTGGGAGGCTGATAGTAGGAGGTGGAAAGATGAGGAGGGTGAGAGACCAGGAGATAAAGACAAAGACCATGGTCAGGCCCAATGCAAGGAAAGAACCATTAAGTACTTAAAACCAACTCATCACTTAGGACAATGAGACTTAGGATGGGGCCACATCAACACTGCCATATATACAACGGAATATTACTCAGCCATAAAAAGAAACGAAATTGAGTTATTTGTAATGAGGTGGATGGAGTTAGAGTCTGTCATACAGAGTGAAGTAAGTCAGAAAGAGAAAAACAAATACAGTATGCTAACACATATATATGGAATCTAAGGAAAAAAAAAAAAAGGTCATGAAGAACCTAGTGGCAAGACGGGAATAAAGACACAGACCTACTAGAGAATGGACTTGAGGATATGGGGAGGGGGAGGGGTAAGCTGGGACAAAGTTAGAGAGTGGCATGGACATATATACACTACCAAACATAAAATAGATAGCTAGTGGGAAGCAACCGCATAGCACAGAGAGATCAGCTCAGTGCTTTGTGACCACCTGGAGGGGTGGGATGGGGAGGGTGGGAGGGAGGGAGATGCAAGAGGGAAGAGATATGGGAACATATGTATATGTATAACTGATTCACTTTGTTATAAAGCAGAAACTAACACACCATTGTAAAGCAATTATACGCCAATAAAGATGTTAAAAAAAAAAAGAGCTTTACAGCAAAAAAAAAAAAAAAAGGATTTTTCAATATACAAATTCCTGGCCTGCATTTGTGATTAGGAAAGCACCACAAATCATTCTGATGAGAGCTCCCATTTGAGAATCACTGATGATTTACCTGGGGTGTGCCTCCTTCTTGCAACTTGAAGGATTTCGACTAACAGTTTTTCCTTTTGTGGGCTCTGCCTGGGGAATATTAATGCATTATCTCTGATTCCTGCAACAGCACCCCCTCTCTCACCACTCCACGTGAGAGCAAGGTCTAACATAGAGTAGGTGTGATGGAAGGAAGGAAAAGAAAAAAAGGTAAGAAAGAGGGAAGGAAAGAGAAATGGGTTTGTCTCTTAGAGAGAAATATAGGAAATGAGCGACCAGCCCACACTGTAACAAGGCAGACTTTATAATCTGAATGATGGTTGAACAGTGTTGATTTTTTGTGTCACTCACATTATATGGAGAATATGTGGCAGGATTTTAGCTGCATATTCTCCATATAATGTGAGTTTAGCTGCAGTTCCTGAGTCACTGTCTAAAGACGAGCACTGCCTTCAAGTTCCCAGCAGCAATGGCTGGCAGCCAATGTTGGGAAGCCTACCGTTTATGGGGCACCAGGGGATTTTTCTAGACTCTGAAATAGGACTAAATTTAATCCAAGAACTCTCAAACATTTAACTTTGGAAGGACTTAACTTATTTAGTTTGGACAGATCATAACTCACAACCATTCAAATCAAATTGACAGGTGTTTCATATGTGCTCTGAAACATGTAACTAATATAAATCTCTACAATATATTAGAACAAACTTTTTGGACAGACAGGTTCTAAATCCTGGCTCTACCACTTACCAACTGTATGGGCTTAGATGTCCTTGCTGAGTACATGGAAATATTAAATATCTAGTAGATGGGCTGATAGGCATGGAGGATTTTTTTTTTTTGGGAAAAGAGGAGAGAAGAAGTTGGTGCATGGGTAGAGAGAGAGAGAAGATAGATAGAGGGCAGACTAGTATGTGTTTCCAGCCAGCCCAGGAGACCATTTGTTCTGCTTCTGAATTAAGAGCCAGGACAGAGGCAGAATGCTGTTAGGGAACCCATATCCCCAGGGAGGGTACTATGTGACAGCAGGCTCTGATGAAGGATCCCCCTCAATGGCTTATAGACAGTAGATATTAAAAAGAAACTTTAGTCCAAGAACATGAGCAAATTGTTTCTTAAGATCATACTACACCTTCCTAGAGACCCCCAGAAACAACTGAAGAGGCCTCAAGAGATTGGCCAAAGTGCCACAGTTGCACAAATCAGGACTAACAACCAGTGTTAGTATCACTTTTGTGGTCGCCACAGGCTGGTGCAAGGCCTGGGAACATTCAGGTTCATATTTTACATCATTTTAAGTTTAGGAATTCAAACTAGCTGCCTTCTTGCAGTCTGCATAGACTCCATTTTCTGACTAAATGAGGGAAAAATTAAGTGTGGCTTGTGGCATTCAATGTTGAATTCTGCAATCTAGGTGGATGGAGGGAGATAACTAACAGCTTTATGCCGTTTGATTGCACCTTTCAAAAAAAAAAGAGAAAGCTGCACTGCAGGAGCTCACATATGCCTGACTTCTGAAAAGTTTGGTCAATTCAAGTTCTCACATATAATTGACAAAGATGAATCAACCCTAGGCCAGATTTCTGCTTTCAAGAAAAGGATCTATGTGAGTTGTGTTTCTGATTTCAAATTTTGCAGCTTCCCGGAGAGGAATAATCCTCCTTTATTGATAACTCAGGACAACATTAATACTCTGCTTAATAAAAATAAAACAACAATAACAACAGGTTTGCTGTCTCTTGCCAATGTTGTCAAAAGCATTTGCTGTGACAAATTACAAGATCCGTGAGATAGCAGGCAGAACAATATAAAAGTATAGTGAACCTTGTTCTATGTAAGCATTCACCTTCCAAAAATCTTATCTCATCATATTGGTAAAGCAAAGGACTTATCAAGGAAACCACCAGGGAATACATTTGAACTTGAGTAACAATTCCCTTTTCACTTTAAAATAAAATTTTTATAAAATTAACTGGTTTCAGATTATAGAGTCTTTTACAGATGTACAATGCAGAGACAGAATAAAAATACGTTTAAATGCATAATGTGATTAGATTATTTTCAATAAAAGAATTAGAAAACTTCCAACTTCCTACTTACATTAACGTTTTATGATTTTATGCGACAAAAATTTCTGATAAATTGTTCTTTAGTGAGAAACGTATAAATTGTCAAGTGTAAGATGTGAGAGATTGCTCCTCTTTACAAATGTCTGCCCTTCTTCCTTGGAACAAGTGATTTTTATAACATTGTAAAAATTCATATGCATCCAAAGTAAATCTGGAAGAAAGACATTTCTCCAAATAGCTTACCGAAACGACTAACACTCTCAACTCCATCAATAATTGCTTTGTAATCCAAATTTTCTTCTATTCCAACCTGTGAAAGAAGAATGATGCTCTAAAAATTGCATAAAATATTTGACTAATTATTCAATAAAATGTAAAGATTAGTAAATTCTATTTTAAGTATTCAAAAGTGATGTCCTAAATGCACTTTTTTTTTCACAGAAAGTTAAGAATAAACCAAACAAAAACCAGATAATTTTCAAATTTTCCATTAAGAAAAGGACATTTTAAAATGTTACAATTCACAGTTACTGCTGTATCATGCTGATGCTTTGCAAATAAGCAAATCTTGTAGTGTATGAGTGCACAGATTTGCTCCAGCTGGAAGTGACATATCCAATTGACAAATACAAGAGTTCCCTTTTAAACATACCAGCCAAGAGGTTGTTCTCTTTGAAAATGAGCACCAGTTATCATTCCACTTATGAGCCCTTCTATTTGTTAAAAAGTGTGTTTTGATATTCCCCATGATTGAAAAGTTAGTGCTAAATCTCTGTATAATGATTACCTCAAATAAAATGGATAAAGCTCTTAACTTCCCTTTTCCTTTAACGGCTTCCTCAAAACTTGAAAATCGGTCCGCATCAAAGCAGTAGATTTGCATCTATAAATGTAACAAAGATGGCTTTATTACATACAAAGACTTCACAAAAAAGTCAGCAAAAGGACTATAAAATAATTTATCAGTTCATTAAATTCTATTTGAAAAATTCTATAAACTATATAATTCTATATTTTGTGAATTTTCAAAATATTTTATCAATTACATGTATACACAACTATCACTTATCCTTCAATGAAGAAAGAAATACAAAGTTGGACAGATCTAGCTCTGAAATTACCACTTTGTGATTACCAGGGGACACTGAATAATTTACTAGAGCAACTATCAAATGTAATAAATTATCAAATGTTATTTTCACTATTTTTATGGAATTCTTTCAAATATGGTTTCATTCTTTCCTGAATGGACATGCCTTTCTTGATGGTCTGAGTTACCAGTTTTGGACATTATTGTATTGTGCTCTACTAATAGTGAAACTCTCAAGAACTCTCTGCTTCTACCTCAAAAATACCAAAGGAGTCATAAATTCCGTATTTTAAGTCTCTCCCCCCTGGTGCGAGGCTATCCCTTGTTCATTTCTACTTCAGTCCACACATCTATCTATAACAGCCTCCACTCTCACTTATAAGCTGGTGCTCCTAGTGTCGTGGGCTTGGAAATTTGATAACTCAGGTCGTTTAGACATATAATTAAGGGAAGAGCAGAAAGTCTGAAAAGATTAATGTGTGGTTAGGGCTATGGATCAGAGAAATAGCAGGTGTGAAGCAGAGGAAGGCAGTGGCTCCTGCCTTGGGTGGTCACCAAAACCTTTTCAGAGAGAGGATTTCCAAGTTGACCCCTGAAGCATGAGTGGCTTTAAAGCTGACAGATGAAAAAGCAGAAGAGATGAATGTGTGTTCAGGTCAGAGGGACCGGCTAGGAAAAGGCCTACAGGCAAGAAAGTATGAGAAGTGTGGGAAATGGAAAGTAGTTTGTTAGAAGTTCAGTTGAGCACACGTGAGAGGAGAAGAGAGATATGAGGCTGGAGAAGTGGGCAGGGGCCACACAGGCAGTCCCAGCAGTTTGGGCTAGAGGGCAATAGAAGTCCTTGATGGGAAGGGGGCAGGGCTGGGGAGACGTGGGGAGAGCAGAAGGGATTAAGACTGGAGAGAAACTAGCTGCAGGGACTTAGATACTCAAGTAAGAGACAAAGTTGGTTTGAACCTTTTTCTGACCTCCCACATCATTTAGGGGCAGAACTAAGGAGCCGATTATAGAATGTGAGAGGCCAGAAAGAAACAGCAGGTCAAGCATACCCCCCAGTTTCCCTGCTTGCACAATTACGTGAAGAGTGTTTTGAAAAACAAACAAGATGGAATTCCCTGGCGGTCCAATGGTTAGGATTCCAGGCTTTCACTGCCGTGGGCCCAGGTTCAATCCCTGGTCAGGGAACCAAGATCCCGCTAAGCCACGTGGCGCAGGCAAAAAAATAAAAATAAATAAAATAAATAAATAAAATAAAAACCACGAATGTTTTAAAAAAACAAAATAAAAAGCAAACAACAAACAAATGACATCTCTGAGAGACAACTTGAGGGGCTTTTAAATAAGAAAAATACATGAGGTTTAGTACACAGATTCTGTATAATTTATTTTGCTGAATCACAGCTTTTGTTATTGTTAGTTTTTCTTGATTTTCACCTTTGTTCTAAGTAGTACTGTGAGAGAGCTAAACTCTCAGAAGTGAGAATGTTATGTGTTTAATGAGTTGACTTTCGTATTTTTAACAAACCAAATTTGATAAATATACTTTTCTTTAAGGATATTTAAAAAATTATGTCATAAACTTGAATGTGCTTATCCACATTAAAATATTTTTAATCCTTTATGAAATAACTAATTTATCTTATTTTTATTCTCAATAACTATTTTGGATTATAAAAGTAATACAGATTTATTACAGGTAATATTGAAAATATGGCAACTTTAAAGGAGAAAAGAAAAGGCACCTATAATGCCATCACCCAGAGAAAATCACTATTAATGTTTTCTTGGTTTCCTTCAATTATTTTTACAATAGCAATAATTCAATCTTTCATTTAATCCTCATAATAACTTTACAGAGATGTGCTACTACTATTATGTCAATTTCACAGACCAGAAACAGAAGCTTAGGGAAATTAAATAATTTTAACAATGTCATGTCATATAGCTACTAACTAGATGGTGAAGCCAGTATTCAAGCCTCGTCCATTTGACTCAGACTGTACTCTCAGCCACTAATTAGTTTCATGTTTTACAAAATTTGGAATAATAATACTGTGTATATGGGTTCAAGCCCTGGTCGGGGAAGATCCCACATGCCACGGAGCTACTAAGCCCGTGCGCCACAATTACTGAGCCTGCGCTCTAGAGCCCGCGAGCCACAACTACTGAAGCCCTCGCGCTTAGGGCCCGTGCTCCACAATAAGAGAAGCCACTGCAATGAGAAGCCTGCGCACCACAACGAAGAGTAGCCCCCGCTCGCCGCAACTAGAGAAAGCCCGCGCACAGCAAGACCCAACGCAGCCACAAATAATTAATTAATTAAAAAAAAAATACTGTGTATACTATTTTACATTCCACTTTTTAAAAGCACTTATGATGAACTTTTTTTGTGTAAATCGTTGAAAAACATGATTTTTACAAGATCTATAATAATCTATCATAATGTATTTAATCATTTCCTTTTGTTTCAATTTTTATTATTGTAAATAAGTCTTTGCACATAAATTTTTGAGTATGTCCTTAATTATTCTTCAGACTAAATTGCTACAAATTGAAATGTGAATATTGAGAATAAAACATTTAAAGCTCTTGATAAAAACAAGTGAACTGCTTCCCAGAAAGTCTACCAATTTATACTTTCTCCAGACATGTATGAAAGTGTTTACATATTTCACTGCACACACACTATTTATTATAATTATATTTATTTTGCCAATTTTAAATCTGAAAATTTTCTCATTTTAATTTGAAGCTTTTGATTCTCCAGTATGTTGATAAAATTTTCCCCTTTTATTCCTACTGGGCTATGGAAAGAATTTCATTCATTCACTCATCAGTATTTATTGATCATCTATAATGTGACACTCTGCATTACCAGGACGTGGAAAATCAAATATGGGTCTTATTGAGCTTAGGCTAGTGAGGAAGGCAGATATTAACCAAGTAAACAAAATATAGCTGTATAAATTATAAAGTTGATTACAAATGAATCAAATTATATGCTAAATAAAATCCCAATGATTTAGAAAGTGAACTAGTAACTAGTGGAACTATTGACTTACCTCCAGTGGAAATTTTTGTCCTTCTAAACTATGTTCTGATCCATCAGATGACATATTGCATTTTCCCCAGTGAAAAGTTATCTTGCTTGCTTTGAACACCGTTTCTGAAACTCCTCCACTGAGACGGTAGTCATTAGTGAGATTAATTTCCACTTAAAAAAACAATAAAATTGCATCTAAGTTTCTGAGAATCAAAATTGCAAATTTAACTAAATTTTCATCTATTAAAGTACATTAATAAAATCATTTATTTGATAAATTTAAAAAAAAGTTACCATTTTGGACGCTGAACTTTGTAACTCTGCATAGTATACTTAATGTATCCTATTGCCACAAACGTAAAATAAACCTAAGATCTTAACTGCTATACAGCACTAAAAGCAGGAGACAGGCAGTCCACCTGCCCTGTCTGTTTGGTGTTCCAAGATTTGTTTGTTTGGTGTCCAAAGCCCTGCTCCCCTAACGCATCAGATGGTAGTGAGGGGACAGTTAAAGGGAGAAGGAACAGAGGAGTGGAAAGAGGAAGTCTTTTCCTGGGGGTACCCCCAACCTTCTCAAGGTCAGCCTGTTTCTACTCTTTAACAGGCTGCTGCTTTTGTCCCATCTCCTTATGCCTCCAGGCATCACTCCAGGCTTCATCAAGCTTCAGAACTTCTGTCCTAGACTGTGGCAAGGAAGGCAGGAGACCCATTCCTATTGAAGGGGTTTAAGCCATCTCATGTTTGAACCCTTGGTTGCAAGTCTCAGAATCTTAAACTCTCCTATTTCAGTTCCGTAGCAGATACTATCTGTACTTTAGGAATCATCTGGAGATTAATGATTCTCTAGAGACCCTAATGCAAGATTTCAATGTCTCTCAATCAGATTTAAATAGTCTTTGTTCTATCATGCAGAAACCACTGTTGGCATTAGGGACAGAATCCAACACATTGGCCAGTACAAAGTCTGCCAAATAAAACATAATTCTTAACTTTTAGGCTGTGCTTTTTTTTTCGGTGGACACCAGCCAGCTAGAGATATAAACTTTCATGAATAATAACAATAGCAACAAACACAATAACAATAATGGTCAACATTTATCACTTACGACATGCCACGCATTACACTACTTTACATGTATTAAATATCTGATCCTCACACAACCCTAGGAAGAAGATACCATTACAATCCCTATTTAACAGATAAGGAAATTGAGTCACAGAGAGATGAAGTAACTTGCTCAAGGTTCCACACTGTGCTTTAAATGGCCAGTAGTGAACCTAAAAAGTGTGGCTCTAAAGATCAAGTGCTTTACCACATTCTCCTAAGAAAAATAAAGCAGAGATTACATGCTTCACTGCTTTGTAACACCCTTTAAAACTGGTAATTAAAATTCAAGATTTGGGACAATATACTATTATGTATTAAATTAATAATATATTATAACATGTAATAACTTTTCAAATTATTCATTCAGCAAATACTTACTGAGTGCTTATTATTTATCAGGCACTGATGTTGAAAATTCCTACCCTCACGGGACTTAAATTACCACATTCAAATAATTATATTACCAAAATATGGAAAATAGAGAAAAATACCACAAATGATAAAACCACCCCAACATAGCTACTATTATAGTGAATATTTTTTCTAATCTTTTTCCTATATTTGTTTTTACATAACTTCCTGATATACATACGATTTCATTTAACATATAAGATCAGAATAACAATACTGTTCACTTTTGTAAACTATTTTGTCTATCTGTTGTTTACTGGAATTTTTTATGGTATTATATTTTGCATACTAAGAAAAAAAACTTAGTGCTTCCTAAGGATGGTATATAATTTTAAACTTTCTAATAGAAGCGCTAGTAATTTCTTAAAATTCAGTTATAGTAGATTGCTTTTTTCACATCCAAATATTGAATATAGCACAAGGCTGAGCAGACAAGATCAAATAAAATGCCCAAGAAAAAGAAATCCTGATTGACTAAGTGATTAACCAGTGACGGAGTTATTAAATTACAATAGCTATATATTATGTTATCTTTATCAGCCTTCCAGTGGAGGTATCTTTATTGTTATATTACTGGAGAACATGATATTATGACTTTGGTCATTTAATTTTTTGTACACATTTTCAGAAGGTCTAAACTTCCAATTTTCTATTTGACTTCTTCTACTTACAGTTTCTATCCAGTTCAGAATACATCATTCAAAGGAAAATAAAAGGAAAATAACCTAAACATACTCTAGGTCTGATAAACATATTAACGTCAGAAACAAAATGCAAATATTTTTACCTGTTTTCCCAGTGTTATGAATGAATGTGTTTTCCAAAGATGTTTTATCCCAACCCTGAAATTTAAGTTTCTTAAGATTCACATTTACTTGTGTAAGATCTTCATCAATATTGATAGGAGATTGTTTGGGGCTATTACATGTTGGATATTTCTTGCCCCAATTTTTTTGATTCAATGCTCCTAGGGGAAAAAAAGGTAAGAAGTTAGTTTTTAAATTACCATGCAAAAGCTAAATTTTATATTTATAAAGTAGTTAATATGTTACATAAAAATAGACACAATAGTAGGGAAAATTGGGACATCTTTAAATCAATTCTTAAAATAATTACAGTTGGCCCTCTGTATTCACAGGCTTCACTTCTGCAGATTCAACCAATCTCAGAGCAAAAACATTTGGGAAAAATAATTCCAGAATGTTCCATAAAGGAAACTTGAATTTGCCAAGCGCTGGCAACTATTTACGTAGCATTTACGTTGTATATACAACTATTTACATAGCATTTACATTGCATATACAACTATCTACATAGCATTTACATTGTATATACAACTATTTACATAGCATTTACATTGTATTAGGTATTATAAATAATCTAGAGATAATTTGAAGAATATGGGAGGATGTTTGTAGGTTATATGCAAATACTACACCATTTTATATAAAGAACTTGAGCATCACAGATTTTGGTATCCGAGGGAATCCTGGAACCAATTCTTCTCCAATACTGAGAAACAACTGTATGCCTAGATTTAGATTCTGGGTTTTAATATGATACATTATAAGAAGATGCTTATAGAACAAGGGCAGGGTTCAACAATGGCCTTGTTTAGCCATCACGCTCTTCCAAATCAACAGAAAACCTACTTGTTCTATCAGATAGTTAGTCTTAGCTCAGGGTTCCAGATTGAAGCATGTCCAGATGAGAGGAGTTAAGTTCTGACTTCCTTAGTACTCTCCACGGGGATGGGGTGGGGGGAGGCCCCTTTAGACTTTCTCTTATCCCTGCATTGAACGATTTGGTTTAATTTCCATCTGCTCAGGGCTTATTTATAAACATGTAATCACCAGGCTCTCCTTGAAATATCTCCTTCCTTCCCCTCTCCCCCTTTTTTTTCCTGGTTATAAAACCTAACTGATTTTATGGTTTAACAATAGAAAAAATAAAACAGGGCTTTCTCTAAAGATTTTTGCTTACAGTGAAGTGAATTTTCATCTGTTCCACAGAATGAATAGTCCTCTAAACCCAAATTGCCCTATGTTGCCTTTATTTCACCACTACCTGAAACCACAAACCATCTCTCATAACTTATTTCACTGGACATTAACTTAGCTAAGCACCCAAGCAGTGCTAACAATGGGTATGTTTTATTTACTGTTCATCTATTAAAATATATGCAATGTTGTGGGTCCAAGTCTCAACCTTTTCTCTGGCTAAACTCTAGCATTTCTGCCGCCATTCCATGAAAGAGCAGGTAGCCGCACCGTTTTCAGCTTCTATCCTTTCAAATGCTTTTCTTTCAGAACATGAGTATGGGTAAGGCCAAGATTTCACATGGTTGATGTTCAGAGAAATTATAAGAAAACATACACTCCGTACAACTCTAGTCTATGCCATCTTCTTTTTGTGATAAGGGAATCGGTGAGGATCGACTTACACGCAAGCTCTCATGATGTGATAGAGCTAATTTTGCATAATTGAACCCAGGAAAGAAATAATAATTAGTCGCACCATGAAACTGCCTATATAGCCAGGGAAAATTTGGTAATTCATCTCCTAGTGAGGCATCCACCAGAATCAATAATAGGTGCTGAAAACTTACTGTATTTTAAAATCTAGCTCTCTTTTTAGAGAGCGCTTGAATACAATATGCTTGAAATATGCAGAGTGATGCACATTTTGGCTTCTGGGAACAGCTTTAACAATTTGAGTAATAATACATTAGTTTCACTGTAAAGAACACTGGCGTGGGGACAAGAAAACACTGCTTGGTTTACTAGTGTCAGTGCAAGAGAAGCAGAGAAAGAAATTGCAGTACGAATCAATAACGCTCTTTTTATTGCTTACATTTTTTCAAACAGTACAATAAATTCTGAGCGCACTTAGGAAGAGTCTCATAGTTGTGGTGCATAGAAACACAAAGGTTTAAGTCTCTAGCGCACTGAATATGATTTATAACCTGTTTTGTCCACAGCATTTAGTGCTCATCTCTACTTGGATTCTCACTTAGCGTATCCACAACTGAACACTGGATTTCAGCCCTACAAGTGCCTCCTATGATCACTGCCATCCCCTAAACACAGAAGTCATCCTGGTGCCTCTGTTTCCTCCTCAGCAAGTCCTTTTGCGTCTACCTTCAAAATATGTCCTTGATCAGATCATTTCTCATCTCCACTGTTAGCACCCTTAGCCCAAGCCACCGTCATCGCTGGCCTGTAAGTCTTGCTGTTCCACATGCAGCAACACCATCACCTAGGAGATTGTCAGGAGAGTCAGGCCTCCACTGTAGCCTTACCAAGTCAGAATCTACAATTTAACCCAATCCCCAGGAGATTCACACACATGTTAAATGTTGAGAAGCAATGGCTTAGACATCTCCAGCGCCTTCTAATTAGTCTCCAGCTTCTTCTCTTGCCCCTTTCACAATTTTGTTCCCCACTTACCTGGTAGGCAGGATTCCGAGATGACCCCCCAAATTCCCACACCCAGTTGTACACACCCTGTACAATCTCCTCCACTTGAGGGTGGGCAGGACCTCTGAATATGATGGGATAGTCATTTCCTTGATTAGGTGACACTGGACAACAAAGGTGATGGGGGTGAGTATGTCATGTTATAGAAGGCTCTGTCTCGGCAAATTGGAAAAAGAGAGAGAGAGATTCAAAGTGTGAGAGATTCTCCTGCTGGCTTTGAAGAAGTAAGCTGCCAGGCTGTGCGAGGGGTGCACGGCTAGGAACTGAGAGTGGCCCCTGGCATCTGAGAGGGCTTCCCCAGCCCCACCCCGGCAGGCTGACGGCCAGCAAAATCAACGAATAAACCAATCACAAAGAGGCAAATACTGTATGATTCCATTTAGATGAGTTAGCTGAAGTAGTCAAATGCATAGGGAGAGAGATAGCAGAATGGTGGTTGCCGGGAGATGAGGGGAGGAGGGAAAGGGGAACTAGTTGGTTCATGGGTATAGGATTTCTGATTTGCAAGATGAGAAATTTCTGGAGATCTGTTTCACAACGATGTGAGTATACTTAACCCTACTGAACTGTACACGTAAAAAGGGTTAAGATTGAAAATTTTATGTGATGAGTTTTTTTTTTAATCACAATAGAAAAAATGGTTAAGGTGCTAAAAACAAACAAACAAACAAAAAACTGGGGACCTGGACCTCAATCTTGGAACCACAAGGAAGTGAATTCTGCCAACAACCTGCACAAGCTTGGAACGGGACCCTGGGCTGCAAATGAGAACACAGCTCAGTTGGCACCTTGATGTTAGATGTGTGAGACCCTGAGCAGAGAATCTGGCTAAGTAGGCCCTCCTCTCTGACTCATGACCCATGTCTAATGTGAGATAAGAAATATGGGTTGTTTTAAGCCACTAAATCTGTAGTAATTTGTTGTGTGGCATAAGAAAACGAATGCAATCTGTAGTTAAAGTCATCTTTTAAAGCACCTATCAGATTGCATGCAACCCCTTGGCTCAGGTCCTTCCAATACCGTTTCATCTTAGAATAAAATATAGACTATTTCCCAGGGCTGACAGATCTTATATGATGTCACCACTCACATCCACTCTGATCTCACTTCCTACCACTCTGTGGTGATCACTCTATTCTAGCCACACTGGCTTCTTTTCTGTTCCTTAAGCATGCAAAGCCTTGAAGCTTACCACTTCCACTTGCTGCTACTCTTTCTGGAATCTTCTGGCCCAATTGTCTGCAAGGCTTGCTCCAATCAGGTCTCTGCTCAAATGCATCTCATTGGAGAGAGGCTTTCTCTGAACAATCTGTATAAAATACACGTCCCTCCCTCACTCATTCTCAATCACCTCTCCTTACTTTATTTTTCTCCTCCTAAGATACTACTTATGTTTATTTGTTTATTGTTTCCACACTCTAGTGTCTAGAAAAAAAGCCTGGCACATAGTAGGTATTCAATAAACATTTGTTGAATGACTGAAACAGACAAAAAATGATGATGTCTTTCATTTTATGAGTCTGAGCTCACAGGGGTCTAACATAGGATGAAAACAAGAAAAAAGAAAGAAGGAAAACTGACCGACTAAAGAAACATTTCTAAACTCAACTGCAGATCACATCTGACTGTTTGTTATATAGCAATTTTGTTGAGTAGTCCCCACTAAACTTCTGCTGAAGGATATAAAGAAAGATCTCGTGTCCAAATTGTATGTTGTCTGACCTTGTACAACACAATGATCCTGAGTCACTGGATCTCTGAAGTGTATGAGTGTAGACTCAGTTTAAAATACCTACTAGATCATGATGTCAAGTATGGTATAGGTTCAGGAAGCCTCCTTAATTTCTGTGATTAACAGACAAAATAGAAGAACCAGAATAGGCAAAAGGAAATTGTTTAGTGAAAAGGCTGTAAAACAGAAGAAGTCCAAAAAAATAAGACCAATGTTCTTTTTGCAGTGAACTCTGAAAACAGGATGTTTCAAATCATCATAAGTAGAGACCCAGGGAAAGTAAATTAATAAAGTGTTAAGATTGCACACAAGGATGAAACATAAATCAAAGAAGCATTAAATATACTTTAGCTGTTTTTAATAATGAACCATTAGGTTAACCTTACGCTTAAACATTATTTTTAAAATTCCCAAGTTAATGTTTTTAATTTTGCAGTTGGAGACCTCAGTCCATGTCGTAATAAAAACCAGGATGACATACCCAAGAAAGCAGGTGTACAGAATTCATTAGAACTATATTGTATCACTTGAGTGTTATTAACAAATGTTGTGAAGGAAGAAATTAGGATATGCATTGTAGTTGCAGCAGAAGATTATCAGGGTGATTTACTCATCAGGAGGACTGCAGAGTACTAAATGTCAGCTCTAGAGAATTAAAATAAATTATTCATTCACGTATTCATTCATTCTTTCATCCATTTATTGACTCACCTGAACTAGTACCACTCCTATAAATTTTCCTGTGCTCACCTGTATTGGAGCACTTCACAGACTGTATGCTGTTTGTCAACTTAGTTATCGCATCTGTATCTTACTGCCAAACTCTGAGTCTGGCACATAGTAGAAACAAATTAAATCTTTGGAAAATAGGCTTTGAACACCAAGTGAATGTATTCAATATTTACATCCTGTGCACTCTTGATTCCAAGCAGAATGGAAAGTGATTGTAGGCTCTGTAGGAGATGTGCATGAGTTCAAGTTTGTTTGCTTGCTTGTTTATTCTTGCATCCCAGAAGGTTGGGGGCACGTTCAAGAAAAAGTAGACAAATGCCTAAAGGAGTACACGGATGAAAGAAGGTAAACGTGGATATGAAAGCACACAATGCAGGCCTTGAGGGATGGGTAGAATCTTGACAGGCAGAGGGGAACTGAGAGCATGTCTGGTTGAGCGATGAGCCTGAGCAAACTCATGCGGCAGAAAAGTGCGGGCAGTGCTCAGAGAGAAGCGAGCAGTCCAGCTCGGCCCTGTGAGCGGACTTCTACAGAGGGAGATGGAAAGGCAGACCGTGATCAGACATACGTGGGGAGGCCAGTGGGAGGCACTGAGGCTTTGGAAGGCTAAGGAGCTTACTGCTGCCTTATCAGAGAGGTTGAGCTGGCAGGAATGCAGGATGAGCAGGGAGAGGGAGGTTGCATAATTAGTGGACATTTCCCTTGGCATCTTCTATTTGTCTTCATCTGATTTGTACATAATCCCTGTGCAATGGACTGAATGTTTATGTCCCTCCAAAATTCGTATGTTAGAATCCTAATCCCCAGTGTGATGCCATTTGGTGGTGGGGCCTTTAGGAGGTGATTAGGTCATAAGGGCTCTGACTAACACAAAGGATTAATGCCTTTATGAAAGAGATGCCAGAGAGATCCCTCGCCCCTTCTGAAATGTGAGGTTACAGTGAAAAAATAATGGTCTAGGAAGCAGCCCTCACTAGATACAAAATCTGCTGGTGCCTTGATCTTGGACTTCCAGTCTTCAGAACTGTGAGAAATAAACTTCCGTTGTTTATGAGCCACTAGTCTATGGTATTTTGTTATAGCAGCCTGAATGGGTAAGGTACCTTGTATTTATTTGAACTCCAATATGTCTGTTTCTTATTTGTATCGTAATTCCAGAACCTTTCTTAGAACCTGGCACTTAAGGATTAAATAAACATTTCCTGAATGAATAAATACTTCAATAAAATATCTACAGTTACCTACACTTCAATATCTTTGTACTACACACCTTCTAAATAGGAACACATTCTAAAAAACATTCTGTGTAGGGAAGTATTTATTACTCCACCAGTCTCTAACATAAAGATATCAACTGAGGAAAACTAAAGTTTAAAATAAAGAAGGAATGCGTAAAAAAAAAAATACCAATGAAGATTTTTAATATTTGAAGAAAAAATTGAGAAAATGATGAAAATGAAAGTCAAAGAAAAAAATCATTCTTCCTCTCTCTTCTTTGCATGATTCCTGTTGAGTCTTACCTTCCAATATCAGAAAAATTGATAAAATAATTATAATACAGTATAAGGTATTCAGCAGACATCCACTGAAAATTCATTTAAATATGATTTTAAAATCCCAATATTTATTTCTTTTCAAGGTTATCATAAGTTACTGATATCTAACAAGCTTTGAATAACAGTAGACTTAGAACTGATTCTTTAAAGACCAAGATATCGTTAAGAAAAATACATACTGCTTTTAATCTTAATGAATTTCTTGTCTAGTCCAGGTTTTGATGTAAGAAAATGTTTGTGTCTCTACACATTTAGATATAAAAATATTATTATTATTAAGAGGCAAAAATAAATGTAATACTGGAATGTAGACTGTAGTAATGATTGTGGCATTAGTTGCAAGTAATTGCTTTGAATAAACTCCGCTCAAGATTCCATATACCATAAATCAAAGCTTTATAAATTACTCTGGACTTGCTTTATATGTGCTAACAAATATACCAAAAGCCAAAATTTATAAGTCACTGAAATAGCATAAAGCTATCAGCAGTGAAATGTCTTGGATTCAAATTTCAGTTTATTCAAATACAAAAATGAAACAAATCAGTGTTATTTTCAATAAAAGTATAGCATATAACTTAGTACTCCAGCAAACTGTATACATATACTTAAGTATACACTTTTCAGATAAGGCAATCAGCTGCTTGAGAAAGGGAGCTCCCTCAAAGATTAGAAAATAAACCCCTGAAGTACTGAATAACAGTCATTGAGTGATTTTATGTCACACCAGTAAGTGTCATCACATAATTTGAAAGCAAAGGAAGAAAGATGTCTGAGGTAACTTTCTATGTTGAGAACAAGAATGAGGATGTATTTTTACACGCACAAATCAGTGTGCCTGCTTCTGGTTTTGGTTAAACAGAGGTTCTAGGAGCTAGAGAGAGCAAAGCAGTTGGTGAATATAGATAATGGTTGCTATTAAAACTGCGCTGAAAGTAGATCAAATGCAAACAATTCCAGCACGAGAAGCTGTTTAGTCAAGACTGCATTTTCCTTTATTATCTGTCCTAATGGGACACTCACATCAGGGCAGCAGAAAATCTTTGCAAGCCTGGTAGATATATCCAATTGACAGAGGGTTACAAATGTCAGGGAAGGTAGTTATCAATTGATTCAGGAAAATACTAGCACAGAACTTCCTCAAGCACTATGATATTGAAGAATATTATTAATTGAAGTTCAGTATTAATATATAGAGAGAGCGATCAGACACTTACTTCAAAGTTCCTGTTTAAAATTTTATGACTTGGGGCTTCCCTGGTGGCGCAGTAGTTGGGAGTCCGCCTGCCAGTGCAGGGGACGTGGGTTCGAGCCCTGGTCCGGGAAGATCCCTCACGCCGCAGAGCAACTGGGCCCGTGCGCCACAACTACTGAGCCTGCGCTCTAGAGCCCGCGAGCCACAACTGCTGAAGCCGGCTCGCCTGGAGCCTGTGCTCCACAGCAAGGGGGGCCGCCGCGGTGAGAGGCCCACGCACCACAGCAGGGAGAGGCCCCCCACTTGCTGCAGCTGGAGAGGGCCTGCGTGCAGCGGCGAAGACCCAACGCAGCCAAAAAAAATAAATTAATTAAATAAATTAAAAAAAAAAAACGTTAAAAAAAATTTATGACTTTTTCAAGTTGGAAAAATCCGAGGTAAACAAATAAAAACCTTAGAAAAACAATAACAATAAAAATTACTGCTCTATAATGCAATAAACAACTTAGGTTTTTACAGACCACGGGGAAAACAAAAATAAAAACACCAGATGAAGAAGATCTAAGGACACTGACATAGTAAAAATCTATTACTCTGAAGATAAGTAATTACAACCTGATAATATGCGGTGGGTACAAATGAAATCAATGAGCAGAACAAGTAGACTGGTACTCCTAATGGTTCACAATTAACCAGTGCTTTAATCAGAAAATGAAATGAATCCTATAGAGAAGTATAGAAGAATTGAATCAAGGCAGGGAATTTTGGGGGTACAAACTAACACAATAGAATTGAAGACTAAATGTAGGATGTCATTTCAAAGGATTTAGGACTGTTCAAATGATTTTTATTTGAAAGTGAGAAAGGGATATAGGCAAAGGATGACTCCCAAGATCCTGACTGGCGTATACCTGGGAGTATCATGGTACCTGTTATGTTGATAGAGAGAATGGACAGAAAGAAATACTTTGCATCTGGCTTTGAACCTACAGACTGAGATTTCCATGGAGGTTCAATTTGCAGTGCAACAGAGAACAGTGACAGTGGTGGTGACAGTGACACCACCATCATATCTGCACCCAAAGCTTACAGCCCACATACTTATTATCAGTATGAGGCATAACAGAGGCTCTGTTTCCTACCTTTGCTGGGAGGACCAGGGATTCAGAGTTGAAGACTGAGACACAGATATAACTGAGATCTTTCTATTGGTAATAGGACTTCTGATAATTTTCCTACAGTGTTGTTTATTGTTTCGGTTAAAGAACACGCTGCCTATAAGACCAAAGTTTCTGGTTTAATTCCTAAATAGAACTATCAGTTCCTCCTTTCTTGATACGCTTATCACAAAATATTGTAAAATCAGATCACCTAGATGCATTCTACTGGCCACATGCAAGGACTAACAAGGAAGCTGTGAGTGAGTATCACAAATCCATTGCTGCAGCTAAGAATACTAAGTTTTATATTATCTTCAGATCCCATCAAAACTTAATTCCATTAAATACAGCTTTTACGTGTTCATTTATTCATTCCTTCATCAAATATTTATGGAGTGCCTAGTGTGAATCAAAATAAAAGTCTAGTACAAAAGGACCTAGAGACTGTCACACAGAGTGAAGTAAGTCAGAAAGAGAAAAACAAATACATTATGCTAACACATATATATGGAATCTAAAAAAAATAAAAAGAGAGAGAAAAAAGGTTCTGAAGAACCTAGGGGCAAGACGGGAATAAAGATGCATACCTACTAGAGAATGGACTTGAGGATACGGGGAGGGGGAAGGTTAAGCTGGGACAAAGTGAGAGAGTGGCATGGACATATATACACTACCAAACGTAAAATAGATAGCTAGTGGGAAGCAACCGCATAGCACAGGGAGATCAGCTCGGGGCTTTGTGACCACCTAGAGGGGTGGGATAGGGAGGGTGGGAGGGAGGGAGATGCAAGAGGGAAGAGATATGGGGACATATGTATATGTATAACTGATTCACTTTGTTATAAAGCAGAAACTAACACACCATTGTAAAGCAATTATACTCCAATAAAGATGTTAAAAAAAAAACGATTCAAAGACAAATAAAACAGCATCCCTCATCAAGGAACGCAGGCTCTACTGAGGACCCCAAGACATAGCAACTGTTAATTATCATACAGTCTACTAAGGATAAAAGCAGAGATATGCATGGAATATTTCCGGGACATAAAAGAGTTGTATCTAACCCAGATGGGACAAGAGATAAAGAAGGCTTCCTGAATGACAAGATGCCTGAGATAGGTCTGCAATGATGGGCAAGTATTACCAAATTAAAGGTGGGGAAGATATCTAGGGCTGAAAGTACCCAAGAAGAGAGAAAGGCATGAGCACAGAAGAGAGAAAGAATGGTTATCTGAGAAGAACAGCCGGAAGTTTTATGTGCTGATACGTAAAAGGCAAGGCAGAGAGGAGAGAGGAATGGGTAGGGGTGAGCGGACGCTGAGGCTCTGAATGCCACGACAAAGGGTTTGAACTTTTCTGGGAGGCTATTGAAGGGATTTAAGTTGCAGGTGGCAGAGTCATATTTGAGTTTCATGCAGGTAACTACGGTTACTGAGTTGAGGAGGACAAAACTGATTTTAGGTCAGTTAAAAGTTTGAGCAACAGTTTAGCTGAAGAATAGTAAGGATCGAAACTAGGGGAGAGAGAAGCAGGGAGAAAGAGGGAGAGAGGGATTTGAGAAAAAGGAAAAAACTCAGGGCCAGGGAGTTGATTAGCAGTAGGAGTTAGCAAGAAGGGGTAGTGAACGGTTGCTTTAATGACTCTGGCTTGGGTGGCTGAGGATGGCAGTGCTAGCAGTCAAGAGGCAAGAGTTTCTATTCCCCCAGGGGACTGCTTGCCAAGTCATTCTCTCCCATGGCATCCGCCATGGCCACTGTGCAACCGGGCATTAGTTTCAGGGGAGGGAGAGCCACAGTTTTCTACGGTCTACACTACAGACTTGATAATCCCGGGGAATAGCATGAAGATGGCCTAACTGAACTCTTCTGTGGGTCAGAGCTCTGCCATGGATGTCACTAAAGTGACACCATTGATTCCAGGCCCTCACAGAGCATGGTGGCTGGTTTCAGGGAACTAAAATCACATAAAAATTTTAGACTGGGCTTCCCTGGTGGCGCAGTGGTTGGGAATCTGCCTGCCAATGCAGGGGACACGGGTTCGAGCCCTGGTCCGGGAAGATCCCACATGCCGCGGAGCACCTAGGCCCGTGAGCCACAACTACTGAGCCCACATGCCACAACTGCTGAGCCCGCACGCCTAGAGCTGGTGCTCTACAACAAGAGAAGCCACCGCAATGAGAAGCCCGTGCACTGCAACGAAGAGTAGCCCCCGCTCGCTGCAACTAGAGAAAGTCCGCGCAAAGCAACGAAGACCCAACCTAGCAAAAAAAAAAAAAAAAATTTTAGACTGATGATTCCATACATGAGAAATTTATCTTCACCTTACTCCCTTTGTTTGCAAAGTGCCAATAAAACATTGGTCTCACCAAGAGCAACATAAAGAATAATTTAATGGTAGCAGATTCCTTAAACATGTATATTGCTGAATAATAATAAACATTATGCGACATCAGTGATCATTCTGATTGCTCTTTATAACAAAATACAACCAGAAATGTTTCTTAAAATAATAGAAAGGGTTAGAATTGAAAAAAAATCCCCCAAGAATTGAAGGTCAGTTTGCCTTTTGCATAAATCTACCTTTGCTCAGTCTTGCTGTTATATCACGGTCCTTCCAAACAAGGTAAATGTTCTATAGACAGACACTCATATGGCTATTACTTGAGGGAAATAATGATAACGAAAATTTATTTTTTCACGAACAATTTGAAATAAACTGTCCAATGAAAACTAACAGAACCTGTGAAATATAAAAGAAATAGATGATGAAACATTATTATCCAAATTTAAAGCCTAAAATGAGAAAATTAAAAGTGTTTAAGTGATAATGAAACCAAATTTCTACTTAAAGATAGTAAATTTAATGCTTGGTTTAAAAAATCTTAAAGTTGACTCATGAATTATAATAAATTGTTTTAATGTTGCAACAAACAGCTTGTGAGAACCACATAGTCCATTGCTGCATCTCTGGCCTTTCTGCTTTCTGAATCTCCACTTATTTTTTAATTAGTCTCAAGTCAGGAAACTCCTGAAAACAGACAAGTCTGAACACTGGTTCTTTCATTTTTTTTCTAGTTTATTTTTTAGTGATGTTTAAATGTAAGAGTTTTTGAACATGAGTAATTCCAGTATGTGACAATTTATAAATCAGATAAAATGAGGTGGTAATCAATTTACACTACAAAGAGATTTAGTGCAATAGTCCATTAAACTAGCAAGTGCCTCTACTCTTTATGAATATACATAAAAGGCTAAAGGCTTTAAGCTAAAATGGCTAGAGGCTTTAAACTCAAATGTTACGAGCCTCTGCCATAGGACTATCAATCCCAAATAAAGAAAAAATATTAAAATTGTCATGCAAGTCAATTATATTTGATTTTTAATAAATTGATTCTTCAAGGCTTTATCATGTATGCAAAATAAGGATACATTTGCATGGATTCAAAGGTATCTTAACTTGTGTCTACCTTGTGTCCATATCAGTGAAAGTTTCTGTAACAGTCTTTTCAGTACCTATAGATATAAGTAGGTTCTCTTTTTGGAAAAGCAGGTTCCCTGCCCCTGCATAATTAAACAAAGATGGTGTGACAGGAAGCTGGGGCAAAGGAAGCGAAGCAGGCAGAGAAGGGAGACCCCTTGAGTAGTTACAGAAAGCTTGGAGAGAGCTTAGGGCTTCCACAGGTGGCAGAACTTGAGGGGATGAAGCAGCAAGGCTGACTTTTAAGCCAACATAGCTGGATCTTTGAAAAGTTGGGAGGCCCCAGCTGACATCTGTTTTAGACATCTTCAACTAATTAATACTGAAGAATGCCAAAATTAAGAACAAGGTAAAAGTCAACAATGCATGTGCAGAACAGCAAATTCCTCTGTTTGCTCTGGTTTAGTTAATGTGGTATCCATGCCTTTGCATACACCATTAACAAATAATAAACACCACATTTCTAAAAGGTGTTCAAGACAGTCAAATTAGGAAAACCCTTCAAATAACTCACTCATTTTCACTGCCCCAAAACAAACTTTAAAAAATTATGCTAATAATACCAAAAGGTATTGCAAACAAAGTATTTTTTTTTTTCTTCAGTGGTAGATAGCTGAGGTTGTAATCATCTCATCTCCAAGAAGTCAGTGTTATCTTTTGTTTAAGAAATCTATCCCAAATGTTGGGAGTTTCAAAGAAGCTGACCCTAGACCATATCTCTGTAAAGATCGACATATTGGCTTAGCACAAAATATTTATTTTCAACGAATTCACTGTGATTCTGTTTGGTAAATCTCTAGAACAACAAATGGAGAAAATGTTCCAAATCTAAGATGTAATTCCATCATAACTCATTATGGTTTTCATTGAATCGCTTGGATTTTATAATCTTCTAAGTCACAAATATATTTTATGAATTAGTCTTCTGATTTCATGTTCAAAGAGCACATGTCAATGACCTGGATGGGTAACTGGAAAGTGAACGCTGGCCACAAACATGTTATGTTTCTAAATCCAGCTTCGACTTTCTGATCTATTCTCTGGGCTTATAGGGGTCTACTACTGGTTGTCTCCGTTACTTTTTTTTTTTTTTTTTGGCAACACTTCTAGATCTGAAAACACAAATATAAGTTTTTCTTCAGTGAGTCTAGGGTCCAGAAGGAGAAGACATATGGATAAACAAATCAGTGCAATGAGAATTAAAGGTAATTTAATAAAGACATGTTTACATGGTCAATTCCCTGGGGTGATATGATTGGTTTTGAAATGTAGAAAGCTGAGTACCTGTTCACTAAGACAGGATTACTCCTGCTTTCTAGCCTAAGCCAGATTACTAGTTCCCTTGAAACTAGAGAAGAAAATGGGGTTTTGGTATTTAATTGCAACCCTGCTGTCTGGGATCTTACTTTGCTTCTTCACCTATATCTGGTATTGGGGTTCTATGCTGTGCTCTGCCAAGTCTGACTCTCCTGGCTTCTGACTATAGCTTATCCATCATAGAATCTTAGGAATGGGAAAACCCACCCTGGTTCAATTATCCAATCATTGCTTGAATCCTCTATACAACACTCTTAATAATTTCTGCCTAGGCTTAAATATCTCTGATGTTAGAGTCTATTTATCTCTCCCAGCATAGCTTATTCCAATTTTGGATTGTTTTCAATGTTAGAAAGTCATTTCCTCTTTCAAAATAAGTTCCTCTCCAAAAGTAATTTCTCTCCAAATTTTATCTACTTGGGGTCATATGAAATGTGTAGTTATTTTTCCTCAGGATGTCCCTCTAAATATATTAATACTGATACTGTAGTCTCCTGAGCCTTACCTTTGTCATGATAGGGTCACACTTGCTTCATATATATCAAGACTCTTTACCAACCAGAGGGTCTTCTTCCAGAGTCTCTACTTTGTCTACATTCTTTGTAAAGCCTGGCATCTATAGCAGGGCACAACATTCTTTAAGCAATGAAATATGGAAATATAGATGAGTTTTCTAAGCTATAAAAGATAACTAAAACTTTATCATGATAATAACAACAGTAATTTACATTTGTATGGTGCTTTCTTTGGGAAATAGCATGAGAATAATGTTGGAAGCATGGGTTCTGAAGTAGACTTCCTGGGTGAAAATCGTGTCCTCACCACTATCAGATGACTAATTTTATAGGTAGGACTCTTCACCTCTCTGTTCCTCACTATTACCACTTGAAAATATGGTTCATATTAGGATGAGCCTCACAGAATTAAGTACTATGAGGAGTAAATGAGCTAGTACAGGGAAAACCATCAGCACAGTGTTTAACACAAAATAACGGGTTACGTACTCTCTTCATTTTATTACCACACTTCACTCTTTCTCTCAATCACACTACTCTTTTTTTTGTCTCAGTGTCTTTGCACTTACTGTGCCCTTGCTTGAAAAGCTGACCCGCCTCCTCTTCACTGGCTGTCTTCTCTTCCTTCATATCTCAGCTGAAATGTCCCCCTCTTGGAAAGGCCCTCCCACTTCTGCTAAACTATTGCCTATCACATCACTCTGTTTATTCTTTTGACAATACTTCTCACACTCTGCCATTATCTTGTTTAGTTATTTGTTTTTCTTTCCCTAATAGAATGGAAGCTTAATCAGAGCAAGTACCTTATCTGGTCTGTCAACTGTTATATTTACAGAGAGTAGTAGTGAATAAATAAATTAATGAGTATCACCTACAATTATTCTTGTTATTGTATTTATTAGCATTTATCATTTCTCTTAGTTCTCATGAGTGCTCTCTGAAGCAGGCAGATCAATGAATTCACATTTTTGGAATAACTAAAATGTATAGCAATATGTATTTCACAAATGTAAGGGGAAACAGGGCCACTAAAATTAATAAATCCACTAAAACTCTCGAAACATTTCTAAGCAGCTGCAGAGAATTCAGTTCAGTGGAGCATGAAACTCCATTTCATGTGCCCCAGTTTGTCATATTAGGAAATTTCAATATGTGTATTAAAAAGAAAGACTTATTTGGGACCCAGAATGGTAATGTTACCATGACAGATCTATTTAGTTTAGTCTGGATTTCGCCTCGCAAACAAAATTCTAATAGAGGCTAAGTAACAGAATCTTAAAGAGTTACAAAACAAATTTTCACTGCAACATCCTACTTTCATTTATTTCAGTTAGAATTCCTGGCAGACTTGAACAAAGGGACACTCACATGAAATGATGTATTTCTGAGGGCCCTGTATTATTTTCTAACCCAAATTATTTCTATACAAAAATCGTTAAACTCGATGTAGAATTACCAATTGAATTTTCAGTTAAAACTAGAGGTAATTCAGTAGTTGAAACTAGTGTAATCACATTTCTGCTCTGGTAGGCGTATATGTGTGGGCTCTGTGATATTATCTTTCCCTTTTTTTCTATTAAACAATTAAAATTTGCATGTATTCTCAATGTAAACAGCAACACATACAGCTATAGAGTAAAATAGTAAAAGACTCCATATTAAGCTTCTTCACCTTTTATTCCTCTTTTAAAAAGTTAAGTCTTGTTAACTAGTTGGTGTATACAGTTATCCCCCAGTATCCATGGGGGATTGATTCCAGGACCTCCTGGAATACTGAAACTGATGGATGCTTAAGTCCCTTACATAAAATGATGTAATATTTGCATATAACCAATGCACATCCTCCCATACATTTAAAATCGTATCTAGATTACTCATGATACTGAATACAATGTAAATGTCATGTAAACAGTTGTTAGTACAATGTAAATGCTATGTAAATAGTTGCCAGCACCTGGGCAAATCCAAGTTTTGCTTTTTGGAACTTTCTGGAATTTGTTTTCTGAATATTTTCAATCTATGGTTGGTTGAATCCAACATTCATATGTGACATTCTCCTTGTATCAATAGGTCTCTGATTCCCTGTGCCAGGCCATCATCTGAGTGGATGCCTTCTTCATCTCAATTAACACCTGACACTCTGCCTTGGTAAGTCCGCCTTTGGTTGACCATTCCACTGGCACAAACATTTATTTTGCTTGGCCTCTCTTAATGGCTTTAAGACTGAAACATTCAGGAAGAAATGAAATGAAAGGGAAATGAAGGGAAGAGGAAGAAGAGAGGAAGCGCTCCAGTTCTTTGTCTATGCATTTGCATTTGTACATATGTGCATATATCTGGAATCATTTTTCTTCTTATCTTTCTACATAAATGAGAATCATGTTACACATGTCGATATGACTTTCTTGTTGTCTCTAAACAATAATGTCTTGGAGGTCGTTCAATATCAGTGTATCTAATTCTGCCACATTTTAAAAAGTGGCTGGATGATATTCCACAGCATGGATGTACTATAACTTATTTACACACACACATACTTGCATGCACACACACACACACTCACACACACACGTATAGCTATTCACTCTCCTATTCCTGGACAATAAGGTTGATTCCAATTTCTTTATTACAACCAAAGCTTCAATTAACATATTTGTACACCTACGTTTTTAATCTCACTATAGAAATCTCATCCTATTAAAACAGAGTGACAAATTTTAGAGAAACTATAATGCAGTCATAACTTCTTTGATTTATGGCTTCTAGAAAGCTGTTAAAGCATGAAATAACAAGCAAAATGTTCTTTTCTAATGAAAATGAAACTACTCTTTTATCTGCTATGATTTGAAGGACATAAAAAGGCTTGCTGACCAAAATTATCTCCCTTACAAACTGACACAGTGCCTGCAGTTCTCATGAAATTATTCTTTTGAGGATACAACCTATAAAGGTAGTGTGATAGATAAACATGGTCCCTGAGAGGGCTCCCGTGAACTCATTTATTCCTATTACTGTCTCGGAGTGCAGTTCATTAGATCAGGAAAACAATATTTGAGAACAAGTACTTAGAGATGAAGTTGTCAAGGACAGACAGCTACACATTAGACTTCAGATGAAAGGTTGATAAACAGAAGAGTAAATGACTGGAAAATTCCTAAGAATGGGGCGCTACTTGAAAGGCAGGTCCTGTTGAGAAAAAAAAAGATGGCGCTCAGGGTAGTGGTTGGAGTTACGTGGGCGATGGCTGAGAACCAGGGCTGCTTGGGAGAAATCATGCCCAAGGAGCAGTTTCAGAGACCCACTTTGAGTCAAAGTACACCTGCTCCACAGTCTCTTAGGGAATGGAGAAAAATCACAAGTTTGAAATTTTATTTATTTATTTGAGAATGCGAAATACATTAAAAAAATTTTTTATTGGAGTATAGTTGCTTTATAATGTTAGTTTCTGCTGCACAGCAAAGCGAATCAGTTATACATATACAAAAGTTGCACTTTGCTTTCATTGGTTAACCATAACTGGTTTATTTTTTAAATGATCATTCTTCTATTTTAACAGCTTTGTTATATAAAAATAAGAAATTATGAAATCAAAGAGAATAAATATAGTTGACTAACCATGGATAAAATATAATTATAATCTGGTATTCTTCAGTAATGTTACTTGAATGAAAACTTCACATTATCAGTTTTGTTAGTGCAGTGCAGTCATAAGTCATTTTAGAAACATTAGGGTGTTAATCCCAATATAATATATAAGAATATGTCATACATCATATCATATATATTATATAATATACAAGCAGATGTCATACATCATATCATATATATTATATGATATATAAGCAGTTGTGTTAAGTAATATTTAATGAGTGCTGTGATATCATTCTGTTGAGATCTGAAAGTAATACAAGATTTTTAATTAGATGAAATTATGCCCTTGGCAAGGCAATTCTGTTAAGTAACTCTAAATATGTTTAAAAGTAGAGACATCTCCATTCTTGAAAAATAATTTTACTTCAATTTTATCTCTTCTTTTTACAAGAAAAATTGTATAGAAAAATATTAATCATTATGTGCTCTTATAAAATCCAACACCCTTTAAGAATGACTTAACCAAGGCAACCAGGCTATCACAGTTGTAGGGCAAAAATAAAAGCATCGTTTTACTCTAAATTCCATCAGCTAATGAGGGGTGGGGTGAGAATCAGTAAGTAACAAAGTTAGCAAGACACAGGCAGGTAAGAGGCAAGAAGCTGACCTGTGTGTCAGATTATAGGGATTGAGGCAGACATACAAGGAGACTAGGGTTAGCAATGATGAACATCTAAAAAACGGAATGAGGTTTAAGCAGGTTAGACTAGGCTCTTCACAATCAAAGTAAGGGGATCATGTTTCCTTGGCAGGCTGGCAACAGACTCTTAAAGGAGTAGAAGGCCAAGCCAGTATATGTATCCAGAGCGCTGGTAAGTGGTAAGTGAGGTATGCAAGATGGGCCTGGCTGTGCTGATGCTGAGGGCTGAGACTGCAGGCTGAAGGTTTGGGAACCCTTCAAGAATAATGCCATCTGTCTCACTAGGTCCCTTTAGTCTTTCAGTGGCCCCTTATCCCCCAAAGTTGATTTGGCTTGTAAAGATAAACCTGATTCTCCCATTTCTCAGAGGTCCTAGGAGTTCTAGATGGGAAATGCTGAGTTATCTACTAGGACCTGGGGACTCTTTTGTCTTGAAGAACCTGAGTCCTACAGACTACCACTCAGGGTTAATCCCCATTTTACTCTGCTGGGTTAAGGTGGTCTTTCAGTGTGTAACCATTTTACTATATCCCAACTCTACTAAGAGAATACCCTTAAAACTTGGGGACAGCACCATTTCTAAAGGAGACTCTGTGGAACTTTTCTGTACCTTGTTATGTTCAGTCTCTTTTCCAAGAAATGATTGCGAGCCATGGCAGCTGATTTTAGGATTAGTGTAGAACACTAATTAGTGTAGAAACAGCGCCTACATTCCACAGGCTCCCAGGAGGGAGGCTTTGAATTCCCTGTCAGACCCATATTCTCTCTCATCATGTCCTTTGGGCTATAGGCCTTAGAATCCAGAAGAAGTTCCATTAGAACTACTATGACAGGGGCCATCACTACACACAGGAATATGGGGGTTGGGGATTGAAAACATCCTCACATTGCTGAACAGTGGCTCTTTACTGTTGAATAGTTCCTTAGGTTTTTGTAGGTAGACACTAGGTCCTTTCCCCATTTCTGTGACTAGGATGAAAAGTCTTATTGCAAATTCAGGACCTTCAACAAGCACTGCCCACTCATAATCAGACTGGAGTCCGAGTGTTCCTCAGGCTTCTCTGTCACTAATGACCTAGATTCCTGATCAACATCTAATAGTACATGCACGGTGGGTGGGATGCAGAACTTTTAATGAGTGAAGGAGATGTCATAATCAGGGCATGGTCCCTACTGAATTCTATTCTGAAGGTACTTGACTAGGCTTAATGATAAGAATTTGACCAAAATGACAAGCTGCTTCTTCCAAACTTTTGAGAAAATGACCCTGTCACTAAGTCTAACATTCTTCTCAGGGTTCTGGAGAAGAAGGTGTCTTTAACCTCGGAGGGATATTCCATGGCTAACAAGGGAGAGAGAATTTCTTCTCCCTGCAATGGACATGGATTGAGATGTTATGCTTGACACACTGCCACCAGGGTGTGGATGAAGGGAGGTCCAGAACGCAAAGGAGGAGGAGATATGGCTGGTTGCAGATATCAGTAAGAACTAGGTTGTGTTCAGTAGTTTTTTAGGAGTTCCCAACATTGACCATGTCGTTACTAGGCAGGGCTTAATTGGGACTTTTCATATCACCTGGAGGTATACTGTGAATCCTCCCAAGCCAAAGGGCAAAACTGAGTCAAAAGGAAATTAAAAAAAAAATTTTCCCCAAACTTTCAGTTTAAAAAATTTATCAAAAATTAATATTTACTTAAAATAAGACAATGTCTTGGCCTTACAAATTTTGTAGTTATTTATTTACTTGAATAAATATAATCCCTATAATTTTGGAAAGTCTCCAGAGGATAATAAACTAAAATGACTGTACTCAGTGTTCATGACCATACTTATGCAGCATAACTTAACAGGTCACTAGGAGTCATTTCCTTTATCTACAGATGTTTGTTTTCTGCTGCCAGATAAGAAGTGCTCATTTAAAAGGTGTTGAATGAATGAATAAGTGAATGAAGTGATTATCCAACAAGTTCAGGCTCTATCATCCACTGTAAGATTTTCAAATAAGTTTTCTACTAGAATAATGAGATCTGACAGATGCTTTTTTTCTCAATTTCTACATACAGCTATTAAAACTTTCAAAAATATCCCCCAGGGTGAGAGACTAAATTCCAAGCAAAATGCAGCCCAGTGATGGAAAATATGATTTGTATGTGTAGTAGTAAAATAATTTATCCTGTGGAGTTGACATTAGTGACTTGAAAAGTGACAAATACATGAGTTACTTAACTCCAAACAGCTACTGAAGAAAGGAATGAATAACAATGTTTACTTAAAAAAAAAAATCCGGAAAAATTTCAATCCTATTTTTCAACTTGTGAAGGTAGCACTAAATTACATTACCAACAGCCAAAAAATTTAGGAGGAAATTGTTATTAACAGTAATAGTTTAGGAGAACTGCAAGACTGGAATTTGGAAACTAAAAAGAAAAGAAAAAAGAATCAAGGAACTAATAATACCATTTGGATAGCATTAGAACCCAGGCTCTTTTGGAACCAGGTCAATAAAAAATGATTCATGAAAGGTTATGAAAAAGAACTTTCCTTGGCAATTGCTAGAGATAAATGTGTCTAGAGTAATTCAAGGTAAAGATAGCTTGCAGCCAGACTCACTAGTGAGGGATTCCCACTGGACTCACCCAGGCCAAGAACTTCCTGATATAGGTAATGATGCCCTACCTAAATCAACAAATTAATGGAAGTTGTGTTAAAAAGTTGTGTTCAAAAGTTTACCTTCTCTCTTTACTGATGCAGATAGCAGGTTTTGAAAATAACATTTACAATGTTATTATATGTTAAATAGAAGCAATAATAATATTTTTTCATGTCAATATACTACATCCAGAGAACTAAAGCACTTCCATGTGGGTAAATGTATTCACACATATGCTTTCTCTTTTTTACTCTATCATTCATTCATTCCCCAAATTAAGGCAATATAAGTAGAGACTGATCTAGATTCTGGACACTGCAAGATGAGGTTCCCCAGACTAACAGCAGCAGAATCACCTGAAAAGTGTTAGGTATTAAATTTACCGCCTCCACCTCAGATTTACTGAATCAGAAATTCTCGAAGTCAGACCCAGCAATCCTACTTTAGTAAGATTTATTTAGTAATATTTAGGTAATTCTGATGCACGCTAAAGTTTAGGAAACACTAATTTAGATTATAAGCTCTCTATTGAATGCTCTTGTTAAGCTTTATCATTACACTTGCTCCTTTGGCAAATTCATTTTCAAATAAGGAGCAAAATATAAAAGCTTAGGAAAAATCCAATTAAGAAAATGGAATTCCTGGGCTTCCCTGGTGGCGCAGTGGTTGAGAATCTGCCTGCCAATGCAGGGGACATGGGTTCGAGCCCTGGTCTGGGAAGATCCCACATGCCACGGAGCAACTAGGCCCGTGAACCACAATTACTGAGCCTGCGCTCTGTAACAAGAGAGGCCGCGATAGTGAGAGGCCCGCGCACCGCGATGAAGAGTGGCCCCCACTTGCTGCAACTAGAGAAAGCCCTCGCACAGAAACGAAGACCCAACACAGCCATAAATAAATAAAATAAATAAATAAAATTAAAAAAAAAAAGAAAATGGAATTCCATACTGATCCAGTATTTTATTACTTTTTAATGTTATTTAAATGCGAAGGAATTTCATATAGTCACAAAAGTTATTTTTAGTTGATGGATCATCACATACTGTGACCAAAAATACACTAATCAACTGTGATAATTCAGCATGAACCTTAACATTATTAAACATATAATAACTTTTCAGTGATAACCTATAACATACAACCCTCCCAAGATGTGTGAATTTCAACGTCTTGTAATCTATTCTAACATAGTCCAAATATGGTGAAAAACTTGTGTTTGTGTGTGTGTGTGTGTGTATATATACACACACACACACACACACATTATATATATATAATTGACAAAGTTTAATAGTTATCTGACCAATAGGTGCTTGCTGTTGAATTGCTTAACATTAGGAAATTGGAAGGTGACGAGACTATTTAATGCCAAATATTAATTAGCATCAGATAAATATAGTTCCTTAGATCTCTGTGGTATCTAATCTATATAAACATCTTGCAGTGATAACCCATAAATGATTAAACAAAGGTCAGACACATTAGAGGAATTTGCATCGTAAGCCCGAACTTAAATTTCTACTCAATTTACTTTTAAAAATGTTGATGGGATAAAAAAAAAGTCAATAAGACTTGGACTTTAAATCAAACCTTCTTCCTTGTGCTGAAGAAGCATAAAAAAGCAATCTCAATCACCATAAATGAAAGGCATAGAACAGTTATTATAATTTACCAAAACATGTACTTTGGGGGGGGGGGTAAAGGATCATAATTAAAAGTCACAGAATCTTCTCCCCAAATCTACTCTGAAGCCACATAAACATATCCCGAACTGGCTTTCCTCACTATCTCCACAGAAATTAAAGATGTAACTAGTCTGCTAAAAGGAAACCATAGACACTGCACTCTGAAGATGAACTGTTCTCCTTTCAAAAGAGAATGAACTCTTTCACGTCAATAGAGGCTCACTTAGAAAATGGGGAATTGGAATGGGGGATCCTTTGATCTACAGGTCAGCAACACTGTCGATCAATGTGCAAAAGAACGTGAGCTCCAGTAGGGTGACTTCTCTAAAGCACATTCTGAGAGCATATCAAGGCTACAGGTTCCCTGCATAATTGTTCTGACTTTTTAAAAAACTATACTTTCTGGTAAATGATGTAGAAAATGTGACTGAGCTGGCAGTGATTCAGACAGTCAACTATGGGAAATTGATTCTCACTGAGCTAGGATAACGATCCCGATTGTGAAACGAATGCAGAGGGAATATACTGCACTACAAGAGAGAAGAAAATCAAGTTGTGTGAGACTTTAAGTGCGCTCAATGGAATCCTGGCTAGATCGAGTCTGGGTGAAATGCAAGTGTATCATGTTATGGCCATCTTTCTAAGAGAACAGTATCCATTTCCACACTAATTACAATTTAGTACCTACTCTTTAAGGATATAGATGACTACTATAGTATTTTCAACTTTATTGATCAGTAAAGAAGTTCACCTGCTACAGCCAAGTAGGAAGAGACCCAGATACAAGGCCCTCAGATTAATAAACCATTAGATTATATGAAGTGAGGAAATACGCAGAAGCAGAAGACTTTCTGTGACGCAAAACAACTCGTTAATCACACATAGAATAAAAATTAATTTAAATAAATTTATATTATATTAAATAGATGTTTAAGCCCCGTTTGGTTATAAAACAAATATATATCTAGTGTAGACAAGCTAGAAGATATGGACAAGCAGAGATGAAAATAAAAGGCACCCACAATTCCACTTTTCAATAAAAAGACACATGCATAAAGCAAAAAGACCATACCAAACACGATGGCTTTGGAACCAGCATTTTTTATATCTACACGATAATTAAAAAATCTAACAGCTTTGTGTTGTAACCCACATCACTGAAACAAATGACTGAGATGTGGCCATAAGGAGTCTCAGGAAGAGCCCTGGGAGTCAAGACCCAGGTTCAAGTTTCCAGTCTGCTGCTCAGCTTGTGACTCTGGGCAAGTGACTTCATCTCTCTTTCTCCATTTGTAAAATGAAAACACTATCATGTCTCAGCTTTATTCATTCATGGCATAAATACTTGCAGGGTACGTACCATGTGCCACACTATGCGAAAGGAAAGATGAATAAAACACGGGACCTGCCACGTCCTTGTGTTATGTGCAACAAAGAGGAGGGCACAGGGATCTGCACTGGCCTGGGGGCAGCAGGAATCAGGAAGGCCTCACTTCTTAAAGGAGGCACAGAGGTTTGGAATTCTGGCAAAACAGTGAAGAATGATTAGAATCAGAGAGACCTGCTTTTGAAAATGCTGGCACAGCAGAAGGCAGGGGGAAAGATAATTATGGGGGGCGGAACAGGATAGATGGGCTGAAACGAATCACGAAAGTCACTCTATGCCACACTAAAGAGTCCATTTTTCATTTTGTAAGTGATGGGGAGCAACTGAAGGGATTCAAACAGGAGAATAATATAATCACATCTGTACTTTAGAAAGAGAACAGTGTGATGGATATTAACCTGGTACAAAACAAGTCCTGAGTATTACGGAAAATGGATCTGACTTTAATACCTTTATTGAGCACTTTATATGTACTGGGCACTGTTCTAAGTGCTATGAATATACTGACTCATTTAATCATTGTTGCGCCCTTTGAGGTAGGTACCATTATTAGCTCTTTTGACAGATGAGGAAATAAAAGAGGCAGAGCCTATGAAGCCCACGCTGAAGCTAAGCAGTTAGATAGTCTGACCCCAGACCCTGTTACTTATCAGACAAAATAGCAAAGGAAACCCCACTAAAACCTGCTTCCTTAGACTATGATGAGGTTCATCATCTTTATCTCAGCTTGCACTCCCTGTGAAGTCATGCGACATGGTTAGTCCCGTCTCCTTGACACCCTCTCTCGTTTGGATTCTGTAAAACCCTCTCCCTCCCCCTGCCTTCCTAACATCCCCCTCTTTTGGTGTCTTTCACTAGTTCCAGTTCCCTTAGTTTACTAACTAAAACAGTGATGAAAAATCATGCCTAACATCCCTTAGTACAAATAGGTCAATAACTAAAAATTTAAGTTATTGCCAATCAATCAAGTATGCTATAAATTTTATTATCTAAAATTTTGGATAGGATAGCAGTTAAACCAGAATTAATTCATGGGGCCCTAAGAATGTTCTCATCACATTCCTAGTTTTCTGTCCAGAGAGGAAGACTACTAGAGAGGCTGGGGCATAGCGATTTCGATTTCTCTTTCACCCACAGCTTAGCATGGCCACTCTCTTTGCCTGGAACAATCTTTCACCCATGTTGGCTTAGTTAGCTCCTACTTATGCTTTATCTCCATTTAAAGTCCCTTTCTCTTGCTCTCGGGAGCCTCCCCTGAACCCCTTAAGCTATGTAGGGGCCACAGACCTGTGTCACCACAGTCTACTACTGGGGCATTGGTCACACTTTGTAATCTGTCGTTGGCATGTGATTGCTTCTGCATCCCCGGAACCTGGGAAAGTGTCTGGCTCATGTTATACATCCAGTAAGTACTGGTTCATTAAACTAATGATCTCAAAACTTTAAATTTCGCTTTGTCGAGGAGTATATAATAACATCCAGGTAGAAGGCAAGTCAAGAAGTGATAAGAAGTCAACTCCTTCACATTCTAACACAGATTAACTGAACCTCAGAATCTCCTCAAGGATATATGGGGCGCTATAGGCATGGGTGCAACTTTGGGGGTTTTAGAAAAGAAAACTCTATGTTATTTATGAAAAAAGCGCTGCAAGCAGCTCTTACTTCATAGAGACACTCATGAAATATGAAAGGAAACACACATGTAAAAAAGCTAGATTAGCCGTTAGTAGTTTAGAGATAATCCAGTTTGTCATGTGCCAACTTTTGAATGTGCTTTGATGCTGATTCTGGGTGGCTCTGCTATTGTTTCAATTTCCAGGTGGCAAAGGGCTATAAAATACAGCTTTTCTTGTTTTCCAATTCTTTAAGATTTATAGCTATTTTCTATAAATTCCAGCTATCATATACATTTCTATATAAATTTATTTTAATTTTATATATATATTTAAGATATTTACATAAATATATTTATAGGTAAATATTTATAAATACAATACATTTATATTATATTTATATTGTGCTTATACATACTTATATTCATAAACATAAATACATTTATATATTCATACATAAATAAATCTGCACTTACATATAAATCATATCTATATATGATTTTTCTTAAATGAACGTGTGTTATTTTTATAATGAGAAATAAGTGATTTTCATTTTGGGGGAAAACATATACCAGATCGTTACTCTTGATACTCATCAAGATAATGGCTCATTGACTTTGTCACTGGGAGAAATGACAGGAGCAGAGAAATGATCAGAAAGGCATCTACAGTCTTATCACACTCAGTCTCCTCAGCCCGGGTACGGTCTCCTCTTTCTCAAAAAGTTGTCATCAAAAATTAATCTGGGGCTTCCCTCGTGGCGCAGTGGTTGAGAATCTGCCTGCCAATGCAGGCGAAACGGGTTCGAGCCCTGGTCTGGGAAGATCCCACATGCCGTGGAGCAACTGGGCCCGTGAGCCACAACTACTGAGCCTGCGCGTCTGGAGCCTGTGCTCCGCAACAAGAGAGGCCGCGATAGTGAGAGGCCCGCGCACCGCGATGAAGAGTGGTCCCCGCTTGCCGCAACTAGAGAAAGCCCTCGCACAGAAATGAAGACCCAACGCAGCCAAAAATAAAAAAAAATAAAAAAAATAAAATTAATCTGTTAAGTTAGAGCTGGAGAGCGTCTTCTAAGGGACTAAAGTTTAGCCTAGGTAGACAAGAATCTGATTTTAAGTTCAAGGTTGCCGCTCCTTCCTAGAGACTGTCAATCACCTCCCTGGCTATGGGCAGCTGCTGGATGGGACTGGATGCCTGCACTTCGGCTGGCTTGCCTGTGAGTCTGCCTGGGAACCCCCAGGGTGGTCTTCTCATTTCGGGCTCTTTGAGAAGGAGCCCACAGTGGAGTTGCTTGAGCTCTTTGTTTCCAGGACAGGGCATACAGGCATTTAAGAGTGAGGGGGCCTCTGGGTGGGGAGCAGCCCCGCCAACAGGCGGGAGCATCACAGGGAACCTGGAAGCTGGTCCCACTGATGCCAGGCTCCACTCTGCACTCAACCTCTGCTGCCAGGTTTCTTCCTCAGTCACGATAATTATTTCTCAGGGGCTCCCGACTGCCTCTCTCAGTCCTGGCTTCCTTCAAGCCCACCTCCCTAGGTTATTAGATACTACTCTGAATCTACCTCTAAATAGGGTTCAAGTTCGCTTCCCTCCCCATGGAACCCTAGGTATATACAGTTTGAGGAATGAATCTGGGCAGCTGTTAAGTGTCCCAGAATATTCTGTGGTAGTTAAGATGGTCCCTGCACAGTCTATAACAGTTTGGAGGCTGGTTTGCCAGAAGCCACAAAGAACCTCTAAGATCCTCTGCATTCCAGCCAAGAAAAGTCCTAGCTCTGGCCCAAAGCATCTCTTACCTGAACAAAACATACTACATGGTTAAAACAGAGACCTGTATTCATAGGTAGCAGGATAGAGAGATAGCCATATACATTCAATATACATTCAATGGATAAAGGGGAAGAAAATCAGTCCTAAACATATCTGAATATATTTCAAAAGAATTTTTTGTATCAATAATTCTCTGCTTCAGTTAATAAGAAATCTTTCTGAATAGAAGAAATGAGTCATTTACATAGTCTTCCTCTTTTTGCTCCTTGAAAATCCTCGGTTTAAAGAGTCAGAGTTACCACACAGAAAACAGGAAACTAGGTAAATAAGCCTTGCACTCAGCCTTTACTGATTCATAAAATAAGAAGGTGACATAGGTCAACTTAAAATAATTGCAATGGTATTTTGCCTAAATGTTGAAAATATTTACATGAATTCTGTGTGATTACACAAACTGTGGTCTGATCTTAGATTTTTTTTTTTAAATTAATCATGTAATATTCTCTCTCGGTGTTTTTTTTTTTTTTTTTTTTTGCTGAAAGATGAATTTTATGAACCAGGGCACTTCAGAGTAAACACAGAAAGTGAGATAAAGGAGGTCCAGAAAAGGGAGGGAGAACAGTACACCCAGCCACTAAGCCCAGACATTAGAGCACAGACAGAAGGAGAAACAGCCAGATGTTCTCATCTTGAGCTGCTAAGGGACTTGCCCAACCCATTCAAGACTACCAAGTATAGTCAGCAGGGGTGGTTATGAGGCTGGCCTAGAGAATCTGTGCAATTTTAACTTTACTCACAGGGGAATACCACTGGCATATTGTTTTACTCTTAGATACATTCAGCAATGATTATTTAATTGTGATGCTGATCTGTAGCCACACCTTTACTTTTTCAGTTCTATACTAAAGTGATAGTTGCAGAAAAATAAATTCTAGGTTTTAGATTATTTAACTGAACCTATTCAGCCTTTACAATGAGGCATGCTCTACTCATCACATTTAGCATAGGGAAAGTCTGCTCAGTCATACATTTTAGCTAAACTTTTAAAAATGTACAATGACAGGAAATACCTGTCTATAATATGCATTTAAACAAACCCTTCTAATCCTCTTGTGAGATTATCAGATACACCCCGACTTGTTTAATCTGTTTGCGCTCAAGTTAAGACACTGTCATGATAATCACTTGGATTTGTAGCATAACTGCTCAAAGAGATTTCCTACAACGATGTGGAACACTGATTTGATTCATGCACAATCAGGTAGGGCATTGTTAAAAACTATTTACTGAAAGAAAACTGAAATACAGAGCAGTTAAACAGCCTGGTCAGTCTGAATGTTAGTGATGACCAGACAGCCTGACTCTATACGCCCTCGTGCTCTGATTAGATGTCTGTGGCACCCTCTCACTGCAGCTTAGCAGGGACCCTACATTCTTACTGGTGAAAATGCAAAGCTGTGGTCCTTTACAACTACCTTGTCCTTCTTAGCTAAAACTAAGAGAAGCAAGTTGAAAACCTTTTGTTTCAATATAGGTGTTTAAACAACTAGCGAAATACGAACAGCATACAATAAGATGTGATAGTCTCCTGCCTCCTATGGCCCTCCATAGTCCCGTTCTTCAGGGGTAACCACTGACAACAGGGTGGTGTGTATCTTTCCAGGCCTCTCTTCTATGCCTATATAAACATATAATATTTTACAAAAATGAGGTAATTCTATACATGGAGTTCTAGAACTTGCCTTTTCACTCAAGTTGGAAATGAGAAATGAACAGTCTGTTTAAGATAAGGAGTGATGATTCAGAGGAAAACATAATATGTTAAAAATGTTTTCAGATTCTAGATGTAAAGAGAGGGCTGGATGAGCCAGAAATCAGTCATTATTCAAGGTAGATTTAAATTTTCTTTCTGAGTTACCTTTGGCCTACTTTCTCCTAGGTTAAGAGAAGTAAAATTACTAAACCTAACTATGGTCCAAAAATAAATGCCAAACATCAAACCAGACAATACACAACCTTATATTATGGTTCTTTTGTTTTCCATAAGTAGCATCTTCTAGTCTATATATGTGTTGGAAATACTGTTTAGACAGGATACTCTATTTAAGGAAGCAGAAATCAATTCAGCATTCAGAGACTTCCTCCTTCTGAGGTATTCAGTCAAGTGTCTAATTGTGACTCCTGTGTGGTCTTTCTAACTTGTACCCAATGCAACCCTTTAACTAAAACTTTAAAGGTGTCTGGGTTTAAGAACACTTGAGAATATATCAATACAAAATTTTCAATTTCAAGTTGTCTTAAGGTATGGTGAAAAAGAACCAACAGAATATTTTTTTTTAATTTCCAGGAAATAAAGACTACATTTCAATAGTGACTACTTCTAGGAACGGAGCAGTGAAAGTCCATTCATTTCTGATGATCTCATCATTGCTTGAACGTGAAAAGGTCTAACAACTCAAACAGAAGGAAGATCTTAATCTCATGTGATCATTATGGGCTATGTGTTCATGATATTAAAAAAAAAAAAAAGACCAAATGACTTAGTTTTTTTTTTTTTTGCATTGAATTGTCTTTGTTCAGGCATTGTTATAGAAAATTTAAGGTTAACAGAAAGAAACCTTATGTGAAACCTTCAGAAGAAACCTTTATGAAACCCTTACATGAAATGAAGTTACTAAGGAAAGAACTGGATTTTAGTGCTGACATTCCCAGATTTACAATTCATTCTTTCATTGCAGAGTGACAAACGAACTTTGCTTACCTTCTTGTAATAACTTTAAAAATGGGACTGGTGACTATATTTACCAACCCTGCCATTTCTCAACATAATTATAGAATATATCCTGAATAGAAAAGTTGTTTATGACCTATGTTAAAAAAAACACAGCTGAAAGAGTAAGACCTTCTCCTCCCCTTTCACCCTCTATTTCTCCATCCATTTGGTAGCCAGCAGGGATTTTTATTGTTTCTTCACATATTACAATTGTGTAATCTTTCTTAAACAACCTTAGCTTAAATAATTCCATTTAAATCATGTTTGATGTGCCATATGATATTTTTAAATAGCTTATGGTGAAGCAATGAGCTCTCTTACAGACAGATGTTATGATGTTCTTAGTAATTTTTATGAATAGAATTCTATATATACAAACATTCAAGGGTAGGTCTTTTCTTCTGAGATTGCAGCTAATCTGACAAGTAGCTCAACAAGATAAGCTGCTGTGAACAAAACTAGGACTATGTGTGGTCAAAACCAATTTACTTCAGCCATTCATCAATTACTTAAATTTAAGAATCTTAAAATTAATTTATCCTGAAATTTTACACAGTTAGCACATATAGTTTTTCATTTTCCAGGTGGAATAATAATCATAGAAATTGAAAAGACTACCAACCTTTATCTACATTTGAGGTAATATACTTAATAGTGAATAATCCACATTTAAAATGCTTGGCTTTGGTGTGATTTGCTTGGGAGAGATATGTTTATTTAGATAAAGGCTTTAGTTTGTTTTCTTTTTGACGCTCTAGGAATTCAGACAAAATAATCAATCCACACTCAGCTTGAGCTAAGCAGCTATAAAATGTCCTCAGCTGAAACTCTTTCTAATCTCTTCCTAGGATCCTCTGGTAAGCTTCCACCCTCAACCTCAACTCTGGAACATTCCCTTTTGAGACCTACCACCCCTCCTCCCATAGCAAATGACACTTTTTAATGAATCTATCCCTTTGATCACCAGACTGTCTCTTAAAGGAGCTAAAGCCAATAGGCCTTAAGTTATGACCAGGATGATGCAACTGGATTATAAAACAAAGAACTGTGCATTGTTTATGCATAGATCCATCCATGAAAGACTGGCCACTCTTCAGGTGCCACGTCTACATGCAATTAGCCCATTAAAAGGAAGAGCTCTGTGGCTGCCTCCTAAGATAACAATATATGCATGGTGGTATTTGCCAGAAGCTACTGGTAAAACTGCCATCTTCTTGTCTTCTCCTGCCCTGAGGAGGCACCTTCAGGAACCTCAAGGACCTCAGGCTGCTGGAAACAGGCAGCATTACCCCTCATACACCTGCCCTTGCTTGGGGTGATGAGAACTGTGACCCTCTCTCTCCCTAGGCTACAGGTCCTCCATTTTCTGATTCTAGGTTTAGGGACAATGAAGGATGCATTAAAGCTTGTTTTTCATTTGTAAATATATGAGTTCTCTGTTTAAAAGTTCATCAGTTAAAGTAAAATAATCTGCTTTTAGTTCCCCCTCAAACTAGGAAGGTAGATGTTAACAAAACTAAACCAGCTGATTTTTATTCTATGAACATCTTTATGTATCAAGTTTTCTACAACAGTTATATATTATTTCTTTGTTCTTATTTAAGGATTGTTTTATTGTTAATATTTATAGCTCTAGTATTATTTTAATAAGGTCAGACTAAAGGAAAGTATTTTTTCTCTTATGTTTAAATCCTTAAATACTTAAAAAAAACCTTAAATATAATATAAAGATACTTAAAAGATACCTTTTACTCGAAATAACTTAGTTTAAAATCTTTAGGTTGTATGAGTTATGTACATAATAGAGAAAAATTGGTCCAGAACCTGTAATTAAATCCAGAGAAACTAAGACACAAATTTATTCAAGTAGAATGCAACACACACTTTTACTGAAAACAAAAGTGAAATTATTTAGGGTAAATAAATGGATTGTTCATTTTTTTATAGTACTTAGGTGTACCATTCTTATTCACTTAACCATTACTTCAGGTAGTATTTATTTACCATATGTCCTCCCAAAATCCTAACCTAAACCCTGTTATTTGGGGTAATTTAAGAAATTAAGTAATTAGATAAAAGCAAATTAAAAATTGGATTTTACTTTTTGTCAAACAAGTTGATCAGATTTTTAAAATTAGTGTGAGTAAAAATGTGGGGAAATGGATAAATTAACACAATTTTCTAAAATTTGACCATACTTATTTGACCATATATATTAATATTAAAAACAGTAGGCACTTTGATCCAACAACTCTCTTTTTGTTAAAGTCCATTTTTTTCTGAAAAAAAATTGCTCAAGTAAACAGAATTTGAGGATGTTCATTACATTAAGTACATAAGACCAAAACATAAACAAAATTTTTAAAAAAGAATAATTAAATAATTAAAAATGGCCTAGAGTTATGGAGAATCTTTGTTTTTATATATTTCTCAAGATTAAAAAAATTAAAAATAATAAGGCAGAATTCGTTAGATATATAGGTCATAATTATAAATGGGTAAATTAAGAGCAAGTCTTTCTATACAATATCATACAGAACAACCACATGCCCATCTGCACAGTAATCCACAGGCTAGATATGCCTTAATTTGTTCAATTTTTCCTGCTTTGATGGATATCTTGATTATTTTCCATGTTCTAATTTAACTTATTTCATAGAAAAGGTGATACAAATGACTAATACAAATTAAAATCCTGACTTCAACAGTAATCAAACAGAACAAATTAAGACAAAATGTCATTTTTTAAACATGTCAAATTGGTGAAGATTTTCAAAATGACAGTCATTAAATCCTGATTTATTCAGCGGGGTCGTCACTTACTTATACTATATGTAAGCATATATATGCTCTCTAGAAAGCAATTAGGTCATGTGTATCAAGAATTTTGAAAGTATTTATTTTCTTCTACTCAATAATGGTATACCAAGGATTGTCTAATAAAAAAATGATAAAAATATAGACATATCTATTCATCTATTTGCCACCATTTCTTTAAACAGTGAATAGCTTGAATTGGATGATTAAAAATGAAACATTTATTCAATGGACTATTAAGTACGAGGATCAACAGGAATTGTCACTGCTCAAAACTAATTTCCAGAATAAATTGGATGCAAAACTCTATGTAAAAATATATATAAACATAATATAATAAAAACTGGCCTGAAAAGAATATACCAAATTTTCTAGTGGATGTACCTGGTGGGAGTAAAAAGTGATTTTTATGTTCTTCTTTGTGTTTGAATTTTTTTTTTTTTTAAGTTTCTACTTCTAAAGTAAGAATAAAAAAAGAAAGAAAATGCATGCCTTGCTACAAAATTCATCATGCTTCTGCCCTTCACCTATAAAGTAAAGTCCAAATTGGCTAGGCTCTTGTTGAAGCCCTTTTAATTTGATCCTAACTTATCAACCCAATCTTATTTCTAATGAGTACCCAACTCTACTACTCAGCTTTATCTCAGATGGTCATGAGGCATGTCATGTTCCCTCTAGGTTCCATCCAGGCTCATCTGATCAGGCCTAGAGCTTCTCTTCTTTCCTAAGGTTTCTGATCAGGATTTCTGGATGTAACTATTTTAAGCCAACTTCAGCTACACATGATGCTCAAAGCCACATCTGGTAATCATACAAAATCACGTTAGACCCTGATTCCAATTAACTCAGCACAGTAATTCAAAAGGAAACCCCTTTTGAAAGCAAAATTCCCGTCAATATTTGTTAATATTGATCATAACAACAACTGTGATCATAACATTTATTGAGAATTTTCTATTTACAAGGAGGCTCTGTGCTAACTCCATTTATCTCATTTAATGCTCAGAAAAACCCTCCATTTCACAGATGAAAAAACTGAACCTCAATTAGGTTATGCATTTTTCCCAAGGAGACATAGCTAGTGTGGATCTGAGATTCAAATCTAGCTCTGTCTGAGATCAATATACTCTACACTACCAACTTGCTAATGGAAAATCACTAGAAATCATTTTGCATATGATATATTTTTAGTGATTAATTGCATACCCATGTAGCTTAGTTAAAATGATGTGTGGAGCTACAAAGTTTTCTTTTACATATAAAAACAGATACAAAAACAATAAAAATTTCCATTGAATTTCATTATATTCTAATATATTTACCTGTATAGGACCAGCCAATCTCTTCAACAAGTTTTCTCTGTTGTCTGTAGTATCCATAAGCCCAATCTACAACCAAGAAAAACCAATTGATCAATGCATAGAAAAATATATGTGTGCAAATTTAAAAAAATGTAAGATGCCCAAAGCATCATTCATACCATAAATGGTCCTTGATTACTCTTTTCTATGTCACCTTCCCAATGTCTCCTCCCAATTCCAACTGCCACCATTATAGACTCCACTGTCCATGCTCTGGTAATTAGTGTGAGTTTTAGCAGGGCACATTTAAAAACTGCTAAAGTTCAGACAGAGACAAAGAAAATATTCTGTGAAAAGCAGGAGCAACCCAGAGGGTTTCATCCCAAAGTGAGACTGGGGTCAGAAAGGACAGCTTGTCCTATCTTCAGACTTTTCTTACCATTCCCTAAGTTGAATACTTGAAATCCTATAGATTAGAGATACTTTTAAGGTTACAACCCAAGTTTTATCTGTAAATGCTTCTAGGAGATCCAGAGGTTACCACGTTTTCAAAATTTACTTCCCTACAATGCAAAACAAAATCAGCTGCCTTGAAGAAATGGAAATTTAAATGTGTGTGTGTATGTTGGCTGGGAGAAAGGTTGTGTTAGACGGTGTAGGTGAATTTGTGTCTTGGAGGAACAGAGACGCCTGATGAGGTAATACGGTGGGAAGCTTGGAGTACCATAAAAGCAGTGGATGCCTCATGACCTAGAGATAGAGGCTCTACATCTTGAACATGGGACAAGGGGTACAGAAAAGAAAATGGATGGAAGGCAAAGTCTCACTCCACACAATTCAAAATTTTGCCTGGGGTCATTCCTGTACCCAAGAAACAGGGATGTTATGATTCGCCCTCCTCCTTCCCGTGCCATCGTGCTATTGTCCCCTTTATCCCAGCCTGTGTTAACCCTCGTACTCCATTTCAGCTACACTGTGGGCAAAATAAATCTCTGTGAACTAGGTTTGGAACCTGATCAGTGTTGACAAAACTATTTCTGTAGAAAAGGCTACAGGAGGTCCCTGGTGGCCTAGTGGTTAGAAATCCCGGCTTTCACTGCTGTGGCCCGAGTTCAGTCCCTGCTTGGGAACTGAGATCCTGCAAGCTGCATGATGTGGCCAAAAAAAAGAAAAAAGAAAGAGAAGAAAAGGCTACAAATAGCTAGTTTACAAATGAACATGTGGAACATTACTTATTCATAAATTGGGGTTCTGTCAATATAGCTCTCATTTGAATGTGAGGATTTATTTATACCATACCATACCATATACATATATACATATTATATAGATAGATAGATAGATAGATCTTTCTCATCAGCTGCGAAGACAGACTCTATTTCCTCTTATTCTCTCTACACAGGTGTGTTTTTCTTTATTGACAGCTCCCAATTTCAAGGAGGCAAATATCTCCAGGACATTTCAGAAATTATTTTTCTCTCCCATGTTATATACAATCTGATTAGTAGAACATGGTAATACATACTAAAATATTTTATAAAAACTTAAAAGCAGGCCAGCTTCCAGAAATACACATTCTGAATCCACAGATTATTCAAAACCAAAACCTAGCTTGGAGAAAACAAAAAAAATTGTTTTAAAAGTTTCATTACCCATAAATATAGGTAAATATTCTACTGGCCGTGGAGCACATTTTAACAAATATTTGTTTTTATAATAGCTTTACTGAAATGTGATTTACACATCTTACAATTCACCCATGAAATTTAATGGCATTTTGTATATTCACAGAGTTGTGCAATCATCACTACAAACAATTTTAGAACATCTTCATTATCCCAAAAAGAAACCCCATACCCTTTAGCTGCCACCCCCTACCTCATCTCTACCTTCACTAAACTACTTTATAGATTTGGATATTCTAGATATTTTTAAAAACAGGATCACACAATACATGGCCTTTTGTGACTGGCTTCTTTAACTTTGCATAATTAACGTTTCCATGTTGTAGGATATATCAGTACTTCATTCCTTTTTATTGTCTAATAGTACTCTATTGTACGGTGACCAAGATGGCCTTAAAGTTCCCCTCAGCTTGACTAAACTTTAGACAGACTACTTCCTAGCTCTAGGCTCTTGACCTCCCTTTTCTTCCAGCATTCAGTTTAGAAAACTTATAAATTTTCTCTCTGTTCCTTTAAGATGTAAATCTTTTTTATTAGCCACATGCCAATTTTACAACTAGGACTGTACTTCTCAAGAATATGGGAATTGTCTCTCTGAAATGTAACCATTGAAGGAAATAAGCACCCTTATCTTCCATTTTCTGTGGGAGGGTAGGAGCCTAACTTCCAGAGAGGCGTCTTGCTCCAAGTTGCAAAAACTACCTCCTGTCATAATGATATGAGCTTATTTTTCCTTTGAATAGAGACAATTAGCAAATGCAGATGGCCTATGACTTCCTCTCATGTCCTGCATTACTTTTACACTGGGGCTCAACCTAGCTCGTAAAAAACCTTACCCCCTCTGCCTCATCAGAGATGAGCTCAGACTTGATTCTGCCTTCTCTCCCCTACTGCAATAGCCATGAAGAAAGTTTTCCTTGCCTGTTTAATTTTGTATGCTGTAATTTTTGTTTTGACGCTGGCTATGCCACATTTCTTTTAACCACTCATCAACTGAGGGATAGTTGGGTTGTATCCTCTTTGGGGCTATCATGAATAATGCTGCTTTGAATATTCATGCATATATTTGCTTTTCTACTTAAAAAATAATCATTAGGTTCATAATTTATTTTTTAAATAGAGTTGTACCATAAAATGGTAGTCATTCATAATTTATTTTTTAAATAGAGTTGTACCATAAAATGGTAGTCATTTAAGGTTAAATTCTGGGGACAAGTGTTTTTTCATGATCAAGGAATATATACAATTAGGGCCTCAAAGGTCATTTGATCCAGACTTTAACAGACTACAAAAAAACAATTCTTGTTTTAGAGATAAGGTAATTTTTCCCAAGGAAATGTAAGTGGTTTGTACAGGCAGAAAGTGACAAAAACAGAATCAATAATCCATGGCTTCTGCCTCGTACTCACTAAGTCTTCCACAATATCAAGGATTCCTAACAATCCTGAGCTATTGGTTACTCTCTTAAGTGCTCTGCTTGAGTAGGAACCTCTTCAAGAGAAACAAAATAAAACAAAACAATACACTGGGGTTGAACTTTACCAGCAGGAATTACTTAGACAAATAAATTATAGAGAATTGGGACTTCCCTGGGGTCTAGTGATTAAGATTTCGCCTTCCAATGCAGGGGGTGAGGGTTCCATCTCTGGTCGGAGAGCTAATATCCCACATGCCATGGGGCCAAAAAACCAAAACATAAGAAAAATGGAAGGAATAGTGTAACAAATTCAACACAGATTTTAAAAATGGTCCACATCAAAAAAAAAAAAAATTATAGAGAATTGACTGTATACCTAATCTGACCTGACCATCAGTTGGAATTTTCCTCTGAAACTTTGCACTGACCACAGGGAAAAGATTTTTTGTCATCTTTTATGTTTTGAATATAAATATTTTTAAAATGTAAAGACATTTTTGTCACATAAGTGCATTTTGATGATTTCAGAAGATCAAATACCACACAAAACTTACATTGAACAAGTATTCTGTTGAAACAGATAAAACAGTAAGCTCTTGTTTTAATGATTCAGGCTAAAGGATGACAGCAAAATATCAGCAGATTTAGCTCTCCTTGTAGGGCTTTATTGTTACACAATCAGCATTTGTGCTTGGTTTTTAATTACTTACGTTAAGAAAGCTTTTTTCAATACAAGATTCCCAGGTGTTGGTAGCTCTCTTCAGTTTCTTTTTGTATTGTTCCCTTAATTATTACTTCAAATAATCCGTTACACATTCATATGCTAATTTCATAGTCCTTGGGCGTGAGAGAGTACCCCACTTTTAAAATTCTACTTAGAGATCTGATAGATGAGATGTGATAGCTCCAATGAACAAGAAAAAAAGAATCTAGGTTCACTTTTTTTGTTGCATTATACTCTTTGAAAACCAGTAAATCCTATATAAAGTAGAATCTATCAAAGTGCTTACACATTTTAAAATCAATTAAAATAATGAAATATAGAATTTTTTTGTTTCTGTGGATTTTAGTTTCTTTAGTTTTTATATTTTGTTTCTCTCTGTTCAAAAGTATTTTCCAGGTCTGCTTTGGTGTGAGTGTTTTGTAGGGATAAAACTAAGAATAAATTTCAGGAATGAATTGTACACATGATACACAATAAGAACATATACATCAGTATACCTTTTTAAAAGGTAACTCTAAAATTTGTCCTGAAAAATTATTCTTCATGAAGTGGCTACCAAAGTTGAGAGAAATTTGGTTTATACTATTTTAGGTAACCTTAAATGTCTCTGTTTCAATCTATTCCATCCTGTACTTACCTTGAGCACCTACTTATTTGCAAACATGTATATGCCACATATTCCTTTATTTTTCTTTACACTCAAATGGAAACCAAAGTTTTGATAACCACCACATGGATGATGTAGATAAATTTAGCATTTTTTGCTCATGCTTTTTAAACCAAAAAAAAAAATCATTTTGCTCATTTTCTACTAAAAATATCATTATAAATATTCTGAATTATACAAATGCCTCTGATTTTGCCCTAAATGCCTAAAGAAAGTCTCTGCTTTATGTTGATCAATAATTCATCACCTGTATTCTACCATATAATCTAGCAGCAGTGCTCTGACAAAATACACACACACACACACACACACACACACACACACACACACACACACACACACACACACACATATTTTAATGCTATTAAGAGGCCAAATATATGACAGAGAAGAAATAGAGTGGTCCTCAGAAAAAGAAACTTCAGGAAGAAAATAGCCACAGTTATAAATTTGAAGACTGGGATCCTAAAGCTAGATTTCTCAAAGTAGACTTTTCCAAGATAAATGATACTTGCATATTTCACATCCTTTAAAAATATCACTAAGGAACTTCAGAGGAGGGGAAAAGGAAGTCAGTTGATGGAAGAAATCTGGAAAGGCAGAGAAGAAGGAGTAGAATTATAGATGAATCCTTAAAGCCTTTGAGTATAGACTTTGATTGAGGGAAGACTTGGGGAGAAGGTCTAAAATGTCTCAGGTAGAGGAAGGGCATTGGGCAAATCATGGAACCAAAGAATTGGGAAGCCAGCTGGGCTCTCCTATAGGGTCTGTGTAGGTCACTAGGGATTTACTAGTGACTTGGTTATGGCTCTCCATGATACAAGGGTCACATCAATTTTCACTTTTTGTTTTCATCCTATTCTCTCCTCTTATCTAGATTTCTTTTAAAAGCGGGAAAGAGATAATCTGCTGAGCTGACTTAAAAAGTGTTGAATACATTTTGTATACTGAGCATATTTTAAAGAAAAATAGTAAATAAATAAACCCACAAACAAACAAATATTTCTAATTGAAGTGAAAGAGGTGGCGGGGAGTGGGAGAAGAAAGGTAAGTGGCTGGTGACCACTTAGAGAAGAACCTGGAAAACCCTGGAAACAGACTAGAATTATCAGAGTGATTATTACCATCCCCTAAATCATTTGACAGTCAGACATGCATAAGGCTGAAGTGGCAGTGATAAAAAAGGTTGATGGTTACAGTAGTCATAACTATCAATTACTGAAACAAAATAATAGCAGTCCCCTCTCAGAGAAGAAAAAAATAAAATCAGAAATGAGTTCCTTTAAGGAGAGAATCAGCTTTTGATTAATGAACACCTGTGAACACATCATCTGGTTACAAAAGTCCTTTATTTCTTCAGATACTCTATTGTAAATATCTTTGTTTGATAAGAAAGCTGAGTTTATGACCCAAGTGATCTAAACCAAAACCTTGATTAGCCAACTGAGGCAAACTTTCCAAGTAAAATGAAATCTGCCCATGAGTATAGTATAGAGTCTATAATATCATAATATCATACATGGCAGATTTTATCTGTGCATTTTCCTGTCATTCAGTGTTTGCTGTCAAATTGTGTTAGCACATACCCCATCTTTACCTATCTGGAATATAAACTTGTATCCAGTATATATGCAGAGACATTTGTGAAACATAATTTAGTTAATTATGGTAATTCAGATGTAACTTTAAAAAACACACATATATTATTTTCCCCCAAACCATTTGTCTTCCAATTTGAACTGCTTTCCAGGGTTAGAAAAAAAGAATACCATTAGTTTTCTCCCCTCTGCAGAGGTTGAAAAATACAAGTACTTTTTACAATTTCAAAACTTAAATTGCAACTTATCACCAAATAGGAGGGCACATGAATTCGTACAGTTAAAGATAGGAATTCTGGAAAAATGAGTTATTAGAGTACAGGTGACCTCTTTATTTAATGATAAGGTTAAAGAGATGAAAAAGTAGATCCTTGAGGCACTATACTAAAAAAAATCGAATGGTAAAACTGTAAAAGGAGATGGAAAGATTGAACATAATGGATAAGGTAAAGAACAGAGGGAGCCATTTCTTCCATATGCTTGCTTTGGTAGTCAGACATCCAATGAAATACATATTTCTCATAGGACTTAGGGAAGAGTTTGGAGGTGAACAATTAGATCTTATTGTTCCTTAGACACTGAGGACTGTGTATGCTTTCCCAGAGAGAGTTTGTACCTTGACAATATGTCTACCAAACCTATTCAATGAAAGCTCAAAATATTCACAGGCTTGTCTTGGAAAGTCACCAGAGTATTTTCTTACACTTAGATAAACGCGTTTAATCTAATGTGATTTATCTACATTTATAAAGTTGAGGTATTTACTGTTGAAAACATGTTCATAATTTTATCTTTACCACATAAGTAATAATACCTGTTTCAGATAGCTTAAAAAAATAAAGATAAGCAAAAATAATTTTAAAAATCACTTATAATCCCATCTCCTACAGAAACTAGTATTTACAATTTCATGCATGTATATGTTTTTCTAGGCATTATACTATGCAATATAATAATTTTATACTTTACATTAATTGAATTACACTATTTCATTATTTGGTGACTTGCTTTTTCTACATAATAATAAATCACTTCCCAAGTAATAAATATGGTTTTATAGCACCATAATAGTTCACCTGAAGCATTCTTCTACTCTTTGGATATTAAAATAAAAAGTTGTTTTAGCTTTGGAAAATTTATTCCTTGGGCTTAAATGACATGAGTGATGAAATTAAGCTACTTTGAACTTTCTGTATAAAATAAAATCTTTAGGAAATTAACTGCCACTTTTTTTCCCCTGTCAATCTTCTTCTACAACACCAAGAAGACACTAAAATGGAAGAAACTCATTGTTATTGTACAGTGCTACAAACATTATAGCTACCTTGTTTCCATAATTAACAGTGAATTTATTCTGCCTTAAGAGAAAAACTCAATTGTTGATGGAACAGTGATAATGGGAGCAGAGACAGAAATAACATGTGTAAAAATAACTAATAGAAGAAGCTAAAAATAATATTAAAAGTGGGAAAAGAACCAAATCTGTATAAGAAAAGCATATGAAAGTGGGAAGAAAGCATGGAATTCATCAAATTACAAAATATAATGTTACTATACTTGTGTTATGTATTATTATATTATTATGCCATTATATACTTTCATACTATTATCTGTACAATAATAATGTGTTATTATTCAACAATCTAAATAATGGTTCTGTTGTGAAGTCTTATGCCCGTGTGCTCTTACTGAAATCAGGTGTAGAGCAAGAACGCCTGCTATGTTGCCTTAGGATTAGGATTGGTCGGGAAATTCTGGACAATTGACATCTTAAAATAGCCAAGTAGAGAATACAATGGGATTCCATTCACATCTACCATGAAAAGCATAAAACACCAAAAATTGCATAAAGAGATGAACTATTATTAATATAAAAAATGTGAATAAATTAAGAGACTTACTACATTGTTAAATGGGAACATTGAATTTGGGTAAATTATCAGCTGTTTCCATATTAATAAACAGTTCAGGTCTCAATGGGGTATTTTTAACTGACAAATTATTCTAAAGTTCATTTAGAAATATAAAGGGAAAATAATAATTGGTAAGAAAAAGGGAGAAATAATGGGGGCTTGGTTAACCAGTTACTAAAAGATAAATTGACAGGCTGATCAATAGAACAAAGCATATGGCACTAAAATTGGACTCAGTATAGATACAAGTTTAATTCATGATAAAGAAACATCAGATAAGAAAAGTATGAAAGTTCAACCTATATTGGGAACACTGGCTTTTTGGAAAAAGAAGTTAAATCACACTTCACACATAGACCAAAATACATTTCAAGTGGATTAAAGAATGATTAAAAAAGGTTATATAAAAACTATTTAAAAAAGTAAGTGAATATTTAATTTATTATAAGATGGGGAAGGCCTTTCTATGCAGGAAAAAATAAATCATAAAGAAATAGTCACAGCTTTGATTACATAACATTCAAAACTTGTACAGAAAAATGTTTAGCGAAATGCAAATTACAAATATTAAGCTATTGGTAACTGCTAAAACACATTGAACAAATATAATGATATATTTCAAACATATAGAATTCTTACAAATCAATAAAGGCAAATATATGAACAGAGAAGTTTTTAAAATGCAAAAATAATAAAGCTATAAAGAACTATTAGACTTCAGTAGGTATAAAAGAAACAGAAATTAAAATAACACTGATATCATTTTTCCAGCTATAAAATTGTCAAAGGTATATTATTTTAATTTTTTAAATATTCAATGATGCCCAAAATATCTTAAGATGTTCTTTTACGTACAGGTGGAAGTATGAACTAGTATAAACTTTATGGAAAGTAAGCTGGCAAGCGTTAACAAGATTCTTAAAATACTTCATATTCTTTGAGACAGTAATTCCATTCCAAGGAATATATTTTAAAAGATTAACAGAGATGAGAACAAAGTGCCATGTACCAAGATGTTTACAGCACTGAAACTAACAGTGAACAATTGGAAAATATGTTTATGTTCAAAAAGTGGGGGAAATTTAAATGTTCATAATGTGAAATGATGTGAATCCATTAAAATTAAGTTTCAAAAAAATTTATTGATGTGAAGAAATGTACATGGTATAAAACATTATCAAGTTATGATGCAATTTTGAGAATATCACATAATATTCAGAAATGTAAATTTCCTCATGCGTTGCCATTGGGAGTGATTTTTACTTTTTTATATGTTCTTATGCTTTCCATGTATTTTATGAGTTTGTATGAGTGAATATTTTAAAAATTTAAAGTGTATATGCACTTCTGAAACAGTATCTCTGATTCTACAGCCAAATAGGTTAGAGACAAATATATAACTATGCTTTGAAGACTGGGTAAAAAAAAGCTTGAAACCCATTTTTCACTGCTTATTTTGGATTTTACAATAAAATCTTCTCCTTACTCACAAGAGCCTGCATGCATTAGCTAGCGTTAACCGCATGTTTAAGTTAAGTTTAGGAAATCATAGCCAAGTCTACACATGGCAAGCAATCTGAGCACTTCAGCTACCAAGAAAACTAAAACCAAGAGCCATAGCAAAATAGCAATGCAGTAACTCACAGATCATCTTATTGGCCATAATGATCACGTTGACTGGATCATTTATTTTTGGGTAGACCTTGAAACAGCCTTATTTTAATTTGTGTCTTACTTCTAATAATACCTTTCGCTTAGATAAAATTATGTCCAAACATAAGAATCTATCCATTAAGTGGGAAAATCTGGCAACTTGGAGATGGCAACCTCTTCAGAAATAGGTGTGGATCATATGTTAAAACTGCTGCCAGTGTGTTGACTGATTCACCATGTAGTTATGTCTGGGCAAGGCAGAAAGATTTTCTTGACTTCTTTCCAGAATATTGACTAAAAATTCATTTTTGTCATGTTTTTCATTTTTCACTTTTTCCTAGAAAAATGGAAAGCTTTTATTCATGAGAAGCATATTCATTATAATAAAAGACAAATATTTTCAATGGATTTTTAATGATTGAAAATATTTTTGATATTTAAAATATTTTTGATATTATAATGATTTAAAATATTTTTGTCAATATATTTTATAAACTTAGTAAGTCACATTAAGTCTGCTTAGGCTTGGGCAATATTTCAAAAAGAAACCACAGTGAGTACACTGTAGACCTACCTAATTTAAACTATAAACATATATCAATATTTTGTGCCTCTTTTCACTAATTCTTAGGGTTAGAAATATAGGCTTTCCCTTTGAGTCCTGACCTTGGAAGAGTCACATGTCTTTGCTTGTATTTCTACAATTGTAAAATAGAAAAAGGTATCTCCTGTTTATTAACAAGGATGCTACAACAAAAGATATGGCATATATTAAACCATTTTGAGTTCTTTGTAAAAAATGTGTTTTCAACTCACATCATTTCCTGAATTTATTTTTCAAGTATTTAGTTTTTCCTTTCAATAGTGAAGCAAAAAAAAAAAAAAAAAAAAGTGATATATCATGAGCACAGCATGATAGCATGTGCTTGTTCAGTCACAAAATTATTCATTTGTTTACTGTTGCTGTTTGATTTTTAGCCTAAAGTATTCTTTAGTCTTAAAGATAAGTATGGACACAGTGCAGATGGAAAATACAAAACCCTGTATTCAAATGTTGAACTGAGTCCCACAAGAACAATGTGAACACTGAAAAACATAATATTTAATTTTAATTAAACTTAAAGGGGCTATCCTTATCTAATTTCCTAGCTATATTCCAAAATGAATATATTTTAAAAAGCAGGATTTTTAGAACATTCATGCTTTCTTTGTTTCAGAAGGACTTAAGGGGGTTTAAGATCATTATTTATTTAAAAGTTCCCATTGTTTACATTTTAAAGAAGTTCCTCATTTTAGAGCCACTTTCCCCACTAGCAATTTTAAGGAATTAAATGCTTTGATGACATCCTTAATTAGTTGGCTTTCAATTGTTAACAAGCACCTACCAATATTAGTCACTGATTTTGCTCTTAATTGTATAAAAATGATGACATCTATTGCTTTATTGGTACAGATGTTTCATTGCCACCGGGCTACCAAGAGATAATTATCATTCATCATCTTATCTTGCTCTGTTATAAAATGTATTTGAAGTAAGTGGAAACTGCTCAAACCTTATTGGCTCAATTGATTGGTACAGTCCAGAGATGCTCCATCTGGCTAGCAGAATCGTTTTATTTGATTTCTTCTGCCTGATACTTTTATGCATCCCACCTCCCCAGCTCTATTCCCTCCCACAATGCCTCTACTCTTTGCAAAGCACCCCAGTTGTACTCTCTTATCTTTCTACTGTAGATGTATACATTCTCCATGGAACTTGGTGGCTCCATAATGCTCATTCTGTGAACCCACATCAGTTCAATCATCAATCACAACACACTTATCTTCAAGTCTTGCATTGGTGTCTGATCCTGACCAAAGACAGCAGTGGGTCTTACTGGCCCACCGTTGCAAAAGTTTTTCCTAACTTCTGCCTGAAACTTGAAAGCTCTCTGCAGTGGCAGATGCTCAAAGATGCTCATTAGGTTGCCTAGATAAGCCAGGTTTATTGCACTCAGAGGAAGAGTACCTAAAAAGCATTCCTGTTCAGTACATAATTAATAGCCTTAGAGAATAGTGCTCATTAGTTACTTTTTACACACAATCACAAACGGTTGGCCAGGGGTTGGATATATTTATTTTGGAATAGTTAACTCAGTTGGAACAAATATGTTTTCTCTCCAGGTTTATCGTTCTGTTTGCGAGGATGTCAAGAGACTGAACAAGTTAATGCAGTGTTTTCAACCTGGATTGCAACCAGGATTCTGCTGGCATTTTCCCCTCGAGTTACTGGGCCACTGGGACACCTCAAGATAATTAACATATTCCTGCAGTGTCTAATATGACAGTGGTGATGGTTAAATGAAAAACAGCACCTTACAGCAGACCAAGGGTAGCATCTTTGAAACTCAAGGGAAAAGAAAAGGTGTTTTTTTATGAAAGGATTTAGGCCTTGCGATTTATATATAATATATCATGAAGACATAAGATATTGAGATAGAACTTATGTTTTCTTTAATATCTTTTTAAACATCTAAGTGACTTCACACTTTTCTGAAGTTTATGCTTTTCCCACTGATTTCATTAATGGCAAATATTTTTGGTGGAAAATGTTTAACTGATAATCTATCATATGTCTAGCCAAAATCATGTTGATTTAACCTTGGAAATACAATCTCATAATACCCATTTGGTGCTCAAATAAATGCTATTTTATTGATGTTTTGAATTCTACAACAAAAGAACAAAGGAGTGACTGAACAGATCTATGATTAAAAGAAATGCTAAAATCAGCCCCCCAAGGATACTCTTAAATATAAAAATAGTGAACTTTAGATTAAAAATAATGCTCTTCTCTTTTCCCATATTTATTCTTTAAATGGTCATACTGACTGAACAGAGATTACAGGACGAAAAGGCAAGGGCTAGATGTTTAGAGATGTTATGTCTTTATATTTAGCGCTAAGATCTCACTAAAAGAGTTCATATTCATATTATATGGTTTACAGCTACTTGCCTCCTACAGTGGCTCAACTTCTCCAGTCAAGGGTGCTGCTCACAAAAAAAGGAAAGCTAATTTTGATTTGTGATACTTTGAAAGGCTGTGTATCATAATGGGAAGAGACTGGAACTAGAGACGGAGATGACGGAGACAGAAGAGCTAGGAATGTAAATCCTGGCTTTTAAACTTCCAGTTGTAGACCTTTAGGAGACTCCTTTGCCCCCTCAGAGCCTCAGTTCCTCTATTTGAAAAATAAGTCCCTCCTATACTGGTGAGGGGGTTTGGGGTCCAATGAATTAATTCATTTGAATGTGTTTATAAACACAAGCAATTATGCTTTCATCTGGGAAGAAAACTGAAGCTGATTTACACATTCTTTTATAGAATGAACAGTGGTTATTTAATGCATTGTGTAGGACAGGAACTTTCTCTATCCATTCTGTTATGTTCCATGTGAGACATTACCCAATTAATATTGCTTAAAACGCCTGTTGGATTGCTTACTAGCTCTCTGGGCGAGTCAATGTTTCTTTCTAAGTTTCAATTCCCATATCTACAGAGTGGGTATAACAATCACTATCAACACATGCTTAGGATAAAGCACACATAGCTATTAGTCTATAAATATATATATCACATTTAGAGTTTCATCCTGCTATTGTTTTTTTTCAAACTTCAGCAATTTCACTGATTCTTTATCTTCTTTGCAAAACAACAAACTTAATTTGCCAACAAATGGGGAGTGGCAAGTCATTTTACATGAAGATATTTTCAGAAATACATCCACTGAATTTCAATACAAGGAGAAGTACACATTTTCTACCTATATTTTATAGTCAGTTTTACTCAATAACATACTTAATCTAATTGAAAAGATCCAGAGGAGAACTAGGCTATCAATAATATACAAATTTTAATTTAATTTAACTGAAGTTGATTCATTTAAAAAGCTGAATAGCTACAGAAATAGCTTCAAAGCCAATGAGTTCATAGAATTCCCTTATATTACATTAGCAATATCCAAAGTTCAGATTTTGGCATCTTCAACATACACGAAACTATCATGAATCCAGATGAAAGTAAGTCACAAAAACTATGTCACAGTAATGGACCTAATATAGACAACTGGGTCTAATGTAAAGAAGAAAATCTGAGGCCAGAAATTCAAATACCATCAAAAAGTTTCAGTAGATGGGCTTCCCTGGTGGCACAATGGTTGAGAATCTGCCTGCCAATGCAGGGGACACGGGTTCGAGCCCTGGTCCGGGAAGATCCCACATGCCGCGGAGCAACTAGGCCCGTGAGCCACAACTACTGAGCCTGCGCGTCTGGAGCCTGTGCTCCCAACAAGAGAGGCCGCGATAGTGAGAGGCCCGTGCACCGCGATGAAGAGTGGCCCCCGCTTGCTGCAACTAGAGAAAGCCCTTGCACAGAAACGAAGACCCAACACAGCCAAAAATAAATAAATAAAATAAAATAAAATTAAATTAAATTAAAAAAAAAAAAAAAAAGTTTCAGTAGATAGTTGAGGAAGTTGACCAAACCACCGTTAAAAATCAGAAAGACAACCTCAAAAATAGTTATGAACTATTAATGATGTGAAAAATGGCTCTCATTCTTCAATACTGTTTTAAAAAATTATTTCAGATAAGAATACTGATATAACATTTAAAAAGCTAAATTATATGAAAAATACTTTCAATAAGGTAGAAAAACCCATTTATATTTTTTAGATTTCATCAAAATACTGGGGAGATTTTAAAATAAATAATTTGTGCTTCAAAGGGTGTATTTTAGTTACTTAAAAAATTCAGTTCTGCGGAATGCCCTTGCATCACAATGGTGCCAAATGGAATGTTCGAGTAGAATTCATTTAACAGTCAGTGGCTTCACATTAAACTCCATGCACTAGGGATGCACAATGTAAAACAGGGCCTCTTCAAGGAGGTCACAAACTAGAAGCATAATGCCTCAAGTGCTTTAACATGTCATTCAAGGTCACTGGCAAGCTAAGAAAATACTAACTACTGAAATACACATTATTTTAAACTACCTGTTTTTTAACCCCAGGAAAAATATCTTACAGAAACTGACAACCCTTTTAATTTTAACTGATATCTATGTACCTCCAACTAACTGAGATGTTTTGCTTCATGTAATCTTTAAATGAAAGAAATGTTTCTTGTGAGGGTAGAATTCCCAGAATCCTCTCTGGTGTCAGAGTGAGGAGCATTGCTAGACTTTTCCCAAGAAGATCCCAGCTAGAACCTTAAGGCTCTGCACTCACTTTCTACCTGAACACCCCTAGGCAGTACAGTAGCTGGGGGACGCACTGTTCCCCCCTGAGCAGGGATAGCCTGCTGATTTGGGGTGGTGTTCCATGCCCGGGGAGTAGGTGGTAATGCCATGCCCTGCCATGGCTTTCCCATCTCACACATAGCCCCTGTCAGTCAGCAAGAGCATGCGTGCAGTATATTGAGATGCCCTAGTGAGCCTTGCTTATCTATCGCTCCTCAGAGGGAGAAAGCCCATCCCCATTTCCCTGGCACGTCCAACAAGAATTAATGTAGTTTAATCAGCCTCTTGTACAATGCCGTCCTTAATTCCCAGTCCACCACATTATTTATGGGAAACCTAGCAGTGCTTTTGGATATAACCAGAAAACCCTGGAACGTTTTCATCTGTAAAACCAGCCTGGCACATAAGTGAATAAATGAATGAAAGATATAAACCTCATACTGTGTTCCGCTCCATACTCAGGAGAGGTATAGCAAGTATCCACTAAAAACTCTTCAAGAAGAAAAAGCACTGAGGATTTTATTACATGGTCTTCAACAATCTTTTATGTTCTGATTTTAATCGTATTTTTCATTTTGTTCTTTAAAATACCAGTGACCACTCAGGACATTTCAGAAAAAAAAGATTAATAGATGATTTACGATTTTAATGAACTTGATTCTTCGCATTCAAGGCACATCTTGAGGATTTTTCACAAAAACAATTGATCCTTTTCATGGCTTAATGCCACTGTAACTTCCTGCACACAGCCAGCAGATTGCCATGGACACACATTTGATGCCTTTCACACTCTCTAGTCGCCAGGAGTTTACATTTGGGTACAAGAAGAGCGAGCAGTGGGATATTTTCTATGCATGTAGCTTACTTAGGACCTGAAACAATATGCACTTCTTATGTAAGTGATGATACAAATCACTACCAGAAATTTATAGTATGCTAAAAAATTTTCTACACAAATTAAAAAAGTCATGCTTTAAAAATTCAGATAACATCAAGCAACCACAAACCGATGATTTAAGACAGTGGTAAACACATATGCTTTCACAGAGGTGTAACAAACCACAGCTAAGAAAAGCAATGCCAGGTTTTTGCTTCTCTGTAAACAGGTGCCGTATATAGAGGTAAAGAGGATAAGTATGCAATTTAAAAAATATAGTCAGTGGAGTTGGATAATTCCAGGCAACAGTTCCAGTTTTCCCCAGAAACTAAGTTGGATTATTTTTGCCTGAACTTTATGAATGATTTCCTGAATTGTTTATTTAATCTGTCTGTGTAAGTACATTAGGAATTCTTTTGGTTAAATATTAAATAATTTGAAATTCCTCTCAATCTTATTCTATTGTACTGACAGTACTCAATTAAAAAGAAATGAGAGAAAACTTTCTCCCATATCAGTCGTCTAAGATAAGAGAATCGTCCCAATCTCTTTGTAAGCAACCCCAAGGTAAACTTTCATTTTACACACTATCGGTTGGTTGGTTTATGATATTTATAAAATTAGCACAGGTTAAATGTAGCATCATTTTATCAAATACATACTTGCTAAATAAACGAATTAATTCAAAGATTGTAAACATGAAATGTAAAAACATCTAGAGATATGCCAAATTTGGGGTACCACATAAGAGCTGAGCAGATGAATATCGGACACACCTGTCACCCACTAGAGGCACCACAGCACGAAGGGTGGGAAGCCCCGCCCTGCCACCCTCCAGCAACTCCCTCCCCAGAGCCTTTGCTCAGCATTTCCCTGCCTGGATATCTCTCCTCATTCCCTTCTCTGCCTCCTTACCACGCTCAGTCCTTCTCATCCTTCATGTGATATCCTAACACCACTTCTTCAAAGAAGTCCTTTCCATTATGACTCTTACATATTCTTTCTCACAAGTATAACTGAGTATTAAGTTGTGTAATAATTTTTTGATATTTGTTTACTACGCGAGGCTCCGAACTCCTTGAGAATTGGAAATGTGTCTATCTTGTTCTGCTGTGTACTCAGCATTAACCTAGGCACACCGTAGGTATTCAATGAATATTCACTGAGTGAATAAACTACAAATTTAGGATTTAAAATCTCAGAGGACTCTTCCCTGCCACGTTCAATTTATTTATCCTTCTCTGGTAATCAACATTTTCCAGACCGGTGATTGTGCTAAATCTCTGCATTTATTGTTAGGAGCTGACTCAACATTCTGCCACTGCCGAGAAAACAGAAGCCACTGCACAGGAAGATTTGCAAGTCCCCTCCGCTCCACCTTTTAATCACCTTTTATCTTCACTCATAGACCTCTTTCAACCCTTGTGTCTCATATAGAAAGTGTTTCCACATGTTCCGCTCCTCTGACCTCCTCCAGGATTTCTTGGGGTTCAATTTCTCTCTCTACACTGGATTGTGTTCTTAGGCTCTTGTAACTCACTCAAGCCTGCTAATCTAAAACTTCCCCTTTCTTTGACCCATCTTTACCAAATGCACTAAGCATTTCTGCATCCATACATTCTTCTACGTATGGCAGCTGTCATTCTCCTTCAGTGAATATAGGCTTGTCTGACTCCCTTCTGTCCGGGGTTCATTTTATCTTCATTTTTAGTTTTTATTCTTTTTTAACATCTTTATTGGAGTGTAATTCCTTTACAATGGTGTGTTAGTTTCTGCTTTATAACAAAGTGAATCAGCTATACATATACATATATCTCCATATCTCCTCCCTCTTGCGTCTCCCTCCCACCCCTCTAGGTGGTCACAAAGCACCAAGCTGCTCTCCCTGTGCTATGTGGCTGCTTCCCAATAGCTATCTATTTTACATTTGGTAGTGTATATATGTCCATGCCACTCTCTCACTTCGTCCCAGCTTACCTTTCCCCCTCCCCGTGTCCTCAAGTCCATTCTCTATGTCTGCGTCTTTGATCCTGCCCTGCCCCAAGGTTCTTCAGAACCATTTTTTTTTTTTTTAGATTCCATATATATGTGTTAGCATATAGTATTTGTTTTTCTCTTTCTGACTTACTTCACTCTGTATGACAGTCTCTAGGTCCATCCACCTCACTACAAATAACTCTATTTCATTTCTTTTTATGGCTGAGTAATATGCCATTGTATATATGTGCCACATCTTCTTTATCCATTCATCTGTTGATGGACACTTAGGTTGCTTCCATGTCCTGGCTATTGTAAACAGAGCTGCAATGAACACTGTGGTACACGACTCTTTTTGAATTATGGTTTTCTCAGGGCATATGCCCAGTAGTGGGATTGCTGGGTCGTATGGTAGTTCTATTTTTAGTTTTTTAAGGAACCTCCATACTGTTCTCCATAGTGGCTGTATCAATTTACATTCCCACCAACAGTGCAAGAGGGTTCCCTTTTCTCCACACCCTCTCCAGCATTTACTGTTTGTAGATTTTTTGATGATGGCCATTCTGACTGGTGTGAGGTGATACCTCATTGTAGTTTTGATTTGCATTTCTCTAATGATTAATGATGTTGAGCATCCTTTCATGTGTTTGTTGGCAATCTGTATATCTTCTTTGGAGAACTGTCTATTTAGGTCTTCTGCCCATTTTTGGATTGGGTTGTTTGTTTTTTTGATATTGAGCTGCATGAGTTGCTTGTAAATTTTGGAGATTAATCCATTGTCAGTTGCTTCATTTGCAAATATTTTCTCCCATTCTGAGGGTTGTCTTTTCGTCTCATTTATGGTTTCCTTTGCTGTGCAAAAGCTTTTAAGTTTCATTAGGTCCCATTTGTTTATTTTTGTTTTTATTTCCATTTCTCTAGGAGGTGGGTCAAAAAGGATCTTGCTGTGATTTATGTCATAGAGTGTTCTGCCTATGTTTTCTTCTAAGAGCTTTATAGTGTCTGGCCTTACATTTAGGTCTTTAATCCATTTTGAGTTTATTTTTGTGTATGGTGTTAGGGAGTATTCTAATTTCATTCTTTTACATGTAGCTGTCCCAGGGTTCATTTTAAGAGCAGAAACCAGTAAATCCTTAGATCCTCTCTAGTACAAGGCACAGAATAAGTGCTCAATACATATTTAACACAAAAATGAATAAAAAGGGTCAATAAATACAGGGTGATACAAGACAGTGCTAAACACATTATCAACTTTATAAAAATCTCTTGTTTTGGTTTTCCATACTTGACTGCTCTAAAACAACAGTGGATATGGAAACAATATTGATAATGAAATGCAAACTTTGCCTTGTCATTATTTTCATATAAGATGGATACAGCTCAAAATAAATATGTGAAATATATTTCAAACTCTCTCCTGAATGGTTTTTTAAAAAATCTAATACTTCTATCAATTACTAGATTTTTAATTATACATTAGCCCTTTATGGGTAAAAGAATCTGAGTTTTCATACTACTGGAAAATATTTCATCATAATTTTCTACTTTGAATACAACATGGAAGCTGATGTTTCCTTTTTCATAACAACTCGACTTTTATGAACAACTCCTGAATAGAACTTTAATGAATTTAAATTAAATTCTTAATTCTTAAATTAGAATATTTCATAGACAAGACAGTGATGGTTTGAGTCTGGGTGGAGACAAGGTAAGTGGAGAGAAATGCCATTTTAAAAGAATCTTGTTTTCATACTATGAATGTAAAATCTTCTATTATCTCTCTAAATATATTAATTACATATTTAATAAAATTTCACTCAACTTTCTGCTTTGTCTCAGTTTCTTCCAAGTTTCTTTTTTATGCTTATTTATTTGTTTTGATCACTGTCATGCTGGAGACTTTGCTTTAATATCTGGTCATCCTCAACTGACTCTTCTTATTTATGAGTAACACACAAAAATACAGAGCAGATGTATTTAGTGAGTGGAGTTTGTCAAATGATGTGTTTCACTATAGGGTGATAATAAGATAAATTTTTCATTGTAGAGTTCCAAATACTCAGATCTGTTTTCTACATGCTTTTGGCATTCTGGGACCAGGACACAGGAATGCACCTGAAGGCCTCACATCTGACACTCAGACTGTCTGTTAATTCCCCTATTTTTACCCCCATGATTCATCCTTATCTCTGCTATGCCTGGGTCTCTAGGGCAAGATGTAAAGGACAAGATGAAAGTTTAATTTGAAAATAGAAGAGCAAGCAAATTGATTCAAAAATAACCTTAGCACACATACACAATATATACATAGAACAATCAGATACGTCACAACAATACTAAAGCCTAAACATGTCTGCAGATACCCAGCAAATCCTAAATAAATTTCCATGAAATCCTCAGGCACCAATGAATATTCTATGAAAAATTTAACACTATAGATTTTTTTTTCCATGTACAAAAATAATTCTCTCTGTATTTGCAGTTTGCCAATTCTTATCCAAGATATCTGACATTTATTTCAAAAAGATTAGTAGCGCTACCACTGCAGTGTCATACATGATGTTATTCTAGCCTGAAAACTGCTTACTGGGAACATTTCTAGGTTCTAAATGGTTATTTGCTGACCAATTTTAAAACCACAATTCATTCAAGTTTCTAATTTTTAAGAGGAGGATACCTAAAGTGTGGTTACTTGTAAGTAAAGGAGAGTAGGGATACAGAGAAAATCATTACAGAGGTATAAGATCCATTCCAGAGCACAGGAGCTGTAAGACTGGAGAGTACCAACATCTGAAGCCCCACAGGAAGGCTGGGTAAAAAATAAATATGATGCAGAAACTAAAATACAACACAGACAAAAAGAAACATAAATGTTGGATGCATCAGCATTCTTAAAAGGAAGATAAAAAACAGAACACTAACTAAGAAATACAGATGTTGTGCAGTTGATATTCTTTTCTAACACAACTGAAGCACACATTTGATAAAATTTGCTATTTCTGATGCACAAATTCAGCTGTTGAAGTAGTTGAACTAGATAGACATGCAGTTGAATATCAGGGGGCTAAACATATAAGGTTGTGATTACATTGTCAGATAATAACTAGCTAACCAACAATACATTTCACCAAAACGCTGAAGAGAAATTACTCATAATTGTTTTATAGGCAAATGATTAACCATTCCTAATTTAAAACGTGGTGTCTGTCCTCTTCCTCTACACTTACTTGACAACAGTTGACACATTTGGTTAGAGCTTGACGTGACCAAGAGCAAAGTCATTGGTTCAATTCTCACATCAGCTATTAATGTCTCCCTGTTCTGTACTTGAAGATTGAATATCCAAATTTGGTTATCATTTTGTGATTGGGCAGACACATGAGTAGATGAATCCATTTAAACTAAGAACATATAATCTTCAAATGATGACTCAGTTTTACTTCATTACATATTTGAAAAAGAAAAGTACATGACATTTAATTACCTTTAATCTTGTGAAGTTTATAGGTTGAAAAGTTAATATATTTGAGATAAATTAGATTGTGACAATGTGCTAATTGATATATTTTTAAAACAGCTTGACCTCAGGCCTTTCCACAGATTTTAATGTATAAACGCTCAAAATCATGAGAGAATTGAGGCTATATTCTAATCACTTAAATACTCTCTTAAACCTATGATTAAAAAAAAAAAAAAAGCATGTGAAAAGTTAGACAGATACTGAGATCCCTCTTTAATGTATGGTCCTGGTCCATCACCAACAAAATGTAAAAACATTCAGCATCTACATGCCTCCTAATAAAATTATGGGAGACTTCAAGTTTTCATTCATAAAGTATCTGTTCTTAGTTGTCCAGCCAGATATAATAATGGAAAATAAATGCCTTGGAGTTATTTTCCACATTTAATTCATTTTGAATACATGTAAGCTGTTTCTTATGATGTGAAGTTCTTTAGTACAAGATTTTTAAGAAACATGCCACTCTGTTTAAAAATTATTTTTAGACCTGTCACTGTACATTTAATAATGGCAAAACAGTATCATTCCAGTTTTTATTGATGTGATATTTGTAAATAAAATTGTATAACCTGTTTTATTCTTACTTTCATCCTTTTATTGAATAGTCACATTATTAATTATCAGTGAAGTTGAACCCCTGTGAATAGTGTTTATTTAGGTAATATTTAGATAAAATATTCACAAATAAGAGACTTATTTAAGTTTTAAATTCGAATATCTGCACTACAGCATTAAAATTGGGAAATCATTAATAGAAATAGAGTCACAGATGTAGAAAACAAACTTATGGTTACCAAGGGGGAAGGGGGGAGGGATAAATTGGAAGATTGGGATTGACATATAACACTACTATATATAAAATAGATAACTAATAAGAACCTACTGTATAGCACAGGGAACTCTACTCAATACTCTGTAATGACCTATAGGGGAAAAGAATCTAAAAAAGAGTGGATATATGTATATGTATAACTGGTTCACTTTGCTGTGCAGCAGAAACTAACACAACATTGTAAATCAACTATACTCCAATAAAAATTAATTTTAAAAGACAAATAAAATAAAACTGGGAAATCATTTTGGGGAAAATCTCTCTGCAAACATAATACAGAAGTATGCCATTACATCAAATTGTCATCCTAAAAATGTGGAAACAATATTCTCTATGCATACTACATATAACTCAAGTTTAACTTCCAAAAGTATGGATTATATACTTCATTTTTTAATAGTGAGTAAAACCTGCAAATTCACTACTTTTATTGATATCAGGAAATGAAGAAAATGCAAGCTACTCTCTCAATGATGTCCAGCCAGTGAATGTCTTTGATGTGCTTTGACAAGTGTAGTCAAAATCCTCTGCTACTTCCCATGCCCCACCCAACACCTCCCCTTGAAACGGAGGGAAAAAGCCAACCACCTAAAACAGCTTCAAACCAAACTCATTTTTTGAAAACTCGATACTAAGTCAGGCATCCAACAAACAATAACAATGTTCAACTGAATTATAATTCTTTGTAAGCCAAGAAGCTTAATTTGAACTATGGAAGCCCACCTCATGACACTGTACCTAAAATATTGAACTAAATTTCAGACTGCTAAGATAGAGACTGGATTGAACAAAATGGACAACAGTTTAATAAAAAAATAAAATTCCTTTTATTTAACCTCCAGTGCATTAGTAAGAAGACAATCCACTTAATTTTATAAGTAAACTGCTATTAAGTATAAAAATAACCATGTTGTACATCATCAGGGATTGATTAATACTCATCCACATGCTGCCTTAAATCTGAAATTTATGTTTTGAATTCAAAGGTTCACAAGACAGAAAACATTCCAGATGTAATCTTTCAAGCTCTGCTATAGTACTTAGTCAATCACAGACCCTGTGCTTTTAGAATAACTGCTTCCTTTAAATAGAGGAAGAGCCTTGTTTAAACTGCTATTACCAGGCTAACTTCTAAGACCAGAGATTCATCAATAGATGTTTACTAAAAAAATGTACCACTGAAACATTACAGTGAGGATAAGAGTATTATCATATAGACAGATAACCATAACTTTTTTTTGTGGTGTCTTATGTAGCCAAGGTCCTTGTGCCCTTTGTGTAGCAGAGGCAATTGAAATAGGAAGGAAACCACTTACACTATGATCAGCACCTCTTGTAAATCTGGCTAAAAATCTAGGAGAGGGATACAACAGGGTGATGGAAAAAGAATAAAAGGGAGAGGTAGTGATAAAATAATTAGGAGAACTACCAGAAAAATAATGCAGATTTACTTGTGGTAGGACCACATAGAAAAGCTAATGTATTTTCAAAACAGGTCTTAATGTGAATTCATATCACAGATCCTTGTTTTTCTTCACACTTTGTGTGTGTGTGTGTGTATAAAGACTAGAACAAAGAAATCGCCGCATACATTGAATATATTTATTTGCAACTCTCAGCAAAACCTTAGATTTAAATCTTATGGCTGTCAATTTTCACTTCTTTTTTTTTAAATTTTATTTATTTTTGGCTGCATTGGGTCTTTGTTGCTGCTTGCAGGCTTTCCCTAGTTGCATCGAGCGGGGGCTACTCTTTGTTGCGGTGTGCGGGCTTCTCATTGCAGTGGCTTCTATTGTTGCAGATCACGGGCTCTAGGCGTGCGGGCTTCAGTAGTTGTGGCACACAGGCTCAGTAGTTGTGGCTCTCCGGCTCTAGAGCACAGGATCAGTAGTTGTGGCGCACGGGCTTAGTTGCTCCACGGCATGTGGGATCTTCCTGAACCAGGGCTCAAACCCGTGTCCCCTGCATTGGCAGGCAGATTCTTAACCACTGCACCACCAGGGAAATCCAATTTCCACTTCTTGCAGAAAGCCCAGACCTTCCTGAATGATTATTATGGCTTAATCCCATATTTACATGACTTTGTTGTAGGCTTAAGTCAGGGAGCGGGGAGAAGCACCCTTACCATAGGGCACTGTATGGGGCAGATGTCCTTGATAAGTCACCCTACGTCTCGTCTCTCTCATCCAGGACTCTCCTCACAAAGGCTAGGAAGTACTGTGAGGGATGCCGGGGTGATGGCTGACTGTGGTAGAATTTGTTCTCTTCGTAAGTCCTGGGGAGGGTGCTGCCTCCAATTGTCGGAGGTTTTCCATAGAACATGGAACTCTTAGGTACTTTGGTTTTCATCCCAAGACAAATATCAGCAATTCCAAGGCAAAAGGAAAAGTCCTCCTCATCATCATATTGCAGAATTAAATTATCTATAATTTCTTTGGTTAAATTAACATGTAAAGCATATCCTGAGGTTCAAATCAGTAAAAGAACATTAAGAGTTTTAAAGGTAGAGATAGATCTACATAAATATAGTTCATTAAAAATCTTTAAATACACTGAATAACTTTAGTAAATAGCAAAAATGAACATTTTTTGAATCTGTCAAAGTCAAAGTAAGAAATCACCTATAATTATTAGGTCCATATAAAAACTGAACTATGATAGATTATGTATGTAGTTACTTTTCCAGGTAATTGAGCAAAATTGTGCTTGCATTTATTAAAGTATCACTGACATAAAAGTTATATTTCTATCCAGAGTCAAATTCTCATTATTTTTAGAAACCAAACCATAAATTCTGGAAACTACAGAAGTTATTCTTTCAAATTCTAGAAACTCTGGAAACTATCCTTTCAAACTTATTGTACAAAATTATCTGAGTGTCTTCTGATTATAGGCCCATTCAAATTTTATTAATAAAGAATTAAAATACATTTCCTGCTTCATGGGAATGGTGACACAGAGCTAAGACTATTTATTGTGTCAAAATGGAATAATCAAAATGTTAAAACTCAAAATAATTATTATATCAATTATGGTCATCTAAGAACATGAAATCAGCACATGAAGAAAAATACGATACACAGCTGATGTTCTCTAAATATCAGTTAAAAAAAATGAATGAATATATGATAAATGAAATAAGCAGAAGAAATTAAATCCAAGGATTTGCTAAAAGTTAATCTGAATATATATAGGACTGTGTCTAAATCACAAAAAAACAGTAGGTGTTTGGACCTTAAGAGTTTGAAAAAAGAAAAAAAAAATGAAATTCAAGGGAAAGACCTCCTTTGAATATAAAATACTTTTTTTCTGTATTATTCTGCTAAATAAGTGTGCCTTGGAGCTTTCACTGACAGATCTCCAAATACTTTCCCATTGTGGTTGCGCAGGTGTTTAGCAAGAATGTGTGCTGATCTTCCACTTCCTTCCGGAGTAGGGCACAAGGGGATTGGAGGGCCAAGGGAGGGTAAGCCGTTTTTCAGGTATCCCACTCAAGAGGCTGATAGCCAGTTGAGGACACCCCACCCAGAAGGAAGAGATTGTGGGGTGGATCTCTGGTGGTGGCGAGGTCTGAGATGGGCAGAAGACGACAGTCTGGAGCCAGGTCTCCCTCGTCAGGGATCTGTGCCTTGGGGAATGTGTCTGGGGCTCACGCAAAGAGAACAACCATGTGCCCCCAAAGAGACTGAGCTTTTGGACCCTCCCACGGAGGGTATTATCAGAGGGTGAGCAATGACCAGAGTAAGCTCTTCTTTTACTTTCCTGCATGACTCTCAAATGAGAGGAGTGTTTAAGAGGGAGGAGGGAAGGAGCCAAATGGCAGACTAAGTTTCTACACTGCAAGCTCCTAAGGCCTGAGCTAAGGGATGGGTAAAAGATGAGGTCTAAATTGTCTGAGATTGATTTTTTAAACAGAACTGGACTTTTAAAAACCAAGAGCGACCAAAAAGTTGCAGAATCTGCCAAGGATGCCATTCCATGATGAAAAAGTGGAATTTGACATCACCTGATTGGACACTGACTGAGTCAGTGCCCCTCAATAGTTGTAATTTTACTCAAAAATGAACAACAGGACCCTTGTTTTTCTTTCACTTGCCTTAAAATCTAGTAATCTTTAACTATGCGAAGCAGAGAAATCAAGTGCTTTAACAACAGAAGTCTATAATAAAATTAGACTCTACCATTTATCATTGTTAAGAAATGAACATGACAGTAGCTTTTTAAATAAATAAATTATATTGTTATTGATAAGTTGCAACTAGAGAATTCCCAGTGAATTCATACCTAGCAGGAAAAATATGCATTTTTATCAAATTAAATAAATTAATTTTTGCAATCAACATACAATACAGTATATGATACTTAGCCACAAAGAGCAGTTGCCTGATGTTAACTACGGGATGCTATAGTAATTAGCACTGCATTAGCACCAAGCCTGTACAACAGCAGTATCCTATGGGGGCAAGGGACGGGACAGGCTTGTTCTCCTCTGTGTTGCCACAACTCAGCCAGCACCTGGCACATAATAAGTGCTCTGTATTGAGTGAATGTTAGAGCATTCAAGATACGGAATTTGTGGTAGGCAGCTGTCACCTCTGGTTTTTCTTTCTCCTACGTTAATAAGGAAGTTTGCTGATTTTCTACATTTTTCTACATAGCTACAGAATCCTGAGGAAATACAGAAAACAATATTCTAAGGTTTTTGCTTCATGTGGGCATAAAAGAAGAATATTACAAATAAACCTTCAGAAGTGAACGAGATAAAGAAATTAATAATAACCTTTTTATGATACTGGATTATAATAGGTAAAAGAAAATTCTGGATAACAAATACTGGAACTAAAGAATCTTTTGTGCTCTGGTATGCATTTATGGAATAACTCCTAAAATCACTTCAGTAAATAGAGTCAAAGGCTAAATAATCAAAATTTTCTAAGAACATTCTCCTGCAATAAAATGTCAAAGGCTAATAATAATTAAATTCTGGTTTGACTTGTGAAATATTTCCTTCATCAAATTTTAGAATATACTAACCTATAAAATCATTTTTTGGTAACTATATAATTCCATAATATTCACTGAATCTTTTTTTTAAAGTGATCTATGTTTTTTCTTATATCCTGGAATAAATATACAGAAAAAATTTTAAGGCCTCATTGTTCTGTTTCCCCAACTAACCATTTTAACAAAACACATCTTTTTTGCAATAATATTTACCTAAATTTAACTTTTATTACATTACTCAGGAACTTTATGTTACATTGCCTGAGTCCTATTTTTAGTTTTATTTTCTCACTTTGAGTAGGTTGTGAATATGAAAATGAGATTACTGGCACACATGTCTTTGCCTGAATTATGGAAGGGACTTCTTAAAATATTGCTCTCTGCTACTACTTTCATTCTCAAGAAAGAGACACCATTAATCAGAATCTAAGGGCATTCACGGTGGTAAATACCAGAAACAGAGACTTGGGTACACACATAGGGGCAAATACTACTGAGATCATCCCTTTTCTTTGGGCTCAGACACTTTAATGCAAGTTATTCTACTTACCAAGTATATGACATTGGGCAAATTTTTTGACCTCTCCATACTCCATTTCATTTGTAAAGTGGATGTAACAAACCTTATGGGGTTGTTGTTAGAGCTAAATTACATGAAAAAGAGACAACACTTATCAGTGCTTAGGACACAGGTCATGTACAAGAAACAGTGGTCATCATGCCCCATAACAGACTTTACAGGTAGGGATTTCACCATCTTCATTTTGTACCCAAACACCAATCACAGTGCCTATCAAAACTTACACAAATAACTTCTGGCTCCAGGTACATCCTACGTCTTCGACAAATGTAAAGATTTAAAGCAGACAGAGAGAGGTATTTGAGTGAATTGGGGCAATGTGACTTACTCTAATTTATATCCCAGAATGAACCAATACAGCAAGGCTATTTGGTTGTTTTTTTTCTACAAAGAGATACAGGCCCTCAAGATCTTTTTGCCAATTCAACAACACTTATATGATCTATGGTAAGCTAGCCTTTGGCATCAAAGAGATCACAGACTAGAATGGGAGAAGAAATGTATAAGCAATTACCATACAGTGGATGCAGGCAATGACAGAGACACCAGAACAATCTGGTTTCATGGAAGAGAGAGTGGCCCTCTGGAGCAGTAGGAAAGGCATCAGAGATAAGGTGATGCTTGTATTCTGTCCTGAAGGGTGAGAGGCCTCTCCTGGGTTGACGGGAGTCCTAAGTTGCCAGGGCTTTGACCTTGGCTCATAGTTATAACTATGTCCTTGGCATCTAGTTTCAGTTCACCCTTTCTATTTAGCCCCTCTGTGGTCATGTTTCTTACTTCTTTCCAGCTCCCAAACTTGACCTCTCCATCCTGAAAACCAAAAATGATTCTTGACACCTGTATCTCAGGTTTCAATACCTGCTCTGTGTCCTGTTCTGCCTCAGTCAATGGCTGACTCAACTCTGCTCAGACTTTGGTCATGAGAGTATCTACTGACTGGGTCAGAATATTCTTCAGGAAATGGATCTGGGTCTCTTCCAAGAGCAACGAAGGCCCCAACACTTGCCCACTGAGAACACAGTTATCGCTTCTGCTACCCAACTAGATCCTGAGTTACAAATGATAATTCCAGAATTTGCCTGTACTTTAAAAACTCTCTGTTATCCGAGACCCCAAGCTTGGTCTTCAACAATCTATAAAGGCACCCTCAATCTGTACACTCCATGCAACCCTGCCTCAGGGGACCTAGCAAGCTCCAGCTGAAAGCTGCCCCAAAGTCCCAGCCTGGCCTGCACAGGCTGTAGAGCCTTCCAATCAGATCTGGTCCTGGCACAGGCCTGAGGTCTGGTCTCCTGTCCACAGCCACCCACCCTGTCCGAGCCTCAGCTCTAACTTTCAAGAGGTCCAGGATCCACGCTTTCTCAGGAGGGAGAGAGTCTGAAAGAAACTAGGTAAAATTCCTAAATGATCATTCTGTTAAATGAAATCTGAGCTTTCAGTAACTTTAAAGATTAAAAAAAAAAAACTTCTGATAACATAAAAAACAAGATATGAACTTGTACAGATGGCAGAATTTATCTTTCATATATTCAGAGTGTTACATGAAAAAATATTACGAATATAATGAAGGGAGAAAGATGCAGAAAATGTATTTGAGAGATCTGGAAATCATATATGAATACATCTCCAAGGATTAGAAGTTAGAGACATTTTGAGTCATAGCTGAAAATAAATTAATCGATTTGAATTGGGACGTGAACGGCAATGCTTAGTAGGATTGGCAAAGAAGAGGAAGTAAATAGAGACAGGCTCCCATAACTTTTGTTTCAGTCCAGTATGAGCTGTTAGTACTTTTGGAGCTAAGAAATTTTTAATATCCTGGGACTTTAATGCTAAGACAAGCTGAGACAGAGAGAGAGAGAGAGAGAGAAGAAAACGATGGTAGGTTTTTAATTTAGGAAAGTTTTAAATATAGCAATAATCTGAGTCTTTATGATAATAAATAAACAGAAGCATTAGATAGAATTTGCTGGGTTCTCTATGTAGTGTCACCTCATATCAATTCCTTATGCACTCCCATCATTAACTATTCTGTTTTATGCCTTCTTTTACTTCTCGCAAACACACTCTGCGTTAGTTTTCCCCTGAAGTTAATCAACCTGAACTGCTTACTAAGAGCTCCCCTGCACTCTTTGGTAGCTTACAAGTATAGGAAAAACTTCTCTTTGTAGCAAGATGTACTTATTGTTAGGGTGGCATCCACCTTGTTCTGGTGTCTAAATCAGCAAAGCATTCAGCAGCACTTCTTGGGCAGAATTCTCAGTTTACTCACATTCAAGATTATTCCTTCATCTATTCAAAGTGTAGTAATATAAATGAATTTTCCACTGTCCTTGCAGGAAACAACAGCACTGTTTGTTTTTTTGTAAATCAGTAGGGGTTGACAGCCAACTTCAGCTTCTCATGCTCTAGAAGTACTATTTGAATATAACAGATGATACCTATTATGTTTATACTATAGTTACCCAAAACAGCAGATGAAAGACTTCCAAGAAATTCTTTTAATAGCAGAGACACCTTCTGAATTGCATGCTACAACACTGTTTTTGGACTGGGGAAATATCTATGTCCTACTTCTTTTGGATTCTTTTATACTGCCACCATACATAGAACATGAGAAAGACCATCCAATTTTTTTTTTTCCATTTATTTATTTTTGGCTGCGTTGGTTCTTTGTTGCATGGGCTTTCTCTAGTTGCAGCGAGCGGGGGCTACTCTTCGTTGTGGTGCACAGGCTTCTCATTGCGGTGACTTCTCTTGTTGTGGAGCACGGGCTCTAGGCACGTGGGCTTCGGTAGTTGTGGCACACGGGCTCAGTAGTTGTGACTCGCGGGCTCTAGAGCACAGGCTCAGGAGTTGTGGCTCATGGGTTTAGTTGCTCCCTGGCATGTGGGATCTTCCCAGACCAGGGCTCGAACCCATGTGCCCTGCACTGGCAGGTGGATTCTTAACCACTGCGCCACCAGGGAAGCCCTGACCATCCAATTCTTCCATGGTTAGAAGAGATCTTCCCGGAAGAGAATTCAGTGAGTGTGGTGAGATTTACGAAGGCTGCACATATTCTTGGATATCTTCAAAGGCTTATATGGTTTATTGTTTCAGCACCAGAAGGGGTCATACCTCTCGCTATACATTTTCAGGTTATCACTTTCTGCTACGACAGCTTGAACTATACCACCAATGGATGTGACTTCCCTACTTTACTGGGAAAAATTCCTCTTCTTCTTCTCTTTCCTCCTCCACCACTTCCTCCTCCTCTTTGCCATCTTCTTTACTTAAATTAGGTCAGCCAATAGACCACTATGACATCATCAGTTTTTAGAGAAAATAATGAGTGCTCAAAAACCCTAGTTAAATGACTGAATGAGAATGAATACAGGAAACGGATAACTGCATTATATACCATCATGCTCCTTGGTATTTCTGGCTACCACAATCACTTAGTGTTTCTTGATCACCTGCTCTCTCTGCCTATGGAGAGTAAATGTATCCACTGCATGCTGCTTTGGGAGAGACGCACAGAAAGTTGCTGTGCACAGGAAGACCATGGCTCAGGTTTCCTTCTTAGTGGGGAAAGTGAAGAAGACTTTCCAGCTGGTGAAAGGGAACCCTCTTGCACTGTTGATGGGAATGTAAATTGATACAGCCACTATGGAGAACAGTATGGAGGTTCCTTAAAAAACTAAAAATGGAACTACCATATGACCCAGCAATCCCACTACTGGGCATATACCCTGAGGAAGCCATAATTCAAAAAGAGTCATGTACCACAATGCTCACTGCAGCTCTATTTACAATAGCCAGGACATGGAAGCAACCTAAGTGTCCATCAATAGATGAATGGGATAAAGAAGATGTGGCACATATATACAATGGAATATTACTCAGCCATAAAAAGAAATGAAATTGAGTTATTTGTAGGGAGGTGGATGGACCTAGAGACTGTCATACAGAGTGAAGTAAGTCAGAAAGAGAAAAACAAATACTGTATGCTAACATATATATTTGGAATCTAAAAAACAAAAAGAAATGGTTCTGAAGAACCTAAGGGCAGTACAGGAATAAAGACACAGACATAGAGAATGGACTTGAGGACACGGGGAGGGGGAAGGGTAAGCTGGGACGAAGTGAGAGAGTGGCATGGACATATATACACTACCAAATGTAAAATAGATAGCTAGTGGGAAGCAGCCACATAGCACAGGGACATCAGCTTGGTGCCCTATGACCACCTAGAGGGGTGGGATAGGGAGGGTGGGAGGGAGGGAGATGCAAGAGGGAGGAGTTATGGGGATATATGTATACTACAGCTGATTTACTTTGTTATAAAGCAGAAACTAACACACCATTGTAAAGCAATTATACTCCAATAAAGATGTTAAAAAAAAAAAAAGTTTGAGGATAATGCCCATGTTATTGTTCAGAAAACCAAGCTAGCAGATGGCTCCTAAAGGGAAAAAATGAAACCAAAATTGTCATGTCCTTTAAGTAATGGAGTATAGTAGTTTAAGAAACCAAATAGAGGCTGATAAAATCAGATTGTAAACCACTCAGGAGGCTCATAGTGAGAATGTGCTCAAGGGCAAGGGGAAGGGATTAAGGATTAGGGAAAAGTTTGCCACAGGCTAAATTTGCAAAGAGAAAGGTGATCCTGGACCTTGAATTATTACCATCTTTATTTTGGGACAAATCCCAAATGCCTTATCAGAAAGATTGGATTATTTTCTTAAAAGTCACTGCACGAAATTTATATCTATATCTATTTGTATTTATAGATATAGACACACATACACATGAGAAATGCTTGGAGAATTCTGAAATATATCAGGCAGAATGAGTTGCCCTTTAAATGGTGAAATAGAAAAGCCAAATTTAAAACTTGTGAAAGAATCATGTTAAGTACTACGGTTACAAATACATGGTTTTAATGTATTTAATTATTTTGACTATGGAGAGAAAACTGATACATTCTGTAGGTCTAATGTCTCAACCAATGAGAAGTCTGTGTCCCTTTCTTTTACCAGGCAGGCGCTGCATTTTGAAGAAACCAAGATATTGCTCCACTCCCAGCACCCCTGCCTTTTTTTTTCCTAGCCATTAAGTATGTCAATTCTGGCCGAAAAAAGCTGCCTTGGGTAAAATGTTCCACTCTTTTCTCAGTAACACTCAATGCCATAATATTAAAAAGCAGAGCCCATGTATTTTGTAAGAAAAAAGGTTGTGACCAAATAATTTTATGTCCATCCAGGTTGTCTTTCACATGTGAAGAAGAAAAAGACTTTTAATTTGTCTTGATACAGAAAATGGGTCACTTAAGTATGCTTTAAGCAATTACTTCAAGGAGTAACCCAGCCAAGAATGATAAAATTCTGGTATAACACAGCATACTATAAACTCTAAAGCATAAAAAGTTATCCATATATATCTTAAACAGCTGGTTGCTGAACTAATTATGAATCTCCAAAGAAAAATGTAAAAAATAATAACAATAACAATGTTCTCTATTTAAAATAACAAATCTTGGCGCGAGGGGAGGAGGGAAATAGGTGAGGAAGATTAAGCGGTACAAACTTCCAATTACAAAATAAATGAGTCAGAGGCATGGGGAATATTTTCAATAATTATGTAATATCTTTGTATAGTGACAGATAGTAACTAGATTTATCATGATGATCATTTTGATAGAGAAGTATCGAATCACTGTGTTATATGCCAGAAATTAACATACTGTCAATTATATTTCATAAACAACCAAACAAATGAACTCACAGAAAAAGAGGTCAGATTTGTGGTTACCGGAAGGGGGTAGTTGGGGGGACAGGGAATTGGAGGAAGGCAGTCAAAAGGTACAAACTTCCAGTTATAAGACAAATAAGCACTAGGGATGTAATGTACAACATGATAAATTGAATTTACGCTGCTGTACTGTATTTATGAAAGTTGTTAAGAGGGTAAATCCTGAGAGTTCTCATCACAAGGGAAAAATATGTTTATCTATTTCTTTAATTCTACATCTTATATGAGATGACGGATGCTCAGTAAACTTACTGTGGTCATCATTTCATGATGTATTTAAGTCAAATCACTGTGCTGTACACCTTAAACTTATGCAGTGCTGCATCTCAATTATCTCTCAATACAACTGGAAGAAAAAAAAAAAAAACCAATCTGTATTTGCAATACCAAGTAACTGGAGAAGCTGGAGGAAGCTGGTTGGTGGACGGTAATGCATTTCATGTCTGCTGTAGTGAAGGACTCAAAGACACAGCTTCCTTCTCAACAATTAGAGAGAAAAGAAAGCTTTAAAACATTCTATTAGTTAATGATAAGAAAAATCAGAAACATGGCCAAAAAATAAATAAATGCAAAGACTAGACCGTGCATAAAGCAAAAACCAGAGAGTATGTAAAACAGCTAGGATGCGTATTTATGAAATCATAAAACAAGATGAAGGAAAGATGTTGAAAAAATACGCTGATTTCAGATGCCAAAAATTGACTATACAATGTTTCAAGGATCATTTAATGAAGAGTTACATGAAACGTCAAAATTAAAAGGACAGCTTAAGATAGTCATGGCAATGCAAACTAAGGAAAGACATAAACTAGAATTCAAAGAAAATCAAACTGAAAATGCAAAAAAGGGGTTGTTTTATTTATTCATTCATTCAAGAAATATTTACTGAGCACCAACTATGTGTCAATCAGTGTGCTGGGGACTAGGCTAGAGAGTGAACATGCACACAAACCCACATAGGGCTTATTTCTAATGGAGAGAGTCAGAAATCACATAATTTAAAAGCACATGTAAGTGATAAGCATAATGAGAAAATTGGGAGATGAAGGGCATTTGGGGGTGGGAGGTGGTTACAATTTCACAATGGTGTGTCCAGGAAAGTCCTCAATAAAAAGGTAACACTAAGCAAAACCAAAGGAGGTAAGGTGGTGGGTCATAAAGAGTTATAAAAGAAGGGCATTTCAAACAGAGGGAATGGCAAGAACACAGCGTGGAGGAGAATGTGCGAGGAACAGCAGTGCACTGAGGTCAGTGAGGCTAGAACAGAAGGAACAGGGGAAGTGAGGGCCAGAGGAGGCAATTAGAGAAGTAATAGGAGGCCAGATCATTCAGGGCTTGAGGATAACTGTAGTGATTTTGCTTTTCATTCTGCGAGAAACAGGAAATTGGGGGAATGACATGATCTGACTTGTATTTGCACAAATGAGTTGGGAAGCTGGTGCAATAATCCAAGTAAGAGATGATGAAGGCTTGAATGGATGGTGGCAGTGGTTGGAGATGATAAGAGAAGATAATCCAGGAGAAGTTTGCTGAGAAGTCGAATGCAGGTTGTGAGAGAGAAGGAAGAATCAAAGATGACTTCAAGATTTTTGGCCTGAGCAACTGGAGGGGTGAAGTTGTCATTTACTGAGATGAAGAAAGTGCAAGTTAGGAACTGAAGTGGGAGCAAGAGTGGGACACATCAAGTTGGAGAGATGTATTAAATATATAAGTGGGCAGTTGGGTATACAACTCTGGAGTTCAGGTAAGAGTTCTGGTTTAGACCTATAAATCTGGGAGTCACCCAGGTAGAGAATATAGGGATGAGATAGGCAAGTAGCGTAGCCAGAAAAAAGAAGCATCCCAAGGAATGAGTCTTGAAGACTCCAGTTTTTAGAGGTTGGAGATGTAAACGAACCATCAAATGTGATTGAGATCACCAGTGAAGTAGGTGGTCAATGAGATATCCAAGCGTGGTGTTACAGAAGTCAAGTGAACAAAGCTTCGCCAGAAAGACGAAGTGGTAACTGTCAAAAGCTGCTTGGAGGCCAACAAAATGAGGGCCAAGACCACTGACTATTAGAGGTAGCAATGTTGAGGGTGCTAGTATAATTGATGAGGACAGTTTTGTTTTGAGTGGTGGAAACGGAATCCTGTTTAGAGTGGGTTCAGGAGTAAACGGGAGGAGAGCAAATGGAGATGGAAACACTTTACAAAGGTTTAGCTGGAAGGAAGAAGTGGGACAGAAGCCAAGAGACATTTTTTTAATGGCAGAGCTAACAGCATGCTAAGAAACACCCATCATTTGAACCACATTTACTGATTAATTTGTATTATCATATGTGAAGCTAACAATTTGAAAGAAAACACCAATGATTTAATTATGAATGGATAGAATGCCAGAAACAAAATTCTGCTGCTAAAAATGTGACCTTTAGCTGTTAAGCATTTGCACAGAGCCTTGCTTCAGGATGGAAGTTCTTCCAAATCACTCAGAGAACTCTTATCTACATTTTCTAATATCATATTGCCCCTTCTGCTTTTGCACAGAAGATAACTTCTTATCAAAAGCTTCTGAAGTCACAGTAAGCTTATCCAAAAACACAGACTACTCTTTATGACTAATATTGCCTCCAAAGAACCATAACCATAATGGCTGAATTTTGTGCGAGGATTCTCATACCGAACGTTTAACTCAGGTCTCATTTTAAATAACTAAAATAATTAAAGCCTCTTTAAACAACAGGATGGAAATAGTGCATCCCTTAAAAATTAATGTTAAATCCACACAATTCTTCTCTGTGCTCAGAATTTTAAAAATTCAACAAATTAATTCACTCCTTATATAATTGTGTTTTAAAACCTGATTTTTCCAAAGTAAGTCTCACAGGAGCCTTAATCATTGCTTACAGCTATTTGTCAGTTCTTCATCAGATCAAATACTGCTGCTTCCAGCTATTATATAATAATAGTTTTTTAAACTTCTAATAACCTAGTTAATATTCTATCAAGCATCACTATTTATTTAAACAAGTCCTCTGTTTTTTTTCAGTGTCTTTTAATTAAACATCTGAATATTGTAATTATTTCCTCAGACATTGTTTTCTCTTAATTTTGTATTTCTTAAATTTTAATGATTACATTTTATCCTGGACACAGTAAAACATACATTTTGAAATAATCTCTTAAATCATCTATTATTCAATGTTAGTACAATTCACCCTAAGTTAAAACAACTGTTTTTCAGTATAAGTGATTATGTATCTTAGTGGGTCCTTTGTCCTACTCTAACCAGGATAAGTTTTCCTGAATTAGATTTTCTTATCATTGCTGTTTGCAATTGGGAAGTTAAAGAACTCTGCAAATAATTTCTATGTGCCTGTTAGCCTCATACATATTTAAACTATTTTTATTGAGCAGAACACTAACTTCTATAGTATTTCACTAAACATTTGCCCCATCTCGACAGACTTTTGTTTTTAGCAATCTGTTTTTTTCATAATCTCTTTGTGTTTCCATGTCTTCTTGCGGACTCTCCAGCTATGTCGTAAACAAGGTCAGCAGCCCAAAGAAAAGATACTCTGATTCTTGTCACAAAATGTAGTTTTAGAATGTCCCTCATAGCCCCTCGAGCAGGGCCAGGCATAATTCTGCTATTCTCACATTTTTAAAGACTTTCAGGTATCAAGAATACTGGCTTTTCTTTTCCAAGAAAAATAGCTTTAACTCTACAAATCTAAAACTTAGGATGCTCAAAAATTTTAAAGCACTGGAGCCATGATAAAATGTTGACAATACAGCTATTGACAGCAACAGGTAACCAGTGGCTGTAAAATATACAGTGTTTTCTCCATGCTTGAATCAAACAGGATCTCACATATCTCAGATCTTGTTCTTGGTTTAAAAAAAAAAAAAAAAAAAAGATAAAAAGAACTGAGGGAAATGCTTTTGGCTGAAACTGCCTGGGGTGTTGGAGGGATGAGAAGGTGTTAGCAAGAGGGATCCGGTATCTTTTTGTTTCATGAAAACCCTAGCTTGACAGGAAATACAGGGAAAACTTAGCCATAGAAATGGTGCATCCGCTGTGCAGGCCAACAAGTATATTCTCCCACCGCTACTTAGAATAAAGAAACTTATAGTTCTCTTTCTGTCCTGTTTCTGGCCACAGTCATCTTTCTTCCCTTTTTCTGCATTCACTATTGTACTCTATTCCAATCACTTAATTTTCTTTCTTAAAAGTCTGAATGCCAAGAGTAAAAAGCCCTTAGGAAGTTGTCCATGATCGTTTGCCAATTCAGTTCAAAATCTATATAGACTCTTGGACCTGTTAAAACGAGAATGTGATTTGATTGACCTACTTTTAGTTTAGTTTTTTTTTTTTTTAAATAAGAGGGATTGAGTGAATTTGAGAGTGAATTGAATTCTAATTCTGAATGCTGGGAATGTGATCCCAAGTTTCTTACCCTGCCGAGGAGTGCACTGAATGAGTTGAGGTGGTGGCAATATTTCCATTTGACTAGACAGATTCTGTTGTATTTTCTGTTTTTAGAGTGACTGCTTTGGAAGGAATTTCACTCAATGACTTATGCCGCAAGTATTTACTGAGCACCTACTATACGGGCCAGGGGTCTTTAGAGTCTTGAGACCAGACTCCTTCAAGGGAGGGAGCTATGGAAACAACTGAAATACAGTATGAGTGACGTGTCCCCCTGTCTGGCTGAGAACAGTAATGTGTCAGAGAAGGCTTCACAGCGGAGATGAAAGATAACTAGGAATGCAAGGGGGCACAAGTCACCAAAGAAAAAGGAAAAACATGAGCCAAAATGAAGGAGAACAGGTGAGGAAGTTCAGGACAAGCTGGACAGGGAGCCTGAGTTCAGGTTTTGAAGCACCTTGCATGCCCTGGTAAGGACATCATATGACATCAGGAGTTACATGAACCTATGGGTCCCTCCCAAAAAGGAGTAGGAGCAACTCAAAATTTGATCTATTATTTCCTCAGTGGTTTCCAGTGGTGGAGACCCTCATTCCTGTATTGTGTTTCATCACTGAAGTCAGATTCAGGAGAATTTCTTTCTGAGAATTACAGAAACACAGTCTGTTCAAAGGAAAATCTTTCTCCTAAGATGCAAGTCCCTACAAGCATGCCAGTATCCATTCTACAAACTTGCAAAAGGCCTTTTTAACATTGGCCTTCAACAAAGCAATGATTTATGTCAAGTAAGTAATGACTATAGTGTGCTTATTGAACTGTATACGTTTTGGCAAGAGAGCAGGTTGGTGAGGATCTCCTAAATTAATAGGAGATGCATTTGTTGCTATTTTCATGGCTCGTGTGTGTGTGTGTGTGCGCGTGCCTGAGAGAGAGAGAGATTTAATATAGTGGAACTTTCCAGATGTGTTTTGATCAACTAATATGTGTTTGGGATTCATAAGTGATGGAGCAAGAACATATGCAATATGCAAATAACTTTTCATTCTTTATTATTGAATACCATATAAGAATCTTGAGAAGTTTAATCAGTGGCAACTTAAACTCCAGGCTACAAGTTCTAAGTGAGATTATGTGAACATATTTTCTCATTGGCACTTGCATAGTCTGGCATATGTAGCAGAATGTAGCAGAATGCAATAAACAAGCATAATTACTTCCACACAGAAAAGTCTATATCAATCTTTTCTTGATGACCTACTTTCAGTGAGTTTTCTCCAGTAATGCAATCACCCAAACAAATCTCCAGCAGACTGTGTACTACAGTGTCAAAGCCTCACATTGAAAAAAGTCAGCACTCCCCATGTATTTAAAAGGGAAAACTCACTACGTGGAAGTACACGTTCTCTGCCAGTATTCAGAGAAGACTCAACCCATCTCACAGTGAAAGGGTTTATATGCCGTTATCATTAGCAGAGAGATTATTTGGCTAAATGTTTTCTTATCTTCACTTGCCTGAATGCCATTGTGTCTAATATAACTTAATCTCTCATCATGTTTGTAAAAACTAACAGTTGTTTTATTTTTTCAAATAGACACTGTAAAATTCTAATTTTAAAATGTGGAGATGTGGGGGGCGAGGAGAGGGGGGAGAGGAGAAACCAGCCACCTTGAAAAGCTCCCACCAGTAGAGAACGGGAATACTTTCATACGGATGTTTAATTGTTTTGGAAGGGGGTGGAGGGGTTGGTGTAAAATTCTGAATACATTATTGAGGAACAAAGAAGCGTCTTGTGTGTTCTTGACTTCTGCCAAGAATACTAAATAGCTAAAATATAATGAAAAGTTAGGAAGAAAGTAAGTTGCAATCACAGGCAAGAGAGAAGCATTATGGGATATTCTCTTGTGAGACAGATGATACCCAGATTGTGCTGTACTGTAAAGGATTTAAGGGCAATATGTACTAGCCATACTGGCTAATTAAAAATGATTTCATTCTTTGTGCTTCTTTCCAGGAATCCGTTTTGCAGATAGCATTGCTATCTATGTCCAAAATTCTTGCCCCATTCTGATAGACTTTTAGCCAAGAATCATATGCATATCAACTCATTCTTTGAAATTTTAGCACTAAGAGTTTACCTTTGTCACAAAATAGCAGCTGCCACCACCAAAAATTTAGCCTCAAATTGGGACAGACTTAACTATGGAAATTATGTGACATTTTCTTAGCAGTAAGTACGTGTGAAACAGAACATACAAGAAGAGTGTTTTAACCTGCACATTTTGTCCATATATTTTGCTACTTACACTATCATTTTGAATATGGTAGGGTAGAATATTGAAGGGGACACAAACGATGCTTAAATTACTGAATGAAACAGTGAACACTCCATGTTCAAAAAGAAGAACTGCTGCTCATATGCTCACAGAGACATTTTTTAAATGAATTCACATCTTTATTTTGTCTCTTTTTTTATGATTTTCCACAGACTTAAAATCTGATTTATACAATCTAACATGTATTTCATTATTCTCTATTCTGGTATGCTCCCACCAGGGTTCATTTTATATCTGTAACGAGATTAACTCCTCAAAGAGAAAAACTATTAAAGTCAAGCACAGTGATAAGCACACAGTGGCTGTTCAATGAGGACCTGGTGAAATGAGTTCCATTGATCTCAACCGGACTCAACCCCTTTGGCGAAGAACAGCACTGTATTCAGGTCACAGGAAAAGGCAGACCTTCTTCCTCTCCTTTCTTTATGCTGGAGGCAGGAAAAGTCAGGCTGAAAATATCCAGGACAATTCCCATCATTAAATTTAATGATTTTCCCATAGGATGTAATCTTTTAATGCTCAAAATAAGGCAATATCAGTTTTGAGAAGCAGGAATACATGGTTATATATATATATGTATACTTATTTATTTATTGTGTAGATATATGCATATCTACACAATATATAATACATGCATATTACATATATTTATATATAAAGTACTTATATAAATATATTTTCTATATATGCATATTACATGTTATTTTCCCACTCTGAAAACCATCGAAGGAAACTTGACCATAACCAAGTATTACTCAAGAAAAATTCATTCAGTCATACTTCTTAAATACAAAAGTCTTGCATCCAACTCATATAGCATAATATAGCTATGTTTCTTCATTACACAAGAAAATATGCTTACATTTCTACCCTTGACAGCTGCCACTTTATCCCTTTCTGAAACTTAATGATTCATTAATTTACAACTTTGTGCATCCTTAATATATCGTAAGAGACAAACAGATAAAATCCTATTGTATTTTTCATGAATTAAAAGAAAAAGCTTGCTAAACTCAATTTTAAAACAAATTCTGGGAAGCCTGTTCTTTGGTTCATCTTCCATTGCACTGTTTTTATGTAAAACACAAGCTGCAAGCAATATACAAAGATATTAGCTTATGTGGTAGGAGTATGATAGCCTTCAAGCAATCTGAAATCATGGATATTAAGAAAGCCTACTTATTGGCAGACAGCTGACTGAAATGTCCAATATACCTGTGCTCATTTTAAAAAGGACAAATACAAGGATTTTCAAGGTGAATGAAGTAAAGAGTTTTGATAAGACTTGATAAAATTAACCTGACACTGTGAATATACTCAAATCCTTCCTATCCTTAAGAAAACAAAAAAGCTTTTTTTAAGAGTTGTGACTATGATCTCTACTAAAATCGATAAAGATAGATCATTTCAAGCAGCACCATTTCTTCTTATTACTTCTCAAGGCACTGAGTTAATCAGTTCAGAGGAAATGTTCACCGTCAATTCCTATGTCTTGAGGTAACAAATTTGGAGTTCTACCATTCAATACATAAGCAGTCTTCATGCTACCTTCCTCTATTTCTCTCTCTTCTTTTCTTCCCTTCTAAGTATCAAATTCTGTATGTATTTGCTGCCTCCACTTTTCCTTCCTGGATATTCCTCTGACTCTATACGGTCCTTGCTACATCTTCACCTTCCCAGGGAGGACGTTCCCTTGAGGACCACCAATGACTCACTCTCCAGAGAATGGCACCAAGTCCTAGCAATTATACCAATTACACTTATATCATATGAGGCAATGTATTTGAAAATACTTTTAAACATTAAAGTACTATTTAAAGAGGATGGTATTATTATACCTCCAAATGATCTATCAAAGTTCCACTTTGACACAGTGTAATAGCCTTTTAACTGAGCTTCCTGATTCCCGGTCTCACTCTGCTCCAATCCATCCTACACTCTGATACACTGGAGTTACCGTCTTAAAGTAAAGAGATCTACTCGAGTCATTCCACTGCTCAAAACCCTCCACTAGCTCCCCATAATATACTGGATGAATTCCAAACTCCAAACCCTTCAATTAGCCATTGGAAATCCTACCTACTATTTGAAACTTTTCCACTAATACAAACCCCTCCTAATTTTTTTCTTCCCTCTAAACACCACATTTTCAATCTTATTCCTTGCTTCTGTGTATGCCATCTTTTTTGCCCCTAATACCCTTCCCCTCAACAGTGGCCCTTAAAGACCTCCCCTCCTCCATCCAGGGTCTCCATCCAACCCATCTCCTCTTAGAAATGTTCCCAGAGGTGAATTTAGCCTACTCACAACTCATGCTTTCATATTCTGCAAACTCTGCCATGTATGAGAGCTACTTATGTATGGTTCTTTCTCTCTTGCAAAGGCTTAGCAGACCACTAGAGGAATATTCTCTCTAGGAGAATACTTATCACAGACAAGGTGCTCAATAAAGAGTCAGTGACTTGTGTGCTTGTGTTCTCACCATTTAATGATTAAGAATATTAAAATAGTTGTTTGGGCCATCTAAAAAAGTTCTTTGTTAACTTTTAAGCGGAGCTATTAGTGCTTTTCAAATACAGTAAAAACAAATAGCTGACACCTGGTCAATAATGAAAATGTAATTTTAAAAACACACACACAAAATAAATTGCTGAAATGAAAAAATACAGCTAAATCTTGTATCTACTACATAACAGAAAATAATAACTATGACTAGAACAAATTATGCATGGAGAAAGAAAATAAACAAGACAAGGGAACAGTAAGAATATGTATCGTTGACAAAACAAAAGATATTATGTGCCCATGTCCTGATAAATGCACTTGTGTCTCCCATCTCAGAGTGGTTCAGTAATCCTCCCATCTGCTGATAGACCTGAATCTTTGGACCAACTCCAAGACTGTCTGGCCTCCTGAAGTTCCTCTGGCTTTCAAAGACTATGAGGTCAACCATTATAGTCCATACTCCTCCTTCTAGGGTTACTCTGAAACTGAAACTGCCTTAAGAAGAGGAGAGAGGGACGGGACATTTTCCAGGGCCTTTGTCCTGTGATACTAGCTTTGTTTTAGAATGGCATGAAACTTGCCAATATATCTACCTTAAGAAAAATGAACTAAGATTAGTAGTATCACAAGGTTGACCTAGATCTGTCGTTTTAAATGCTGGCTGTACTCTGTAATCACCTGGGGAGTTTTAAGAAAACGTTCACGTCTGGGGCCCACACCCACACATGTACTTGATCCAGGGTAGGGCCCAGACATCGGTATGTTTTAAAAGTTCCCCTGTTATATAGTCAGCTCAGGCTGCTATAAAAGCAGTACCATAGACTGGTTGGCTTAAACATTTATTCTCACAGTTTTAGAGACTGAGAAGTCCAAGATCCAGGGGCTAGCAGATTTGGTTCCTGGAGAAAGCGCTCTTCCTGGTTTACAGACATCTGCCTTCTCTCTGTGTTTTCACATCAGAAAAGAAAGAAATAGAGTTCTGGTCTCTCTTTCTCTTCTTCTAAGGACATTAATCCCATCAAGGGGATTCCACTTTCATGATTTCATCTAAAACTAATTACCTCCCCAAGGTCCCACCTCTAAGTACCATCACATTGGGGGTCAGGACTTCAACATAGGAATGTTGGGGGGATACATTCAACCTACAACACTAGATAATTTCAAAGTGCAGCCAGGATTGAGAACCACTGACCGAGATCAATGGTTATCAACCTAATTTCACACTGAAACAAACATGACAAGGGTATCACGTGTGCAAAACACACCAGTGGGCAGACCAAGATTCTGCACAATTCTGTGTGCCAGGTGAGATGCCATCCTTATTACCCTATTCAAGAAAATGTGTCAGAATGCAAGGGCAAAAACGTCATTACAGAAATATTTTTAATCTGATGACCAGGTGACTGAAAACTTTGAGAAAATCCGGAAAGTTCCTTATATCTGGCCAGCATTTTGTTATTCCAAGCACACAAGCAGGACTCTGGTGGTGACCAGGATCTCTGCAAAAAGAGGTCATTTTAAACAGCAACATTTTCTTTTATTCCTACGCAAGGTACTGAGTTAACCAGTTCAGAGGAAAGGTCTAGTATCAAGACCCATCTTTAAGTAAATATGTTAGAGCTCTAGACATCAAGAAATAAGCAGTTAGTCAGTGACAGTGAAAGAACAGAAAAATTATGGAGTAGATGGGGAAGGCAGAGAAAAAGAAGGATAGAATGATGCTCCAAGAATAGAAAGGTACCTGTGGACATTGTTATGAATATTTTAACAGAAAATCCTTCTTTCTTACTAATTAATAAATTATTCTTTCCAAATGTATAAAGACTATAATTCCAAGGAATCTGTAAAAAATTTATCTTTTGTCAATGTGTACATAAATTAATGCATGCTTATTGAATGAAACCAGGAAGTTCACATTAACCAGGACTCTGAATAATCACATTTACTCTAATATCTGCATAAGTATCAGAAGCAAAAAAAAGATAATCTGCCCATTTTAACACATTAGAATTTTTAGGCAGAAAGGTATGTTAACACATACTTTTAAAATTATGTTAACTACAAAGCTCCCCAAATTATATTAACACATCAAAAATATTTTAAAATAATGGTATCAAATAGTGTCAATCTTCTTCCTATCATAATCTTCATCACAATCTTCTTCCTATCATAATCTTCATCACAATGCTGAGCAATTTTGAATTTTTTTTAAATCTTAAACTCGTGATTAAAGGAAGTGAGGTGAAAAGGAAATAGAAACCAATAAAAGAAAGGAAGGTGAGTGAGAAGAGAATAAAGCAAAGATCCTAATCGAAGAGCAAATCTTGTTTCTGTTTTTAACTCCTGTGAAAATTTCTAACTCATCCCCTGCCCTGTTCCATCTGAATTTAACTAAATTCAAATATTTGCTGAACATCCGCTATGTGCAGGGCTGAGCCACATGCAGTACCTCATCTCTGAGATTAATGATAAAACTTCAGACAAATTCCAAAAGCATGAATATCCACATACTGTAACTGCACTTCCTGTCATTTATCTGCTTTCCAGAACTGACTTGGGCCACTACCTCTTATGGCCAGCTTGACTACAGAGCACTTAATCCAACATGATGGCTTTTGATTGACTAAAAATACTGCCTTCGTGGTATCAAGATACTTCATTTATCATTACTGACCATCCCACACGCCCACTGCCCTCTTCTCCCTAACAGGGAAGCATGCTTGCATGTGCACGTGCACTTATATACACACATACACACTGGCTTAATGCCCTGCCCCCGGGACATACCCAAGCTTCATGGCTGCCAACTCATCTAGAATTAAATGTTCACTCAAAACTGCTCCTGCCACTACACATGCAGTAGCTATCATGGGGACTATATTTTTCATGCACAGATAGGATCTAGGTGATGCTTAGGTGCATTTCTGGGAGAATCAAAGAAAGCAAAGGTCTGGTGCCAGAAGTGGCATTAAAGATGGATGGCTAGAGGTCAATGGTGACCTAACTCTCGAATTGAGATTAGAATCAAAAGAAGGAAAGGCCAGAATAAACTGGCTGATCGCAACAGCAAAAACCTACTGCTATCTAAGAAGCTTCACAGTACTGTATTAAAGATTTATTAAGCACCTACTATAGGTGCTAAGTCCAAGAACGCTAAGTCAAGGTTGAATGAAATACATACAGTCTTTGCCCTCAAGGAGCTCGTCTAACTGGGGAGAGAGACAGAGACATTGCAAAGCGACATAGTGAATGCTAGAACAGGTACAGAAAATGAGTTGTGGGAGCTCTCACTCCTGGACCAGCAGCTAATCTCATCCATTCAACCCCAGTCTCTAAAGGCCACGAAGTGGCCATTTAACTTTCTTCATCTTTTGCTGCTCTACCTCAGGCCACCAGAACGTCTCTGTCATCTCTGCATGGCTGACACAACACAGGCCAAAAATAACCAACATACATCGATACTTCAAATAATTTTAATGACTCTAGGAGTCTTTTAAGTTGAGCTGGCTTCTCATCAATACTATCAATCAATACTTTATCAGCTTTTGATTCTAAAACAGCACTTTTTAATAGACTTTCTGCAGTGATATAAATGTTCTATGTGTGCACTGCCCCATGCAGCAGCCACTAGTCACATGTGCCGACTGAGCACTTGAAATATGGCTGCTGTGAATGAGGAACTGAATCAATGTATTAAATAAATCTGAAATTAAATAGCCACATATGCCTAGTGGCCGTGGCACTGCACAGCACAGTTCTAAAATATAAGTGTTTTAAGACTGTGCCGTATGATCAAATAATTTTTCTCTTAATTCCTATACATATGTTATACATGCCTCTGAAGAATTAAAAACACAGATAAAAACTGGTTTCCTTCTGTAACCTGTGGTTGCTGCCAGGAATTACTCCCAACAAGACACTAAAAGTTAAAGCACAGTCGAAACGTACATATGTCATGTTTAAATTGGTTCTGACTTTTACCAATGGCCTTCTTGATGAAGTGGGAAACATTTAAAAATATTTAAAAGTTAAGATATTTAACACATTAAGAGATATTTGGGAAAGACTGTTATTTTCAACTAGTTCTAAAAGAAGAAAACATCTTCAAAGTGAGATTTAAAGGAGGTTTCAATGTGGGGATTGATTCAGATCACCTGGAATGTAGGTATCATGAGTATTAGGACTCTGTAGGTTGATGCACTGCTTAATTATTAGTGCCTAGCAGATGCTGGGCACTTAGGAAACCTGTAAGGGAAGAGTAGTTAAAATAGTACGGATGGGAACATTCTATATCTGCATCATGGTGGTTGTTACCTGACTATATGTATTTGTCAAAACTTTCCAGATGGTACACTAGAAAAGATAAATTATGCCTTAGTTTTTTTAAAAAAGAAAAGGGGGAAAAAAGTAATATGGGAGCACATGGGAAAAATCATGAATGGATATCTGCAAGAAAGCAAATGGGAACGTGAAATGCAGCATCACATCTCATGTGAAACGAGCTAGTATATTCCAAACAGCAAATTCATCTCCCAGGAATGAAAGGAGGAAAAGGCTCAGGCTTGAGAGTCAGAAGGAACATATAGACTGAAACAGGCTGTGCGATGTTAGGTAAGTCGTCTAACTTCTCTGTGCCTCAGTTCCCTCTGCTGAAACATGTGTAAAATGGAACACCTATCTGAAACAGTTTTGGGGAGAATGAAATGAGAAAATGTACATAAAATGTCCAGCAGTGGGTCTGCACCTGGCAAGCACTGAGTAGATGGTAAATGGAAACAAAACACAAGCTAATCTTCTTAATCAAGGCCTTCCTCTGAGGTCCTCTGGTCCTGAATGAGGGGGTTCCATTTCCATACTACAGTCTAAACAGTTGGCAAGTGAGTGGTCAAGCAACGCTACCGGGTTAGACAAAACTCAAATCTCCTTGGAGTCAGGGGAATGAGGAAATGCAGTGCATGCTTCCAGAAAAACCTGAATTTTTGCCAGAAGCAAAATTCCCACAAGAAAATTTCAGCAAGTTCCCAAATGTCTCATGCAGACATGACAGCATAAATGAATTCATCAATGAAATGATTTATCCTGGCAAACTTCCCTGAGTGGGAGCAGCTATAGTCTACATAAAAAGGAGAGAGAGATGAAATAAAGAAAATTCCTATTCTGCAAATCAAAAGTAATTAATTTTCTGAATGGAGACTAGTTATTATTTGGGGGAAAAAGGCATGAATATTTTCTATTCCTGGTTACAATTTGTCTTTGGAAGGTAAACAGACCAAGCTGAGAGTCACAACATACTGGATTCTACTGATTCCGTACTCAAGATAAATTAAGCAATTAATTCTTGCAGAGGAATTGGGTATAATTTGCAGTTAATGTGTCCTTTAAAGCAATAATACATGACTTAAAAGTTCAGAATTTGATTCATTATAAATTTAACAGTAATATTTAAACATATTAGTTCAGCGTACCTTGCATGACTGTAACTCAATTCAAAGATCGTGAAATTGACATATACACTAATATGTATAAAATGGATAACTAATAAGAACCTGCTTATAAAAAAGTAAATAAAATAAAATTCCAAAAAAAAAAAAAAAAGATCCTGAATTCTCATTAGTTGAAAGAAACTATTCCTCCTTAAAAGCTCTTAAAACACCTACCTCTCCTCTATGACTCATAGTTAAGCCTCCTTACAGGAAGCCACTGCAGATTTTCCCATTACCTGTTCAGTGGGTCACAATTAAATAATAACTAGAGTTATACAGTCATTACATTAGTTCTCCACCTAGTGAAAACCTCTCAATTATTTTAGAGAAAGTTCAAATTCACTTAGGGAATTCTCTTGGAGTCATCTTTATTTTCTGCCTCTCTGATTAAGAATCTCCTTCAGCTGAATAACATTAAATGTTGTGTTCCTCATGTGATTTTTAAAATTAATATTAAGTCAGGTATCAGAAATCCAGTCCATGGTAAAAACTTGTTAATAATCCAGAAACTTTATTGACATTTAAATGTCAAACTAGCTCAGCAGTTGTCAAAATGTGGGCCTAGACCAGCAGCATCTGCATATCCTGGGAATTTGTTAGACGCTGAGATTCTCAGCCCCACCCCAGAACTACTGAATCAAAACTCTTCAGGGTGGACCCCACAATCTGTGCTTTAACGAGCCTTCCTGGTGCCTCTGACGTATCCTAAAGTTTAAGAACTGTGATCTAGCTAATTCTGGCAAAAACATTTGAGGCCTCAGGCTAATCTTGATATGATGATCCAAATGGATGAACTCACAGATAGATTTAACCCCCTCCCCCAAAAAACCCATAATGTTCCTCTTTAGTTTCTAGTGATCCCTAGCAGTAATGTGGAAAGGAAGAATTTGTTTCACTCCAAATAATCGAATGAGGATTTTTGTGTTTGGAGAGTTACTTGAAAGAAGCAATTGGTCCCTATGTCCAGTTCAAAATCATCAGGACATTTTGGACACAAAAAGTGATAAGGTCATTATGACATTGCTAACGATGAACACCTTAGTGAATTCTACACCTTGTTTCTGGATAATGGTAAGGATGGCAGCCTAACATTCAAATTGTATCAGAGCTGTCACCCTGCACACTAATTCTCAGTGGGCGGACCTTTCCTGAGCATCCATTATATGTGCCAGCTCAACTCACTGGCTCCAAAGACACTGAGAATGAGTAGTAAACACATTCACAAATACAACAGTAGATGTTGAGAGTAAAATAACTGAAGTGGAGACTGAATTTTTCATTGGTAGATAAGGTGCCTCAGTTTTTCAAAATGTCCTATCTGAGATCAGGTATTCATTCCATCTGAGGTAGCCAAGGCCCCTAGGTCAGTCTGCAGGCAACAAAGTAAAAGGCCAACTGTGTTAAAATGGGAAGGGATACAAAAGTATTCACCTGCCAGTCTCAAAAAACCCACATTCTGAGTTCTAATACAAGCTCACATTCAATATCATCACATAAACTTGCGATACTCTTAAACAATTCATTTAATCCTTTCCAGTTAAATGTTACATCATCAAAACATTAAAGAAAATGTCCAATAAACTGAAATCTATAAACCCCAAGCAACAGGCTACTAACAATGCTTTATTGAGAAAAGCCTTTGCAAAACATGGTGTATTGAAATGGAATAGCATTCCGCCCAAAAGGAATGAAGTACTGATACATGCTACAACATGGATGAATCTTGAAAACATTATGCTACGTGAATGAAGCCAGACACCAGAGGCTACGTATCATACAATTCTATTTATATAAATGCCAGAATAGACACATCTATAGAAAAAGAAAGTAGACTAGTGATTGCCAGGGCTAGGGTCAGAGAGAATGAGGAATGACTGTTCATGGAGTTTCTTTTGGGGGTGATTAAAATGTCCTATCATTAGATAGTGGTGATGGTTGCACAACTTTGTGACTATACTAAAACCCACCCAACTGAACAATTTAAAAAGATGAATTGTATGCCATGCAAATTATATCTTAATTTTACAACTTCACAGTATACTCAGGGAATGTGGTTTAGGTGGCATGCAAATCAGTATCCTCTGGCTTATTTTTATACTACAGTGAGATTTTCTTTAAATAATAATCTAAGTACCAAGAGGACCTGGCTTTGTTATTAAAACAGATCTATAACAGAAACATAAATTCAACAGGTATGTATTTGATGACCACAGTACTTTTAAAAAATGTCTTCCCCTCTCCAGAATCAATTGTATGGTTTTAGAGAAAACCAGGACCAGATTCCTCGCAAGTCGTAAATGTCAACCGTGTGCATCACACTACCCCTGAGCACTTTCATAAAGCTTTTAGAATTTAAATTATGTGCATATATCTGGCAGGCTACTGGCAATTATCACCATATAGCAATGCAATGCCCATTAGTTACAACACAGAAATGATTTCTTTTTGTAAAGGTTACTGTGCCAAAAGCAGCACCATCTACTGGATAAAAATATAAGTTAATATCTACTTTATTATGAACAATCTATTAGGATCCTCTAACTGTAAAGAGTATAAAATATGTGTGCTCACAAACGGAGGTACATTTTCTAACTTTCGGGTTAATGGCTCCAAACCTATTGTATGCCATCGTAATAGAACATCTTCATGAAGGAAAAAAAGACATTTCTTTAATGGAATACAAAAATCCAGTCTTACAATCCTTCCAGAAAATGCCCGGAACACTTGAATCTGCATCCCAGGTAAAGATTCTAACTGGCTCTTTCAGAAGACAGTTTCAGTATTAAATGTGTAACCTGGAAGGTGGTGGGTAAAAGATGAATCCCTGAATACCTATATCAACCTGCAGCTCTCCTCTGACTTTGGCAGCAGGGGCATAATGTTGACAGAAATTTTGATTGAAACTTTTTTTTTTAAGTAACTGCCCAGACTTGAATGTGACTAAATTAAAAGTACTGAAAACACTGAAAAGTCAGGTTGGTGCCTGTTCCTGTTACTACCTTTCGGGCGTGTGTGTGCGTGTGTGTGTGTGTGTGTGTGTGTTTAATTAGCATCAGACACGTGTATTCCTCATTCAAGCCCATAAATATCCATAGCATGAGCTAAACAGCAAGAATGCGATACAATACGTAGCCCCGCACCAAGGGTGTATTTATCTTTTTATGGATATCTAAAAGGCTCTTTTCCACACTTTGCAAAGAGGAGGAGAAGAGCTGCGAGGACAAGAGGCGTGACGGGCAAGCCCCCCTCTCCTGGCCGCGGGAGCAGCATCCCCGCGGGCAGGTGAACTGTGGCGGAGGTGCGAGGTGGGGAGGGGGCGCGTTCTCGTCGTGCCGCCGCGACACGGTGGGCTCCCCAGTCCGCCGTCCCTCTTGCCTCCTTGCTAGATGGCGGCGCGGCAGCAAGTACCGAAAGCTCTGAAATCCCTCCACCCGTGTCCCAAACGATCCCACAGGGGAAACCCCGCCGAGGTCTTAACACTCACCCAGGCGGCAAACACAGAGGAGCTGAATACAGGCGAGAAAGCGCTTTAGGATTCGCATTTCCAGACGGTCCGGGGGCTCCCACCGCGCGGCTCCTTGGCGTGTCTGGATGGAGAGGGAGGGGACGCGAAGGAAATGTTCTCTTCTCCAGTGTATAGACTGGTGCGAGGCTGTGTGTGTGTGTGTGTGTGTGTGTGTGTGTGTGTGTGTGTGTGTGTGTGTGTGTGTGTGTGTGTGTGTGTGTGTGTGAGAGAGAGAGAGAGAGAGAGAGAGAGAGAAAGAGAGAGAGAAGGACAGAAATAACCTAGGGGAGGACGCGTGGTGCTCGCGGGCCCGGGAGCCGGGAGCCGCTAGCCGAGGCGCATGTCGGGCGGGCGGGACTCGGTTTCCCAGACCGGCGGCGGTCGCAGTCTGAGCTCTCGGAGCGCCACGGCGCCTGTGTGCCGGGTGCGCGCTCGGGCCGGGCCGTGCGCGCCGCGGTGCGGCGGGGGCGCGGGCGGGGGCGCCGCGCGGCGGCGGCGCCGCGCGCGGGGGGTGGAGGGGCGCGGCTGCCGTTCGGGGGCCGGGTCCTGGGGTAGCGATTCACAGAGCGACACCCCCTCCCCCCTGGCCCCTGCTAGTAGCTTCGCTGCCCCGGAGTTTGTGGAACCCGCTGGGGTTTAGAATCTTCGTGGAGAAAATGTCTCTTCATTAAGACTCCTTCATCCCTTTGGAAGAGGAGGCCCGACCCCCATTGTTCCGCACAGCCAGAGATTGACCTTTGGGGTTCACCCCTGGAAATGTTTTTCATTTGATTGTTTCCCTGCCCGCATATGCTAAGTGAGTACAATCAGGAAGTGGTGGAGTCGCCTGGGTAACCTGGGTTCCCCTTTCCACTTTCTTTCCATTTTCCAAAGCACCAGAGTAGTTCCAGACCACATTTCCTTCAGGGCAGTTGACTGCCAATAATCTCTGGCCCTGATTGTGACCCGTCAGGCCCTGCCCCTGCCCTAGACTCCAATCAAATTGTCCTGCTGTGCACAGCTGCCGGGAGGAACTTTCAACTCTGCCGTGGTCCTTCCGGACGCACCAAACTACCCAAGTGCCTCCTTGCACAGAGTCGCAAAGGAAGGTTTTTTAATCGCTCGATTGCAGGATATACAACAGAGGTATAACACATGCCTTGTGCTGCCTCAGAGCTGGAAATGTCACGTTGTACGTGCTTGTTTCTATGTGCTTTCTATTTGTATACTTATATAAGACCCCGTTTGTCGCCTTTCAGAAGTCCACTCTAAGGCACAGAAAGTCAAGTTCTGGAATTATCCCTGTATTCTCAGCAATCATTTGATGTAGGTTATCTGTACAGTGTGTACTCCTGTGTCCTGTACTTGTCTCAAAAATAGTATTTTAGCTTTAAATTTTTAAAGAAAGCTTATCCCATACAAAATTGGGTTCTGAATGTATTTTGAGTGTTACTACCAGTTCTCCCTAATATCCACAGCCTCTGAACACTAAGTTAAATATGCAGAGCTAATGATGCAATTTGCTGTTGCTTCAGAAATTGATTACAGTCGTGTAATAAATTTCAAATCTATATAGAATGTTTATTCAGGAATACATATAAATATTAAGAAAGTGACCCTGGATCTTATTCTTCCTGTGAATAAAAATAGAAATGCTGCAATTTTTATAAGAATTATGATCTTTATAAGATTGATGATTGCTCATGTGAGTTTCCACTTCAGAAGAAAAATTTTGCTTGCATAGCAAGAAGTGTATATATACACTATAAATGCACTGAAAGGTCAGAGAAAGTGTTTAATACAGACTAGAGTAGGCAGAGAAGTTTTCCTAGACATGTGTAGTTAATCCAGAAGGACTGGCTGGAAAACAACTGATGTCAGGGGGTGGAGACAAGAATGAAAGAAGCAGATGTTTCATGCTATAAAAACTACATGAATTAAATTTGAGCAGATTGAGTGGGGTCAGACCCTGGGAACTTTGATTTCCTAGTGGAGGAGCTTATACCTGAAATACTAAGCAAGAGGTAACCACAAAAGACGCTTCCAAGAACTTTATCTGTTTAGAAGCTAGGTAGGTTTGCTCAGGGGCATGTATGGTGTTCTAGGAGGTCTCGATTATCAAATCTACCTCACTAGACTGCCAGAATAACCCAACAGTAACAAAATTTACCCTAACTCCCCTCTTACTTGGCCCCAAAGTCACACCACTAGTCACTTTTTTGAGTTAGATCCTGAAACAATGGCACTGTTGAAATAAAAGTTACTCTGATAAAAAGGGCAGGTAGATCTTGTGGTTTCTGCTAATCCCATTCTCACAGTTAAAAGTACTGTCATTTACCTGGGAAGGTACAAAAGCCACCTTGAGAGAGCAGTCAAGTTGCTGCTGAGGTTTGTATGGGGAGCAGGATGGAAACCAATTCTACATGACTGAGTGATAGCAAAGGAAAACTGATTTGCAAGACCAAATCAGTGGATCTAATAGTCCTGAGGAGGGCAATGGAATAGGAGGTTTAGGAGGTTCATCTATCTCTATTTCTACTGGTTCTTTAAAATTCATCCTTGACATTCACTCATTCATTCAACACATTTCTATTGCGTATCCATTATGTATCATGCATTGCTTTAGGTGATGACCATCCAAGTATGAATTACTCTATTCCTACCATAAAGGGATTCAGTATCAGATAGGAGAGGAAGACATAACCACTACAAAATGCCATTGTAGAGGATTGCCATATAAAATACAGGATGCCCAAGTTAAATTTGAATTTTAGATTGAACGGTGAACAATTTTTAGTACAAAATAATGTTAGTGCATTATAATACTAAATTTAATGAATTAAAATGAATTAATTAATGAATAATTTTTAATATAGTAAATAATTTTTTTTTAGTACAAAGTAACTTTTAATGTACTCCCATGCAATGTTTGGGACTTACTTCTATTTTTAAAAGTTCATTGTTTACCTGAAACTCAAATTTAACTGGATGTCCTGTATTTTTATTTGCTAAATCTGACCATCTCCCTTTTGTGTGTCTGGGAATTGTCTGATGTCAGGGCTAGTCATTTGTGGTTGTGAAATGTCCATGGTTTCCCATGTGTCCTTACTCGGCAAATTATTTCCAAAGTGTTCCTAACATGAATAAAGATAGAGGCAGATGGTGGAAGGGGGGTGTTTTATCTGCAGAATCTGTTTGACTCGTAAATTCAGTGGAAGGGCTAGGAAACTACAGAATATTGTAGAGTCACTGAATAAAACATGGAATTAAAGGGGAAGTAAAATATCTGTACTTCTTATACTATCACAGTAATATGTTGTTCCCGTTTGGCTCACATACATTATTGCTTATTTTTATCCATTGTCACTGACAAATGTATTTGAGCAGAAATCATTAGGTTGGATCAATTAAATATTTACACTTTGAAAAATTGTTATTTTTTTAGAAGTAAAATACTTATTAGTTGTCAGTAGTATTAAGATAATTGTTAGTTGTACTAAGACAAATGTGTTCTCTAGAATGGAAGAGGCGATTCTTCTTCTACACTGTGCTGGTTATAAGCTAATGACTGATATTTCAACAGCTACACATGCCGATCCCTTTTCCCCACCCCAAGACCATCTCTATTATAAAACATAATAGAATAATCATATTTTTTTCTTCCCCTGACAACCGTGATCTGAACTCCATTATTCAAAAAGTTCCAAAGGAATGTATCCTCAAATTTGTATGGCATTAAAGAGATCCACATGGCCAAATTTAGGTTTATTGCTACTTTCATTTCCTCGCCATTTAAAGGTGAAAACGCATTTCTCCCTGTTCTTTCAGAGACAAGCATGGGATTTAAAGTGTTCCTACAAGCTTAATTTAAAATCAATATTTACCTGCTCTCTAGGACTTTGAAAAATGTCCAGGATAGTGTTAGACTAGAAAGCAAGTGTGTAAAACAAATTCTACAAACCAGAGAATCAGCATTGGACTGGGTCATTGGAATGAGCTATTCTATCTCAAATGCATAAACATTCCTGATAAATGGTCACTTGGCTGTTTCTTGCCTATCTCCAGTCAGAAATAACATACAACCACTCTAGATGATCCATTATACTTTTGACAATATTAAAAATCATTATGTTCACCTTTATTTTTAGCCAAAATATTCTCTCTCTATAACTGCCATCCATTTGATTTTAGGACCAGAACAAATCTCATCCCTTGTAGAAAGAACTGCTTTTCTCTAATCCCAGATAATGAGGTTTCCCTTTTCTGGCTAAATGCTCATTCTTCCAAGCTTGATTTGAACCCCCTGACTCTTCTGGAGCCAATGGTCCATCATTTCTTTGAATCTCTCCCTCCTGATTTATTCTTCTCACTAGGCTATTAAAATATTTTTCCATTAAAAAAATCTTTTCTTGACCACATATCTCATTATAATTATAGTACCGGGTGTGTCTTCCTTCATAATCTTCTTGTAAGAATAGACTATAATCATTATCTCCACTTCCTTACCTCCCATTTCTCTCAAACCACTAACACTAGGTTTCTGCCTTCCTTATTCCATTTATAGAGGTCTTTAAACGGTGTAAAAATCACATTCTAATGGTCTTGCAAGTACATAGTACCCGAAACTAAAAACTCATCATTCTTCCTAAGCTAGCACTTTCTAGAGTCCACAAAACTTTAGAAGTTTCCTTGACCTCTCCTTCTTCACCACCCCCATCTAATCAGTCACCAAGTCCTACAGCTTCCTCTTAAATTCCATCCTGTCTCTACCATGATTTCTTTACATCATCAATGGGCCTGGCATATATTCTGTACTTAATTAATGTTTAAATATATGAACTAATTTATCGAAAAAGGGCTGCTATCAGACCAGTACTACCAGCTACTTCTCTTGCCTGCTTATAACAAGGTTCCAGAGAGCGCTGTGATGTTTCCCTGTCAGTTCCTAGATACTAATTTAGATCCTCAGACTCAGGAGGTATCCCATCTCTCTTGACTTACTGGCTGGCTTTTTTGATTACAGACGTAGACAGCTCCTGACATATTTGCCTTAACGTAGAACTTACTTGGTGGTTTTTGTTCTTCAGCTGACAGCACGGCTAGCAGGCCTAGAACCCCTCCCGTGCATTCCCAGCCTACTATGATCTTCTCTCCTCTTCCTGCACAATTAACCACTCCTCCACTGATTCCATTCAAGCAGAGAACAGGCTGGGCCTGAGAACTTCAAACTTTCCCTATTGTTTCCAGCAGCAGTATTTGGCCATTAGTTAATTTAAAATTTTGAGAGTTAAGAAACATCTGTATTTCTGGGCTGTTACAAAACCTTGACATTTGCCATTGGCCATTCTCTCTAAGTCTCTTCTTTTACTTACATTATATCTAGACAGCTTCTCCTGTTCCCTAAAGTAGGAATAAAAGCTGAGGAGGCCCAAAGCCCTGGAGGATTCTCTCATTAATTTCATGAGAAATAATATGACTGAAACAGATAATATAATTGAGAAGCTGATATAAATCAGAGTTCTAGAAAACTAATTAATGATCATCGCTTTACTGTATCTCTCATCATAATAGTGATTGTAGACACATGTACATGGCAACTATTAGGTACCAAGCATTGTTCTAAAGATGTAGTATATAATTGTCTAATCCTCCAGCAAATCTATGATGTGCATAGCTTTACCATCTTCTCAGTCTCATGGGAAAACTGAGGCAAAATGATTTGTCCAGTCACACAGATTGTAAATGACAGACTTTGGGTGTGAACCCATATATCTAATTATAATGTACACTGCCTCTCCCTGAAGACACTTAAGAGATTGTATACCAATTAATCCCTAACCAAACTCAGTCCAGGTGCCTTGCATAGTTGGAAATGTGTTCCTACTTTGCTTTCCTGATGCATAGTACACTTTACAAACTTATCCCATGTCAAATGTCAGTAGCATGAACAGTGTGTGAAGTGAGAAATAAATACCAACCCAGGAATTCAAATGTGCTGCCTACCCAAATAAGATTATTATTATCCTGAGAATAATACTGGCTTGTGTTTCTCTTCAGTTACCTAAGTAGATATATTTTGGAACAAACAAACCCCTGGCAGGATTTGGGAAATCAGTATAGTTGAGCAGAAGTTGACATCAAGATGGAGAACAGAGGGATGCCATTAAGACCCTTGTTTTCTTCCCTGAATCCTCCAGCACCTGGTGAATTTCTAAAAATCTTATCCAGAAAACAGCATATGACAGTAGTAATATTTATCCTTTCTTGACTTGACTATCAACTCTATGCCAAATATTTTTGCATCTGTTTTCTTTAATCACTCCCAAACTCCAAATTAGATATATCATTTCTCCATTTCGCAGATGTTTCCCAAGGCTGAAATAGCATTACTCAGGGTCAAAGAACTTGTGTCGGTAGAATTGGAATTAAAAACCAAGTTTCTCTGATTTCAGTGTGTATGCTCTTCCCATAAACATACCTTGAATTTAGTCAGCCAGAGGAAGGCATCCTTCTCAAGCAGCAGTAGCTTGGTACTTACCATATCCTCTAGTGAGCACCACAGTTCAAACTGAATTGACAAGATTCCTGCTTGCTTTATATTCCAATGAAACTGGTTCTTCATAGCATTTATGCCTGTCTATCTTTGTATATGTACACTTGACAAATTAAAATTTGAAGGCCAATGAAGCATGTTTAGTAACATGAAGAAATGCCTAATGATATGGGTAAGTTAAAATAACAAAAACCAAAATGGGGAAATACACAATGAAAAGTGAGTATATCAGGATGGGCTAGGGTATACTGCAGTTAAGAAAGAAAATTAAAATATCTGGGACTTGGCCAGACAAAAAGTTTATTTCTTGATCACTGGAAGCCTGTTTAGCTGCCTTGAATATGGTGTTCAGGAATCCAGGCTGCTTTGAGCTTTTGGCACCTCCTTCTCAACATGCGTTTTCACAATTTCAAGGAAAGAGAGTGCTTGGGGGTCTTGCACTGTCAACGGAAATATTTCCACAGATATGACATATATCACTTCTCTTCCAACCCATTGGCTTTCCAAAGTGCCTAGAAGTAATGAATTGGGTAAATAATAGATGAAATAGAGAAATGAATATTGGTAAATAATAGATATGTCTTCTATACAGAGTGAAAACGAGAGAGAGAGAGAGAGAGAAGGAGATAAATAGATGAATAGAGAAGTGAATATGGGTAAATAATAGATATGTCTTCTACACAGAGTGAAAACGAAAGAGAGAGAGAAGGAGATAAATAGATGAATAGAGAAATGAATATGGGTAAATAATAGATATGTCTTCTGCACAGAGTGAAAACGAGAGAGAGAGAGAGAGAAGGAGAGTATAAAATAAAAGGATATAAAGAAACTCAAAATCAATAGGGCACACTGTTTCATGACTGCATAATGGTCTGATAATTGTTTTGCTATCTTTCTTAGGTTCTGAATGTTAAAAATTATTCTAAAGTCTTTCAGAGAAAAATACCTACGTAAATCTCCACTGTCAGAGTTGGAGCAGCTCACAGAATTGTTAACCCACACCCTCCATCAATCTTTGGGGTGTTGCCCCAACCCAGAAAGCTTCTGTAGAAGGTTGAAGACGGTGGATGGATAAGAATGAAGCAGCTGACTATGACAGCAAGGCAAATAGCTTGTATTACAAAAGAAAATCACTTCTCTGAATCTTTCCTACCTTTTTTTTTTTACCTTTGAAAGGAAAAATGTTGATTACATTTATATACTTTAAGATCATGAAGGCATGAACTCATTTCTTGTGTTTATAATAGCACTAGTCATTCCAGCACTGCTTAGAAAATGAAAAATGATTTTACCACTTTTAACTTGAGCCATATTTCCTTCATTTTACAGTAAGAATATAGTTTTTAAAAGAACTATTGCTGGAAATAAGTAAAAGGCTGGAGGAAAGAACATGGTCCTTCAGCTCAACTGAGGGACATCGTGTTCCTGTCTGTTACACTCCTCAGAGCTAATGTAATCTGTTACATACAAATCGAATGGGCTTTCCAGATTTTCACATACCTGTAACAGGTTATTGAATAATATAGACTCGTAGAGGTAAAAATATGAGTCTACATTTTTTTTTCACTAACTGTCCTTAATAATTACTATGCTGTAAACTGCTTTTCCCATCTCTTATTGCATCTTGGTTAGAGTCTATTCATTTTTCAGGCACTTTTGTCTATTAAAACTCTATACTCGGGGCTTCCCTGGTGGTGCAGTAGTTAAGAATCCGCCTGCCAATGCAGGGGACATGGATTCGTGCCCTGATCTGGGAAGATCCCACATACCGCGGAGCAGCTAAGCCTGTGCACCACAACTACTGAGCCTGCGCTCTACAGCCAGTGAGCCACAATTACTGAGCCCAAGTGCCACAACTACTGAAGCCCGCACGCCTAGAGCCTGTGCTCCGCAACAAAAGAAGCCACCGCAATGAGAAGCCTGCGCACCGCAACGAAGAGTAGCCCTCACTGTCTGCAACTAGAGAACAGCCCGCGCGCAGCAATGAAGACCCAACGCAGCCAAAAATAAATAAATAAAATAAATAAAAATTCTAAAAAACCCCACAAACTCAACACTCAAGTCTACAACATCAATATTGTATGGATTCAAAGCTCTTCTTCTTCTCCAGGGATAGATAGACTCAAGCAGCTTGGTGGTGGTGCATTCTTCTTACAGGATTTTCACTCCTAAATCCTCTAAGAGCTCTGACTCCTCAGGGCTTGGGATAGAGCTATCAGAGAAAAGTGGCATATATCGCCTCACTTATCAGTATGATGACACAATCCTCTTCTTATTTTTCTTACCACTTCTCTGACTATCATTGATTGGCTGTCAGTGCCTTTCGGAGGGTATTCAAAGACTAACTCTTGATCTTTGGGCAAACATATCGATGGTTTGGAGCTTCTCCACTACAAAGTTTTCTGATGTGCATGATCCAGTCCTGGACTATGTCATGTTACATGGCAAAGGGGAATTAAAGTTGCAGAGAAAATTAAGGTTGCCTATCAGCCTCCAGAGGAAGTAAATTTCGGTTGTTCATAAGCCACCCACTCTATGGTATTTCTGTTATAGCCATTTGAACAGACTACAGCACCTTCTAATTTTTATTCTCTCTCCTACCTTTTTGTCTTTGCTTCCTGGAAGACTTTTCGCAACTCTTCCAACACATCTATTGAGTTTATTGTTTCTCTTACCATATTTTTAATTTTCAAGAGCTCTTTTTGGTCACTAAATGTACTTTAAGAGCAGTATCTTGTTCTTATTGCATGAATGCTGCATTTTACCATCTATTTTACACTCTTCAGAGACTAAAAGCTCCTTTCTCTACCCAAAGAAGAAAAATAAATGTCCAATCAGTAATGAACAACACCATAGAGATTTCAGTACAACATTAACATTTGGGGGGGGGGAGATAATGACATGGAATATTCTAAAGTCCATATAATCTAATTTTCTAAGGATTCTCATTGCAGAGAGATCTCATAGCAACTATGCTCTATGGGATATACGGCACAAGTAGTTTCTCCTTTCCCCAAAAATAAGACTAAATAAGCTAAAATTTACATGAGAAATCAACAGCTTAGGTGATCATGATAATAATAATGGTGAAGTTTAACACTTTTTCAGAATAGGAAAGAAATTTAGAAATTCTTTTATATTTCACTAAAACTGAGATTACTCAGAGATCCAATATAAGCATTTATTTACTTAAATGACTAAATTACTAAGTAATCTATCTAGTTAGTAAGAAAACCAGAACTAAAACTCAAATATATTGATACTTAGTCCTCTTTCTACAACACCAGGCAGCCAATTCTATTATTTACGATTTCTTTGTTTGATAGGACTTTAGAATATAGTGGTCATTGGCAAACATTCTATTATTAAAATAATAATAAATATTTTCTCCAGAACACGTTATTTCTAGAAATTATGCTTCCTTAAAATATCCACTGATCTTATACCTTGTGCCTCCTTGTCTCCTCTCCACCTATCTAATTGTTACAATTATGCTAGATAAGATCAACTGTTGATTTCCTAACAGTAGTAACAGATCCTAGGGATTATCTCCCTCAACATGTATTCCAATCCCTTTTAGCATGCAGAGACTGGAAAGCTAAAAAAACTACATTTCTCAGACTCACTTGAAGCTAGAATTCCACCCATCAGATGACGTAGGGGAGACCTATTTGGAAGTAAGTGCAGTTAGGCATGGGGAACCCCCTTTTGTCACTGGTGCAAATAGCAGTAGAGGTGGCCTAATTCTGGGGCTGGCAGCTGTTTTGGAAGTTCCTCATTCTACAGATTGCTTATTGAATCAGAGACAGCATATTTTTGTACTTTACAATCTAATTGTCATAATTATCATGTAGTATTTGCATGCTATTCCATTTAATATCCAAATCATAACCTTACTGAACGTTTTTCCTATTATGGATTTTTTATTGATGGCTTCCAATTTTTACTATTATAAATAATATTGCAGTGGAAGTCCGAATGCATAAAGTTGTGTCATTTAAATTTTTTTCTCCTAAGGATAAATAGAAATGAGATTATGAGTTGAAAGTCATACTCACTTTCATACGATCTTATTATGAAGATATGCCTGAAAAAGGGCCTTTTCTGGACAGAGGGCAGAAAAATGGATGTATGAACAAGCTGGGAGAATTGTTAAGTCATCCTCTGAGACTAGGGAGCAATCGTTTTGTCCTGATTTCCTCTGCAGACCTACAGGCTGAGAAGATTCCTCTTTATGGAATCATGCCAATCAAAAGTAGGTGCAGGAAGGATAGCAGAAGTTTGGGGAACCCTCTCTTTGGATGGAGTAAAAGTGAAGAATAGAACTTCAGCCTGGCTTCTATGCAGCCCCCAAGAAGGGAAATTAGGATATACAAACATAGTTACTGGATAACCTTTATAGAACTATAAAAATGAGAAATTTCCCCTTGTTTTAAATTGTTAAACTTTATCAATTTTCCTTAGTAATTTTCAGTAAAATAATTAATAAGGATGCATTTACGATTGGGAGCACAAGAGAGGAAGGAAGCAAGTGACTATGTTATTCATCAGAACCCCGTTGGAGGAGCACAACTTATTGTGGGCTGCTTAGTGAGGTGAGCTGGCTGGGCCCTTCTTATGTGTGAGCCTGGGTTCTAATGCCACGGTCAAGATGTGCCTGGAGATGGAAAGCTCTCTTATATGAACAGCCAAAGACCACAATGGTGTCTAAGTGGTATACCCAATAGGACTTAAAATCAGTTAACAATATTTTCTTTCTTTGTTCACACTAGTGTTCTTAACTGAATGGTTGAGTTATTTTATGTCTGTCTTCATTTTGTTCTTGGCAGAATAAAAATGTCTAAAATAATATTTAGCATTGGGAACATAAGTAAACACAATCATAATATATATCTCTAACCCAGTTAACACAAGAAGGCCTAGCAGTGGATAAAAACCTATCAGATTGAGAAAGAAATGTTTCCATAGGCACTGTCAACTCAGTTAAAAGTACTTATTAACCACCTGCTTTGTACATTGACACCATGGGGATGCGGGGTGTTCGTAGGTACCAAGAAGCATGAGAAATGTCTTTCCCTGATCTTGAGAAACTGTCAGGATTCAATTTAATGAATACTGGTTGATACTAGACAGTCGGACATTAGGTGAAACATATACATGTATACACGTTACATTTTGTTCTCTGTAAATATAGTAGAAAAATGAAGTCTTTAGTGCAAACATGCACACATACAAGCAACCGAGTCTCCTCTTAAGCTATAATTCTTATAATGCTCTTGTGTAATATATTTTTTAGAAGTGACTGTTGGATATACCCAAGAATGTACTCTTTATTATGGAAATGATTTTTGATTAAGGATTATGGGCCCTGGGCTTCCCTGGTGGCACAGTGGTTAAGAATCCTCCTGCCGGGCTTCCCCGGTGGCGCAGTGGTTGAGAATCTGCCTGCCAATGCAGGGGACACGGGTTCGAGCCCTGGTCTGGGAGGATCCCACATGCCGCGGAGCAACTGGGCCCGTGAGCCACAGTTACTGAGCCTGCGCGTCTGGAGCCTGTGCTCCGCAACAAGAGAGGCCGCGATAATGAGGCCCGCGCACCGGGATGAAGAGTGGCCCCCGCTTGCCGCAACTAGAGAAAGTCCTCGCACAGAAACGAAGATCCAACACAGCCATAAATTTAAAAAAAAAAAAAAAAAAAAAAAAAGAATCCTCCTGCCAATGCAGGGGACAGGGGTCCGAGCCCTGGTCCGGGAAGATCCCACATGCCACGGAGCAACTAAGCCCGTGTGCCACAACTACTGAGCCTGAGCTCTGGAGCCAGCGAGCCACAATTACTGAGCCCACATGCCACAACTACTGAAGCCCGCATGCCTAGAGCACATGCTCTGCAACAAGAGAAGCCACTGCAATGAGAAGACCGCCCACCGCAACGAAGAGTAGCCCCTGCTCGCCGCAACTAGAGAAAGACTGCGCAGCTACAAAGACACAGTGCAGCCAAAAATAAAATAAATAAAATAAATAAATTTATTACAAAAAAAAGAAAAAAGAAAAAAGAATCATGGGCCCTCTACTATCCTGTCTGATGTGTTGATTTTTCAAGCTGTCATTCAGGATGGGTGAGTTGAAAAGTACAATGAGGCAACTCATTGTGGGTGAACAAGAACAAACTTAAATGTGTGTTGAAATGATTTTGGGGCAAATTTCACAATGTTAATTGTACTTCAAAGCAATCTCTCTTGTGAGTCAAATCTAACCAAAAAAATTGAATGTCATCCAGTTATTATATAAAACAAATGTAAACTAGATCACAATATAGTACTATGACATAGGGCAATACTGTACTTCAAAGCAACCTCTCTTGTGAGTCAAATCTAACCAAAAAAATTGAATGTCATCCAGTTATTATATAAAACAAATGTAAACTAGATCACAATATAGTACCATGACATAGGGCAATACTGTACTTCAAAGCAATCTCTCTTGTGAGTCAAATCTAACCAAAAAAATTGAATGTCATCCAGTTATTATATAAAACAAATGTGAACTAGATCACAATATAGTACTATGACATAGGGCAATATTGCATAAAATAAGTATACACATCTTTTGGATAAGTTAGACTATGTTATATAACACAAATATATAAGTTAGACTATGTTATATAAAACATAAATGATTATCATATCATTATCTTTCAAAAATACGGGAAATTTGGCAAAATATGTAATAATCTTGTAATATCAAATGAATTAAATATTCATTTAATCTTATAAGTGAAGATAGGTCCATGTTTTTAAAATATATTTTCCTTACATGAGATATAAAATAAATGTTATGCACTTTCATCATATATGTGGAGGAAACAATGATATTGTTTAAAATTTGGTTTTTATGCATGTCAGTATATTTTATACAGATAAAGCGAGAAATCTCATATGGTAAGATTATTTTTATAAAACAACTGTTATTTTGTTTAACAAAAATTTATATGGGAAATTATCAATTAACTGTGCCAATCTGCTATTTATTAAAATTTTTAATTTTAGAATTGTCTAAACTATCCACTGAAAATAGGCCCATCTGGTAAATAATACTATTCCTTTAATTCATTGTACTGTTTTTTCCGACAAATATAAAGTGCTTTTAAGCTATCCTTAATATAATAGGTTTATCATCTAATGATTCATTTTTTAAGCAATGATATGAATTAAAAACAATACTTGACTTGAGCAGAAATTGCATTGCATCCAAAATTAATTATCCCTAAAGTAAAGTTTCCAATTTATTTTTGTATTTGTTATTATTAAGGCTTTAATTACTTAGAATTAGAATGAAATGAACAAAACTAAACTTTAGTGGAATTATCCTATGCTGAATGTGCATTTTGTGGCTTGTGTCAATTATGATTTATTATACTGGCTTACTTTTGCTTTTGAGAAAAACTGAAGAACATGCCAAAGATGGCAATAAATAAGTGCGGATTTATTGTGGGCAATCACTGCAGTTTCAAAAGTTTTTACACCTTCTGTATCAGCCTACACAATATCTCACAAAATGAGAAAATAAGTCATTATGCCATAATTTAGTGGTATTTCATGCCTTTAAAAACAAAATTTGTACTTATGTGATAGTTTTATTACTGAAGTAAAAATAACAGACTCTTAAAATTATTATAATATAGAGTGAAGAGAAGAGACATTGTTTATGATTTTATACACAGACCAAAGGAAATGTAAATTATCCCCTGAGACTAGAAGCAATTGTTTTGTCATGATTTCTTCATAGACCTACAGGCTGAAAATTCCTCTTCATGGAGTGACAACAATTGAAATTAGGGGCAGGAGAGGTGGTGGAAATTTGGGGAACTCTCCTTTTGAATGGAGTTAAAGTGGAGAAAAATTTCTGAAATGTTTTGTGACAGAAGAGATCAAGTTCTGAAATGTTCTGTAAAAATAGCTTACTGTCTGTATTAACTATCTATTGCTGCATAACAATTTAACCCAAAGCTTAACAGCTTAAGGCAAGTAACATAATTATCTCACACAATTTCTTAGGATTAAGAATCCAGGTGCAGCTTTACTGGGTGTTTCTGGCTCAGGGTCACACATGAGATCACAGTCAAGCTGTTGGCTGGCGCTCCAGTCTCTGAAGACTTGACTGAGTCTAGGGGATCTGTTTCCAAGCTCATTCACACAGCGGTTGGCAGGAAGCTTCAGTTTTTCACCATGTGCCGCTCATGACATCCAGTGCAAGTGATCCAGGATGGAGGCTGCAGGGTTTTATAAACTACCCTCAGAGGGGCACACCTTCACTTCCACTGTAGTCTACTGGTCACACAGACCAGCTCTGGTGTAATGTGGGATGTGACTACACAAGGATGTGAATACTAGGAGCTAAAACTCATTGGGAGTCATCTTGGAAAGTGGCTACCACACCATCCTTTGTTCAGTAATTTGTTTACACATTCATTCATTTGTAAACATTCATTAAGCCCCCGTTATGTGCCAGAAACTGTGTTAGATCCTGAAGATACAGCAACCAAAATAGACATAGTTCCTACTCACAGAGACAAAGAAGTACCAGATATTTAGAGGGATTAAAGCTATGTTAAGGAAGGCCATAGGCTGCATCACAGGCTCCCATAGTACCTCGTATTTCCCCAACATGGTTCTGGTGCTTGTTTGACTTCATGTGTGTAGGGAACATTACCACACTAACTAATAATATACTTCCTCTTCTCTGATAATCTTCATTTACATTCCACCTTACTACCCACTCCATGCAGACCATGGAATTTTTCTTTATCTAAAGCCTCCTCCCTTCCAAAAGAACTAATTTAAATAATATTTTATTTTATTTTTATTATTTTTTTCATGTGGACCATTTTTAAAGTCTTTATTGAATTTATTACAATATTGCTTCTGTTTTTATGTTTTGGTTTTCTGGCCATGAGGCATATGGGATCTTAGCTCCCCAACCAGGGATTGAACCCATACCCCCGGCACTGGAAGGCGAAGTCCCAACCACTGGACCACCAGGGAAGTCCCAAATAATCCATTATTTAATCACAATTGATAGTCCCAACTTCCTTATTTAACTAATTGTATTAGGATTGTGCTTCAACGCTATTAAGACTTTTAGTCCACTTATCCCCATACTTTATTCACATCTGTCAGACTTCTCCTGTCTTGTCTCCCCTCCCTATCCTCTTAGTCTCTACAATCCATCATTTTAAGTTTCCTGTTGCCAATATCCCAGATTCACTTCCCCTTGTTTTGCAAAACTTCCAGCTAGGAAGTTATCTGATTATCTGATTTCTTTATGCCTTTAGGTGACAGCTAGAGCACTGCAAGAAAATTCAAAGCAGGGTAAACGGGTTTCACTATAAATTTTAATCATCAAACTCAAATGTATCCCACGTATGTCAGAAACCTGATCTCATTTTCCAAGTCAGCTTGTTTTTCCACTATATACCACAATGATTCATTTCTCTTCCACTTTCCTTAAGTATCCGGCCCATCTCCACCTTAACACCTTCAACTCTCAGCAGAAAAGTTCCAAAGAGGAAATAGATGCCACCATCTGGAGCTGCCTCAACTTCCCTCCACTACATTTCCAAACATAATTCTAGTTACACCCATTCTGCCTTCCATCTCTCTTCATTTAGTGAAGGAAATGCACTGCCCTGTTTCCATCAAAGACTAATGCCGCTACGTGCACATGGATCACATCCTCAGTCTAGGGTCACACACACATCAGTGATCACACACATCATTTCTCATCTAGCTTTTTTGTTTCTTCCACCAGATGCTCTTTCTGACAGTTTTGAATTACAAATTATAAATTTGTATCTCTATCCTGACATCTCCTCTGCCTTCCAAAAGCCTGTTTTAACTACCCACCTGGGTGTCCCATAGATACGTCACACAGAGCTTCTGATCTTATTCCCTATACCCTCTCCTCCTCCATTTTTCCTCATTTAAGTATATGGATCTACCATCTACCTAGTTGCTCACTCCAAAAGACCGAGAGTCTTTTTTGAGACTTCTCTCCTCCTTAGCCCCTAACTCCCATTAACCTACCCCCAATATATGTTAAATGTATTCTAACCGTCTCTATTAATACCATGCTAAGTAATTTCTCACTGACTCCTACAATAGCTTTTTACTTGCTTTCCACATTCATTATTTTCCTCCTTAAATGATTCTCTGAAAACTAAGATTTAAATAAGATTGTGGAAGCCTTCTACTTTCAATTATGATAGAAAAACTGGAACCAGACTTACTCTCTTGCCATAAATGCATACTAGTCAAAATATAGGAAGCAATTGTTTTTAGATATTGAACAATACGTAACACAATACTGTGACCCCTGACATAAGGACAACAAACTAGGTTAGGCCTACCATAATCCTGGTTTTGTGTCTAGAAACATATTCTGGACCACAGTGTAGGAGAGGAGCATGGTGATCCTGTTGAGTTGGAGATCACAGTTTTACGAGGCTGAGTGGCCAGAATCTTGGGGGAAAATTATAGGAGAGAGGGGAGCTCTTAAGAGAAAGAGCTCTAGAAATCTGAATAAGAGTTTACTCGACTCTGTGGGTTAGAACCAATGAGCCTGGGCAAAAAGAATGAGAGAGCTATAAGCTGAAAACTTCCAGAGCTTCCCCGTGGCTGGGAGACATTCAAGTTCAATGATACAGAGCTGAGATACCTCGAATATTTGTAGTATTCAGTAGAGACTCCAAAAGTCATATTTTACTAGTAATGTTAACCTATCCCCCAAATAAATGCTGCTCTAATCTCACTCTAGTGAAGTAAGAAACAAACCTCACTAATGGAAAGTGCAATGTGTAATGTGAGTATATAACAAAGCTGCCTAACCTCATTTGAGGGGACTAGAAAGGCTTTCCTGGGACATGATTTAAGCTGAAATTTAAATATTGAGTTAGCGTTAGCAAGTTGAAGAGGTAGGAGGACAACTGGACATTCCAGCACACACAAAGGCTTGGAGGCAAAGAGGACTCAGGTGAATTTAAGAACAGAAAGGACAGCATGTCTAGAACATGGGGAGTGATGGGGACACTAGGGAGACTGGCAATGGCTACAGAATTTAAGGTCTCAGAAACAATATTATGGAGTTTATTATTTCATACTGTGCCCTAGTTGCTTCTCTTACTCTTTGGGTGCTAGTGACTCCAGACAACTTCTCCCAGGAATCATGAATGAGACGAAGGAAGAGAGAGAGACAGGACAAAGGGGATATGGAAGAAAGAGGGAAGAAAGCACAAAGGCTGTGGGAGCAGCTTAGACATGGAGGAAATGTTAAGAAGGAAAAAAATAGGCTCTCACTATGTTTCATAATTTTTAAATAATAATAATAATTAAGAGAAAATTAATTGTGACTGGAATATCAAATAAATGAAGGACAATAAATTTTGGCACAAAGAGTGATCTTTCTTAATTTGGTCACATGAACTAAATATTTAAGATGAAAATGATAGAAAGTCATTAAGTAGAAATTGCATGTTGGCACTGATAAGTCATCATCAGGGAGTACCAAGAAAGAGGTTATAGGTTTTCTCTCTTCAAAATATTTTCTCTAACAGAAAATATTACAGTTTGTCAATGTCACGGAACAATAGAAGTGGGACTTATGCTTTACAATGTACACAGCCAATTTTAAGTTCAACACTTCTGGCATGTTTCTTACCATTTTATTTTCCCCAACTGTAAAATTATGTGAACAGGGTAGATGATGGTGGCAAAGAAGTAACCATGTCCATTTTGGAGATTTGAGTTTGAGGTGTCTGAAAGGGACTGGAATATGTGAAAAGGCAAACACTCTTTTGGGATAGATTGAAAACAATATTGTAAAGATGTCTTATTTCCCCAGAATATCATAAATTGTTATGAGACAAAAAAAAAGAACCGTGTTTGGAAACTAGACAAGCCAAATTCTAACATTCATACGAAAAAAAAAGTTGTTTAGGAATAACCAAAAAAAAAAAAATCTGAAAAAGAAGAATGAAAATGAATTAACCTTACCAGTTAACCTTACCAGTTTACAATTAAATGTATTATAAAGCTACATTAATTCAATAATTTTGGTACTGACATAAGAATAGATAGATCAATGGAATGGAATTAGAAATTCAGACATAGACTAAATACATATGGGAATTCAACACATGATGAAAACGGCATTTCTACTCAGTGGTTAGTTATCCAGTATAAGAAATTAAATTCTTGGCAGTGGCAACCACTAGCACCAATGTCCAAGTGGCGGGGGCAGCCCCCAGGGATGGCTGCTGCCAGTGTCCATGTCCCCAGGGTAAGCCTCAGTCGCCCCCGCCCCTCGCCCGCCTCTCCAGGAGACTCTCCAAGACCAGCAGGTCACATCCAACACTAAGAGGCTATATAAATACAATCCTCTTCTGCTCCAGAAGTAGAAGAAAAGTGAATACTGAAGAACAAAATAACTGCCACAACCAAGCCTCTCAAGATAAATGCCACCAAACCTTTCCATGTTACCCAGAAAGGAGATCAAAAGGCATTGTTCTGGATTCCCGTAATAACTTAAAGGGGAACTTTCACAAAGCCCTGAGCCCTTGATGCCCTGCAAATAAAGCAGCAGGATGTCCTCAAATTTCTCGCAGCAGGAACCCACTTAGGTGGCACCAACTTTGATTTCCACATGGAACAATCATCTACAAAAGGAAAAGCGATGGCATCTACCTCATAAATCTCAAGAAAACGGAGGAGAGGCTTCTAGCAGCTTGTCGTGTGACACAGTCTCTCCTCGGCGCTATGCGGACATCGCCATTATCCCGGAACAACAACAAGGGAGCTCACTCGCGGGTCCGCCGTGGCAGACGCTGCTCCGGGGAAGTTCCGCGCATGCCCGGCACCGTCTCCCGAGACCGTCAGCCGGATCTCTACTTCCGCTGAGACGCTGACGAGACAGAAAAGGAAGATCAGGGCGCTGCTGGAAAGGCTGTGACCAAGGAGGAATTTCAGGGTGCTCCAGCTCCCAGACCTCCTGCTACTCCACCCGAGGTCACGTCTGAAGGTGCACGTGCCCTCTGTGCCCACCCAGCAGTTCCCTCCTGAAGACGGAGCCTCAGCCCGGCCGCCATGGACACATCAGGAGACCCCACCGCTCTGGCCACCGAACGGGTAGGAACAACAACTGAGTGGTCTTAAGCTGTTCTCTCACAGACTCTTAAACACAAAATGGAAATAAGATTGACAGAAAATAATTTTTTTAAAACCAACCTACAAACAAACGAAAAAGAAATGTAATTCTTGGTTGACTAACGTTTACAAGCAAAAAAATTACAGCATAGAAGTATTAGATGAAATGATAATATAATTATTTTGTGATTTTGAAAATCACGATCCAAAAACCTAGAATCTACCCAGTGAAGCTAAGTACATTTCATATTAATATTGTTAGTTAATTGTTATGGTTAATAAGTATCAGAAAAACAAGATGGGAGAAATATTCACAACTCATGTAACATTCTAAGAGTTATTTTTAAAATATATACAGACCTTATTTAAATCAATAAGAAAAAACTAAGAACTCAATAGAATATTGGGCAAAGGATGTAAACAGGTTTAGTCCAAGCTCTTAAAGCCCAAGTGGCCCAGTGGACCGGAGTTGTGGGCCAGAAGCCAAGGGAAAAATCGTTTGGATGGAATCAAATTCTGCCCTAGATCAAGCATAGCGAGGGTTGAGGCGAGGCCACTGGGCATTCATTTAGGATGTCACTGTTGACCTTTGACCCAAAAGTTTGGATGGGCTTCCCTGGTGGCGCAGTGGTTAAGAATCCGCCTGCCAATGCAGGGGACACGGGTTTGAGCCCTGGTTCAGGAAGATCCAACATGCCGCAGAGCAGCTAAGCCCGAGCGTCACAACTACTGAGCCTGTGCTCTAGAGCCCGCGAGCCACAACTACTGAGCCCGCACGCCACATCTATTGAAGCCTGTGCGCCTAGAGCCCAGGCTGTGCAACAAGAGAAGCCATGACAATGATAAGCCCCTGCACCACAATGAAGGGTAGCCTCCCTCGCTGCAACTAGAGAAAGCCCACGTGCAACAACGAAGACCCAACACAGCCAAAAATAAAAATAAATAAAATAAATTTATAAAAAAAAAAGTTTGGATGGAGCGTTGGGGAGTAGAGCAGGATTCCAGTGTGCTGATGAGTGTAGCAGAGTTACAGAGGCGGTGGCAGGGGTGTGGATGACTGTCAAGAGTTTCAGAAACATCAGGAAGGAAGGAAAGAGCGGGAGACAAGAGGGAGGCATGGTTACTAGAAGGTTTGGGGTTTTTAATTTTTTTAGGACAGGAATAATTAAGCATTTTTGCAGATTGAACAGAAGGAGTCACTGGAGAAATTTCTGAAAAGAATGGATAATTAATAAAGCAAGAATCTGGAGGAGATGAATAGAAAAACCTTTGAGTTTTAGATAAAGATGAAGATGCTATAACTTTAAAGCTCCCATTATAAGTTAGAGACTAGCAAATCCATGCTTTACCCTAAAGAGATACAACTAAATAAGTGCTCCTGCTGTGTTCCCACAGCACCCCCTCCCCATGGGTTCCCCTCTTTCCCCTTTATCCCTGTGACTGTCTCCAAGCCTGTCTCCCCAGCCCCCTGCATCCCCTATCCAGGGGAGGGCCTGAATATTTGAGAAATGGATGAGAATCTTCAATATGGCTCAAGCCCTTAGCATTTGCCCAGCTTAGGAGGCCAGGTTTTATAAGTAAATGAAGTTTTAAAGGCTCTGGGAGGAGTCAACCAAAATGATGCCGTTTGGGAAAATAGAAACTATGTAAGATTAAAAAAAAATTCTAAAAGACAACCCCGTCATTCCTCCTCCCCCCAATAACCAACAATGAAATAAGGGAGAAATAAGTGAGAAAACAAGGAAATCAGTCTTCAATTTCAGAAAGTTAGTGAAGTCAGATGTTTGGTCCCTCAGGAAATATTTTCCAGATTATTAAAACCATCCCCCTCTATCCCCGTGAGAGGGTTCCTCCTCTTCTTTAGCAGAAGTCTTATAAAGATAATTGCTACAACTTTCCACATGTGATTTCATAACTCCGGAGTCGGTTTAAAGAAGTCTTATGGATCCCATTTATTCTTCAGTTGTATTATTGATTTTTCTGATGGAAAAATAGGCTCAGGAGACACATGAGAGGTGGATATTTGATGATTTATAGTTATCTGTGGTAGTGGATTTGTTTTAACTTTTTATTGCTTTTATTATTATTTTTTCTTGTCTTGGAGTGAAATGGATGGGGAACCAGAGTTGAGCTGAGCAAGCCTCTTTTTCATTCTGCTGTTTGTTAGTGGGTGCACGTGTGTGCACACGTGGGTGTGTGTATGCATCCAGAGGACAGGTTTGATTACTTCTTGCTACCACATTTCTCAAACCAGCCCTTTACTTTCTGAATTTCTGATGTAAGACAGTTGATCAGCATTAAAATATAGAGTTAGCAAAAGCACAATAATAAGAACTATTAGGCCCACTTAAAATTGAAGTGTAGTCATAAAAGGCTGACAAGATCCGTTGAAAAAGGCAACATGATAAAGAGACATGAGAAATAATGAAAAAAAGTGGAAAGCCTGGAAATTCACTTAAAATAAGACAAAATCGCAGTGTAATCAGTGAGGGTTGTTTGAAAGTAACTGCAATCCAGATCAGATCCAATGAAACCTTGGATGCGTCAAGTTCTAAAATGTTTGATATGGTGCATACTTTTATTACCCATTGAAGAAAAATGCCCTATTGTAAACAAACAAGATTTAATTGAATTATAAATAATAATGTTTTCAGTGCTTGATTTTATTTTTTGTTAACTGATTTTACCTTTTCTCTAATATTAACATTTTGAAACTTAAAAACTTTGTTCTCTGTCAATAAATCCATAATCAGTGCTAGATTTTCACACACACAAAAATCATCATATGGTAAGTAATGAACCATTTTAGAAACGGTATGAGTAAAATTTTGAAAACTAAAAAAGTACAGAGTTGAACTCAGGAAAGACAGGTAAATTTCAGGCTCCCGCCCCCATCCCCAGCCAAAAAGGGAGAGAAATCAAAGCAAAGCAATAAACAGGTGCTGATAGCAACATGGCTTGTGGGATTTAGAATGCAAAAGGCTAGAGTTTTAATGATCACGTGGGGAAAAGAGGGCTGGGAAAAAGGTGAGCAGGGAGTGAGAATTAATTATTCTCTAAAGCCCACAGTCTCTAAACACAGCCCCTACTATCTCAACCCTGTATCCAGGAGGAACCTAGTACCTATTAGAGTGATTATTCATTATATTATGTAAGATAAAGCAGCGACAAATATTAAATAAATATTTTCTTTCCAGAGGAGAGGAAAGTAGTTCAATTATATGGTCTTCACAGCAAGGGTAGATCTCAATGTAAGGCCATATTTACCCCATGAAAAAAATGATGAAGTGCTTTCTTTCTTCTTCCTTCTCTTCCTCCCTTCCACCCTTCCTCCTTCCCTTCCTTCCTTCCTTCCATCCATCCATCCATCCTTCCTTCCATTTTTTCATTCTTTCCTTCTTTTTCAGAATAGTACATATCCCTGGTTGAGGATTATAACCCAAACTTAATTCCTGTGTGGCACAAGCTTGAACATAATTAATGATTAAAGTCAAAGGTGAAGATAGTGATGTTATATATTTAGCAACTTAAGGTACAGCAGGAGTGACCTCAGTAGAAGATTAGAAATCAGAAGGAAATTAATATTGAAAACACGACTTAAGAAAACCCTGGTATATGGACATTTCCATAACTCAGGTTCTTTGAGATTCTCTCTCTCTCCCTCTCCCTCTCTCTGTCTCTCTGTCTCTCTCTGTCTCTCTCTCTCTCTCACACACACACACACACACACACACACACACACACACACACACACTTTTTATTCTTACAGTTAAAAACTACACACAACAGAAGAAAACAAACTACTATAGATTATAGTACTATGCATTATAGGGAGGTTTCTGTGACTCCACTCAGTAAGAAAACCCTCTGTCTGCCCAGCAGAGTAGGATCCTGTATATACCATAACCACTTATGGAGGCTTAAGGATGGGTGGGGGGAGGGGGAGGGGCGAGGTGGGCACGGTCTAGAGATATATCTATAAACATAGGCCAGAGCAAAATGAGAGTATTCTCTGGAAAACTGGCTAGACTTGTGGATGGTTCTATTGTGCTACAGTCATATGACACTGCAGTGATGGTCACAATGATCAGTGAAACAAAATCTTCACACTCTCTCTTCATACCTTTGGTGGTTGACAATAGACAAACAGCTACTGCAGCACGTGGAATTCTCACATACTCTTAGAAGAGATGTTGGTTCCTCTGAAAAAGAAATGGTTACAAACTAATCATCAGGGAAATTAAAATCAAAACCAGGATATATCCCCACACATTTGTTAGAATGGCTACCATCAAGAAGATAAGAGAAAATAGGTGCTGGTGAGGACATAGTAAAAAGGGAATATTTATACACTGTTGGTGGGAATGTAAATTAGTCCAACCACTACAAAACATGATATGGAGGTTCCTCAAAACATTAGAAATAGATCTACCATATGACCTAGAATTTCCACTTCTGGGTATATACCCAAAGGAAATAAAAACAGGATGTCAATGAGATGTATACACAATTATGTTTATTGAAGCATTATTCGTAATGGACAAGATATGTAAACTACACAAATGCCCATCAGTGGATGAATGGATAAGAAGTGTGGTACATATACACAGTGTAATATTTTTTAGCCATGAGAAAAGAAGACATCTTTCCATTTGTGACAACATGGATGGACCTTGAGCACATTATGCTAAGTGAGATAAGTGAGGTAGAAAAAGACAAGTACTCTATGATATCACTTATATGTGGAACCTAAAAAAGTGAAAGCTATAAAAAACAGAGTAAAATGGTGGTTACTAGAGGAAGGAGGTGGGGGACAAGAGTGAAGGTGTTTAAGGGCACAAACTTGTAGCAAGTAGCAAATAAGCCATAAGGATCAGTATAACGATATGGACAATAACATTGTACTATAGGAAAAAAAGAAATGGTTACAAGTGAATAATAGATTGGTCAATTAAACATCTCTTTCCAGCTGACTAGTTTTATGAAACACAGTTGCTTTGTAATATTTTGCAGTAGAGGATGTTGTAGCAACCTGGTGTTGTAGCAAACAGTGGAGCTTTTGTAGTTCTCTTGTTACGTGATATTTCTTGGGATGAGTATTGTTGAAGTCATATCATTAGAAGTAATTGATGGAGAATGCATTAACATAATATATACACCCAAAAAATGTCTTCTCATACTTTATATTTGCTGGATGCTGAAGCACCAAAAAGTTGGACTGTTAAAGTTGGAAGTGTCTGCAAACAATGTAGTACATCAGGATTCCTCCCGTAACAGTAAAGTGGTAATGAAGTTCACCCAACAAAATAGTCCAGGCCATATAGCAATGAGTAAAGGAAATATTGTCAGCTAAGCCAGACATTATTTACTGCTTTCTGATTGTGAAATACAGTCATACAATCACCTTGGAAAGATAATTTCATTTCAATTTTTAACATTTAAAAATTTCCAGAGATAAAGCTATCAGCAAGATAATATTAGATACTGAAGACAACTAAAAGAAAAATTTCTATATGTCATTACACATGAACAGAATCCTTCAATACCATTTTACAGGAGGTTTTCAGTGTATTATTTTGAACAACTACTAAAGGTATGGTGGCTGAGATATGACTGCACTTAGGTATATAAATTGTAAGATTGATATGTTTAAAACTGTTCATGGATCAGTACTATTTTAAAGACAACGGTTGCTGGCACTTGGATGGTCACCTTTTATTCATTAGAATTCTCTGTGAAGTCTGATTTTATTACAATAGCTATAAATGGTGATAAAAGGTACAAGTTTTATGTTGCGCTATGGGGTTCCTACTTACACAACTAATGAAAATGACTAAGTCATTCATATAAATAGAGGAGAACTTGGACATGGTGCTCTGACAGATAAAGCTTTATATACAATTATTCACAAAGATTTTGTTTTCAATGAAGAATCACATTTGAGTTCCTTGAATCAAATGGGTTATCATCTATAGAAGTGCTCTCCAGTAGAACTCTCTGTGATGACTAAAATATTCTATATCTGTATTGTCCAGTATGGTAGCTACCAGCCATATGTGGCTCCTGAGCTCTTGAAATGTGGCTAGCATATCCGAGAAACTGACTTTTTAATTTAATTTATTTATGTTTAAATCTGAATTTAAATGGCCACATGTGATTAATGATTACATTATAGGACAGTGCAAGTCCACAGCATTGACCTATACTGGACGTAAAGAATTAGTGAATGCAGGGGTTCCAACTTCATCTGCTCTTGCAGGTGTGGCAATGTGATTAATTAATCACAAAACAATGGTAAGAAAGGTAAAATAGATGATCATTTGTTGATAGAATTAATGGGAATTGAAGATTAAAATGGTGATTTTAATCTTCAATTAGTTGATTTCAATAAGGGAATAGCTGTAATGCATCCCAACATTAAATTTCCAGGGACACCAGTAAAATTTTAATGGAAGCCATTCAACAAGCCTCAATAGTAAAGAAGATATAGCAGGTAATGAACAAACAATTCAAAGCCTTGAGCATCTAGAAAATAAAACAGACCTCTTGGAGAAACTGTACAGATTCTATTATCAAGGATGATCTGACTTCCTTGGACTGGAAAAAATATATAATTTTTAAAACCTCAGGTAAAAAAGGGAGTAACTATTCATCAGTCTAGTGAAGAGACATTTTCTTTATTTGCATGAAGTGAGAGACTTCATTCCTAATATCTTTAAAGATAATTAGGGGCTGCAATTATCTGAAGGAATTTACACTAACACAGTAACTGACATAGAAAACACCAGAGTAATGATAAAGCTGTATCCATGCATGATTGTTGTATTACTTCACACTATCCAGCCTGGCCAATCATAGTTTAAGTATCTCATTGTCCTACAATTAGAAATTGGCCAAGAAATCCAGGTGAAAAAATTTGGATGTTGTCTGGCTGGTGAAAGAATGAAGCATTATTATAAAGTAATTCGGTTTTCTGCTGTAAGTCCTGTCAAAACCCTAAATGATAAAAATATAGGCATATAAGAGGCGTTTCCTTAGTTATTATTTAATTCTTCTTCCCCATAATTTCTTAAATAATTATAGGGTAGAATTCACCACACCAACAAAGACAGCAACATTTCAGGAGTATGTTCTAGTGTATGAATTTATATATAAAATAAATATATACTAATATTTTATTAAAAGTGAAATAGAGGGAAAAACAATAATAGAAACGAAATGAAGGACCTAGGCAGTATGAGAACAGAAATATTTGAAATATAGCAATGAATTTCTACTGGAAAATATATCTGAGGAAATTTCTGAGAAATTAACACAGAACTAAAAGGATGAAAAAATATGAAAGATAGGCTAAGATAAAGATAGGTTACAGATTTTCTTGGAAATGATGCATGCTCATCTAGAGTTCAAGTTTTTTTTAACATCTTTATTGGAGTATAATTGCTTTACAATGGTGTATTAGTTTCTGCTTTATAACAAAGTGAATCAGCTATACATATACATATATCCCCATATCTCCTCCCTCTTCTGTCTCCCTCCCACCCTCCCTATCCCACCCCTCTAGGTGGTCACAAAGCACCGAGCTGATCTCCCTGTACTATGTGGCTGCTTCCCACTAGCTATCTATTTTACATTTGGTAGTATATATAAGTCATGCCACTCTTTCACTTCGTACCAGCTTACCCTTCCCCCTCCCTGTGTCCTCAAGTCCATTCTCTATGTCCGCGTCTTTATTCCTGTCCTGCCCCTAGGTTCTTCAGAACCTTTTTTTTTCTTTTTTAGATTCCATATATATGTGTTAGCATACAGTATTTGCTTTTCTCTTTCTGACTTACTTCACTCTGTATGACAGACTCTAGGTCCATCCACCTCAAATAACTCAATTTCGTTTCTTTTTATGGCTGAGTAATATTCCATTGTATATATGTGCCACATCTTCTTTATCCATTCATCTGTCGATAGACCCTTAGGTTGCTTCCATGTCCTGGCTATTGTAAATAGAGGTGCAATGAACACTGTGGTACATGACTCTTTTTGAATTATGGTTTTCTCAGGGTATATGCCCAGTAGTGGGCTTGCTGGGTCGTATGGTAGTTCTATTTTTAGTTTTTTAAGGAACCTCCATACTGTTCTCCATAGTGGCTGTATCAATTTACATTCCCACCAACAGTGTAAGAGGGTTCCCTTTTCTCCACACCCTCTCCAGCATTTATTGTTTGTAGATTTTTTGATGATGGCCATTCTGACTGGTGTGAGGTGATACCTCATTGCAATTTTGATTTGCATTTCTCTAATGATTAGTGATGTTGAGCATTCTTTCATGTGTTTGTTGACAGTCTGTATATCTTCTTTGGAGAAATGTCTATTTAGGTCTTCTGCCCATTTTTGGATTGGGTTGTTTGTTTTTTTGATATTGAGCTGCATGAGCTGCTTGTAAATTTTGGAGATTAATCCTTTGTCAGTTGCTTCATTTGCAAATATTTTCTCCCATTCTGAGGGTTGTCTTTTCGTCTCGTTTATGGTTTCCTTTGCTGTGCAAAAGCTTTTAAGTTTCATTAGGTCCCATTTGTTTATTTTTGTTTTTATTTCCATTTCTCTAGGAGGTGGGTCAAAAAGGATCTTCCTGTGATTTATGTCACAGAGTATTCTGCCTATGTTTTCCTCTAAGGGTTTGATAGTGTCTGGCCTTACATTTAGGTCTTTAATCCATCTTGAGTTTATTTTTGTGTATGGTGTTAGGGAGTGTTCTAATTTCATTCTTTTGCATGTAGCTGTCCAGTTTTCCCAGCACCACTTATTGAAGAGGCTGTCTTTTCTCCATTGTATATTCTTGCCTCCTTTATCAAAGATAAGGTGACTGTATGTGCGTGGGTTTATCTCTGGGCTTTCTATCCTGTTCCATTGATCTATATTTCTGTTTTTGTGTCAGTACCATACTGTCTTGATGACTGTAGCTTTGTAGTATAGTCTGAAGTCAGGGAGCCTGATTCCTCCAGCTCCGTTTTTCTTTCTCAGGGTTGCTTTGGCTATTCAGGGTCTTTTGTGTCTCCATACAAATTTTGAAATTTTTTGTTCTAGTTCTGTGAAAAATTCCATTGGTAATTTGATAGGGATTGCATTGAATCTGTAGATTGCTTTGGGTAGTATAGTCATTTTCACAATGTTGATTCTTCCAATCCAAGAACATGGTATATCTCTCCATCTGTTTGTATCGTATTTTATTTCTTTCATCAGTGTCTTATAGTTTTCTGCATACAGGTCTTTTGTCTCCTTAGGTAGGTTTATTCCTAGGTATTTTATTCTTTTTGTTGCAATGGTAAATGGGAGTGTTTCCTTAATTTCTCTTTCTGATTTTGCATCATTAGTGTGTAGGAATGCAAGAGATTTCTGTGCATTAATTTTGTATCCTGCTGCTTTACCAAATTCATTGATTAGCTCTAGTAGTTTTCTGGTAGCATCTTTAGGATTCTCTATGTATAGTATCATGTCATCTGCAAACAGTGACAGCTTTAGTTCTTCTTTTCTGATTTGGATTCCTTTTATTTCTTTTTCTTCTCTGATTGCTGTGGCTAAAACTTCCAAAACTATGTTGAATAATAGTGGTGAGAGTGGACAACTTTGTCTTGTTCCTGATCTTAGAGGAAATGGTTTCTGTTTTTCACCACTGGGAACAATGTTGGCTGTGGATTTGTCATATACGGCCTTTATTATGTTGAGGTAGGTTCCCTCTATGCTTACTTTCTGGAGAGTTTTTATCATAAATGGGTGCTGAATTTTGTCAAAAGCTTTTTCTGCATCTAGTGAGATGATCATATGGTTTTTCTCCTTCAATTTGTTAATATGGTTTATCACATTGATTGATTTGTGTATATTGAAGAATCCTTGCATTCCTGGGATAAATCCCATTTGATCATGGTGTATGATCCTTTCAGTGTGCTGTTGGATTCTGTTTGCTAGTATTTTGTTGAGGATTTTTGCATCTATGTTCATCAGTGATATTGGCCTGTAGTTTTGTTTCTTTGTGACATCTTTGTCTGGTTTTGGTATCAGGGTGCTGGTGGCCTCGTAGAATGAGTTTGGGAGTGTTCCTCCCTCTGCTATATTTTGGAAGAGTTTGAGAAGGATAGGTGTTAGGTCTTCTCTAAATGTTTGATAGAATTCGCCTGTGAAGCCATCTGGTCCTGGCCTTGTGTTTGTTGGAAGATTTTTAAGCACAGTTTGATAGAATTCACCACTATACAATTTTTAAGCTGCAGCTCAGAAGAAAAAAATGAAATGAATCAGCATTTTAAAACAAGGAGGAGTTAACTAAATTTATTGTGTCAATCATTTCATGATGAGTCAAACCTTTATGCTGTACCCCTGAAACTCATACAGTGATGTATGTCAATTATATCTCAATAAAACTGGAAAAAAACAGAAGAGGGAATAAGCTACTATGAACAAGAATCAGTAGAAAAAACAAACAGCAAATCTAGACCCTCAGGGACCTAGATATAGTAACAATCAGAAATGGATTATAAAATAAGTTATGAATAAAAGTTTAAGGAAATTAAAATATAAAGCCACCAAAATAAGCAAACAATAAGATTTAAAATAACAAAGTAAATCTGAAGAACAAAGTAAATCAGAAATTCAAAAAAATTCACTGAAACTGAAAGATCTAAAGAGATTATAAGAATTCAGCAAAGAGACACAAAGAGAAGGAAAAAAGAAAAGACAAGTTAGGATATAGGAAGGCTAGAATGAGAAAGAGTAGCATACACCTAATCAGAGTTCTGAAAGGATAAAAATGCAAGAATGGGAAGAAGTAATATTTGAAGAGATAGCAGTTGAGAATTCCCAAAATTGAGGAAAGACATGAATTCTAATGTTCAGAAAGCATTTCAGATCCCAGAACAATAAATAAAAATAAATCCAATTAAAAATTCCAATTCAAGATGTATTAGCTGACTTTGAAACTCCAAAGATAAGAGATTAAAAAAAAAAAAAACCTAGAGAGGAAAGGTAACTTACCTATAATGCAATGTCAGTTAGATTCACTGCAGGTGTCTCAGAAGCAACAATTAAAACCAGAAGATAATAAAGTACTATCTTAATAAGGCTTGGAGAAAAGAACTATCAACTTAGAATTATATACTTGGCAAATTATCTCTCAAGATGAGAAAGAATTCTTCAAACAAAAACAGATTTATTACAACTACACACACTTAAGATGAAATGTTACAGAAAAAAGATTTTAAAAATCTATCTCAAACTAAGTCAGAGATACAAATAGGAATAAAAAGATTAGAAATTTAAAAACATGTGGGTTATCCACAAGTTATCGACCACAATAATGTCTAATTTGTGGGGTTAATAAACAACGAGATAAAACTTGTTTCTGGACAAAGTGTTACACTAGAAAGGAATTGTGTATAGTCATTGAAGCTCTATATGTTAAGTGTATGTTAAGAAGAAGGTAGGCACTGATTATTTTTGACTTTGTAAATTAAACGTGCATTTTTTTTTAGAATACCAATTCAGAGTAAAAATAGAGTAACATTCAAGTTAGTAATGTAGGCAAAAAATGCAATTAAAAAATGCCACTAGAAGTCAAGGAAACAGGAAAGAAATGAAGGTTAAATATATCAGTACAAATACATGTAAATGGATTAACCTTCGCTTCACTCCTACACACAGAGCTGAAAGATAGAGACTGCTGGGTCGTAGGTTGCCTACAGAAGATACATATAAAGCATAAAGACAGAAAGTTGAATATACTTTTCAAGATGACCATGTAAATTCAGATAGTTTCCTTTTGTTTCCTCCTACAAACCATTCAAAAGCAATAAAGAGAATAAAAGCTAAAAATACAAATGCCAGAGTATTTTTTGTAAAATTTGGCAGTAACGAAAATCTTAAACCCCCAGAGTGGTGACAGTACTGGCCAAACAGGAGCCAGAAGAAGAGTAGAAAGCAGGACCTCACATCTGCCAAGCTCAGAAAGTGGTAAAGAACACATCCTGTCCTAAATCCTTTGTCTGCAGCAATTGAAATGTGCTACACGAACTATTTTATGACCTTTCTTTGATTTGATTTTCTTCCAAGATGGAGGAGTCAAGGCTAAATCAGGAACCATATAATGAAGAAGCCTCTTCTCTAGGAAGCAGAGTGGCCTCTCTAGCTGCAGTGGGAAAGCCAGTATTATAAAAATCCTACATTGTTGTCCATGTCCATTGGAGGTCATAAAGAAAATTCTTGCTAACCTGAAACACTTCCCTTCCCTTCCCTCAAAAATGTGAGGTCTTTTGTTTAGAAATTATTAAAAATTTTAAGATGGTGACAGCAGAGCATTAAATTAAGCACAGAGCCCTCTGTGCAAAGGACCTTGTACAAGTGCACAGGGTGTGTGTCCACGAAGCCTGTTTCAATGGAATTCTCTTTCCCAGAAAAAAACTTGCCTCCTTAAAATATGAAATAAGGAAGAATCAGAAGAGGGTTTAATTGGAGATACTACAAGAAAATAGAAGGGAAGAGGAAAACAAATTCACAAAAGCAAAACACCAGAAAACGTTGCCATGAAACACTGGGAAATTGTCAAACTTTCACCATGAAAAATAGAAAACATTAAAAAAAAAGAGAGAGAGAACTTACTGAAGCATTTGCCTCTTTGCAGAAGAGTACTGAAAGAAATGATGAGACATCAGATGATGAGAACTGAATTGGCAGAATGCATGAAAACAGTAAAATAAGACACCATGTGAATCAGTGGTTCTCAAGCGTGGCCATATATTAGAACCACCTGTGGAACTCTAAAGTCATACCAGTGCCCCAAACCTGTGCCCATAGATTTTTCTTTAATTGTTCTGGGGTGGAGCCTGCTCAATGGTATGTTTTAAAATCTTCACAGATCATTGAATGGGCAGCCAGTATTTATAACCACACACAACCAAATGAAAAATTAGAAGGCAGGGAAGAAGACGATATAACAAAAAAATTAGGAGGCAAAGGAGAGAGAAAATGGGAGATGGTGTAAATGCAGCAATTTCCTTATTTTTACTAGCTGAAGAGAAAAATATAAGACTGTAAAATCAATTAGGATAGGTATAACTATATTTTTCAGCACAAATGGAAATAAGAAAGATATTAGATATTAGAGGTAACTAAAATCAGGTAGAGAAAGAAATGAGTTCAGATAAAATGGATTAGTATTTTTAGAAGGAAATTTAGAAATGTATTGACCAAAAATAAAAAAGATAAATTTAATATATAAGTTATAATTATAAAGGTAACCAGTAGTACAGAATATAACACTTCTCAATTTTCAGAAGAAACATACATCAAAAACAAAGAAAACAAAGTGAATAATTTTTTAAGATATACAAACAGAAGATATCAAATAATTTAATAAGACTAAGACTATTCATATCTGTCATATTGATAAATGTAAATTGTTTTAATTCACCTATTAAAATAAAAATAATTGCTCTTTTGATCACATAGAAAGCCCCAACTCTATTTTATACATATATGTACATATATATACACATATATATGTATATATATATATAAAGTGACTTAAGAAATTAAAATTGAAAGGATGCGTAAAGAAAAACTAGGCAGCTACAAACAAAATGAAAATAAAGATTTTTCAATAACAGACAAAAGTTAATGGAGGTGGGAATATATTTAAAATGTGCACAATTTATCTGAAGAATTATAAAAACTCTTCAGAGACTTACGTATCCAGAATGTCTAGAATATTTGAACAAATGGAAATGTTCTACTATGTTCTAGACTATAAAGATACAATTCATAAAGATGCTCATTTTCCCTGAGTAAATAGATAACTTAAATAATAAGATACTAATAAAAAATACCAAAAGGTCTCTGTTCACTCATGGTAAATGGAACCTCCAGATCTGCCCATTGTAGCTACTGGTCACATATACACTCTCTTTGCCCCCACCCCTAAACCCCAAGGATAAAATATAGTCAAAGATCCAATATTTAAAAATACAGACCTTTAATGAAGCCACTATTATCTGAAAAAAAAAGTAAAGCATAGAAGACTAAATAACGATCAACATTGGATAACAAATTTGATTGTTTACCTCCACCTCATAGAGTAGGACAGCTAGGGCATTTTATGACACTCTTTTACTGAGGTTGGGTCAGGTTTCTAAAAACAAGTAAAAATACTAAGATAATTTAGAATTTTAAAAAGTAGGTAAATAGGTACATTAATAGCTTGACATTATTTTATATGCTAGATTATAAAAATTATATTTGTGTGAGGACTTAGAAATCAATAGACTTTACTGTCAAAGGACTGAAGGAAAAAATTAAAGAAAATGATTATAATGTTTAATTTTATATATTGTATTCTTTGATTGATTTTTATGCAAAAATGTTTAGCATAGTTTTAATTTTTTTTTCATTTGTTGGGTTTACACTGGTTTTCCTTATTATTTATGTTGTCTGTTTTAGTCATTTTTCTGTGTACACATTTATTCAGACATTTGCAGAGAGTATTTTTATTCTCATGGAGTAGGGATAGTAAGAGAAAAAACAACTATTTCTCTCCTCACAACACTTACAACCCTAACCACTTTGAGTTAGTGCAGACCCCACAGGTTAAGGGCTCAGTCTCACAAATTGGCCCCCACTTCGGGTGACAATCAAAAGTCCAGGCCTCCAGTATTTCTGACTTTCTTCTGGCTATAAATCAAGGGTTTCCACAATGCCCCCTTTGGGTTTGATAATTTGCTAGAACAGTTCACAGAACTCTGAAAAGTACTTTACTTACTATTACCCATTTATTAAGGGATGCAACTCAGGAGCAAGCACATGGAAGGGGTGCATAGAGCAAGGTATGGGGAGGGGGCAGGAGCTCTGTGTCCTCTCCCCAGCGAGCCACTGTCCTATGTGTTCACCAACCCAGAAGCTCTTTGAACCCCTTCATTTAGGATTTTTATGGAGTTTCCATTACAAAGGAATGATTTGATCAAATCATTGCCCACTGGTGATTAAGTCAATCTCCAGGCCCTTTCCTTTACCTAGAGGTAAGGAGTTGGGGCTGGAAGTTCCAGCTCTCTAATCACGTTGTTGGTTCCTCTGGCAGCTAGTCTCCCAGCTCCAGGAGTCACCTCATTAACATAAATAGGGGTGGATCAAGAGATGATAACAAAAGATGCCTCTCTCACCCTTATGCCTCTCTCACCCTTATCACTCAGGAAAGTCCAAGGGTTTTAGGAGCTCTGTGCCAGGAACAAGAGGCAGAGACCAAATATATATTTCTTATTACGTCAAATATAGTTAAAAAATAAACAAAAGAAGGTATGCCTTCTATATTAAAGGAACGTATAAATTAATGGCAGAGGACGGGATAGTTAGAGAATGGAGACAACAAACATGAAACTATTGACAACAATTTAGAATCCAGAAGGAACTTACTCTTCCATTTAGATTAAAATGCACATGCATTAGAATTTATACATCATTTTTAATTTATTTACTTTAAAAACACATTTAATACAGTCTTTACAGAATACGCTAAAATTTTTTTCTTAGATTAAAAAAATTAATTAGTAAATTTGACTTCTTTTTTCCAGTACCTAAAATGCAATCTGTTAGTTTGTAGGTGGAACTTATTATTTTATTGTGTCATACTCTGACCAACTGTTAATTTATATTAAACCAGGTATATTTATATAAAAAGAGCAAATTATCTTAAAAATGATCAGAAATATTCCCTATTCCTTCCAATAAAATTCCATCCTAGTGCTTTCTGTTAATTGCCCCTGGCTTTGTATAGGACAACAGATGGACTCCATGGCTGAAAGGAAAAATTCATGCATTCTAAAGGAAAGTTTAGTAGAAATTCTCAAAGAAAAGAAAGGTGTAAAAAGGAGTATTTGAAGGCAAAATCATATGCAATTTATACATTATTCTCTGTAGGCCAGACATAAATATTTTTAAAGTACGTAGATAGAAATACAGGTTTCCCTCGCTACACCTAAGTAGTACGTTCCTATGAAAACTTTCATAAGCTGAAAAGGTATAAAGTGAAGAAGCAATTACCTCAGGACACACCTTGCTAACAGATGCACAAAATAAATCACAGATGCTCACAGACAGAGTTCAAAGCTTATGGCTCCTTGACGCTGAGATGCTGCCGAGTGTAGGTCCTGGGGAAGGAGCTTGGCGAGGCCACTCTCACTGCTTGGGGTGCGCTGCCTCTATAAGAGCTTGATTGCAAAACAAATACTAATGCTATTTGCATTTTTCTCCATTTTTCATAAAAATGAAAATCCTCCTTGGATTTCTTTTTGTTAGCTAAAACAAGCACTAATGTAGGTCTTTCATAAAAACGAAATGGAATAAAGTGAACTTTTGAAAAATGGGGAATACCTGTAAATACTTTACAAAACACTTGATAATAGTAGGGAAAGACAATTTTTAAATTTATAGCTTATCTATAGTTCCATGCTTTTTAACTGCATCATATTCTCTTTGTTCTTAGGTTTGATATTCTGTTAAAAAAAAAAAACATATTTGTTGAGCTGCATATTTTTCTCAAGGTTCTTGTTCTATGTTTGAGGAAAAAGGCCCCCCTAGTGTAACCTAACACTTTTGTATTAAAGGATGACTAATTACGTCCTTCTTCTCTTGTTCACACTTTTCGCTAGTCGGATGAAATGTTTTGCAAATTTAGAACATATGCACCATCTGGCTTTGGTGTACATAATTCACACAGTGAAAGGCAGTGTAGTTACATGACTAAAAGGAACCAATTTGAATCCAGAGAGACCTTCTTTTGTCTTAGGCTGTGTGAATATGGACTAATTATTTACCATCTCTGGTTTTCAGTTTCCTCCTCTATAAAGTGAAGACAACCATACCTACAGAGCTGTGATATAGATAAAATGACATAAGTATAGAAAGTTGTTGGCTTAAAAACACTACATACATCTTTTAGAATTGAACAGTCACAAGTAATTGGCTAAATTTTTACCTATGTATAAAGAAAATGTAATCATTAAACAAAATCCGTCCTTTCGAAAAGAGAATTTTTTCCCTAGTCTAATATCTTTTATGAACTGGTAGCAGCTCATACAGTGATGATTAGAGGAGCAAGTGTTGTGGGACACAAAGAAGGGGGATGTCAGTTTGATTGTGGAGACAATAAAAGGCCTGAGGAAATATAGAGATGTTTCAACTAAGAAAGAAAAATAATTTGAAAAATTTACTTAATATACCAAATATTTGATGATGTGGACACCAAATCAATACAAAGGCCATGCAATCATCCATTTTGGCTGCCTATCTATCTATCTAAAATTTTAGGCCCTGCCCCAGCCTCAGGACAGTTCTCCTGGTTCTGGAGGCTCTGGGCAGGCTCCTGGAACTCATAGAAATCCTGCCAGCCCTCATCTGCCACTATTGCCACTCCGACTCCATTTAAACTGTAGAATCCAGAAATAGAATCCAGAAAGCTCTCTAATGAGATTAAGAAAGCATGAGTCCAACGTTCAGATAATTTTATAGTTTTGTGTGTTACTTTTTTTTTTTTTTTTTTGGCCATGCTGCAGGGCTTTGCAGGGTTCCCTGACCAGGGATTGAACCTGGGCCACAGCAGTGAAAGCGCTGAGCCCTAACCACTGCACTGCCAGGGAATTCCCTGGTAGGGTTACTCTTGGTCTCTCTCCTGGAATAGAAGCCACCCTGAAGAGGGAGTTGACAGCCGTGGTCGTTTCTCAAAAGTTTCTGCTTTTATTCAGACAAGGGGCACTCCAAGAAGGCTTGTTTCCTGCATCTGTTGAATCTCAAGTATTTCTTCAGCTTAAATTGTCTTTATACTAACCATGGGGTTAAAGGGAATGTTTCCATACAATGAATTCTATTCCTGTTTTGAGATGTACTTGTGATCCCAGGCCCCCAAATCCCAGATTTGGGGGTCTGGGAAAGTCGATGATCATGTCCATCACCTCAGTTATTAAGGACCCTTCTTTCCTGAGGATTATAGCAGTACTGCCTATGTTGAGGGTCATATGTTGGGTGACCAATGAGTCTGCCTAATATGATCCTTATATATTCTCCCAGCAGAAATGTCTCGTAGGCTCCATAAAACATACAAACTGGGCCAGGCAAAAGAAAGAAAAGTGATTTGCTCAGAATTTGCAGCTATATTGACTATTAGCTATAGCTATATAGACCAGCACTATCTAATAGATACACAATGTGAGGCACATATAGAATTTCAAATTTTCTAGTAGCCACATATTTTAAAAGTAAAAATAAACAAGTAAAATTCATTTTAATAGTGTATTTTATTTAATACAACATATCTAAAATATCATTTCAACATGTAACATATATAAATACCTTATTGAGATATATTAATTCTTTTTTCATATGACATCTTCAAACTCAGGTGTGTATTTTATATTCATATTGCAAGTCAGCTCAGAACAGCCACAGTTCAGCTGATGATTGGTCTCTTGTGGCTTGTGCCTACCATATTGGACAGTAGAAGGGCATGTGATTAATCTGACTTAAGGAAAAATGTGGTTACACAGGGAAAGATATTCTCATTCTAGAATTCATGATTAAATTTTTATTTTATTTTTCATTGACGTATAGTTGATTTACAGTGTTTCACGTGTACAGCAAAGTGATTCAGTTATTTAAGGAATATGTAATCTAGCACACAGTAAGGAATGAGTAATCTAGCACACAATATTTCACCTCTTTAAGATTCAAAATATGACCAGCTAGAGATCCATAGCATTAGGACCAAAGGTCAAATATCAATGTAATTTCCAATTGAAATTGATCAAAAAGGAAAATTCATATCCTAGACCTGAGAAGACTCAAGAAAGGCGCATAGCTGTCTTTCAATATCTGAAGGAGTCTCAGAAGACAACCAACATGAATAAATGCTCTTTGTTCAAAGGAAACTAATATTTTAAATGCATATTGAGAGCTCCTCTGTTGTCATTTGAATCTGACGGCAGAATCTCATTTCTGCTGAGAACTGGCTTCCTATATTTCCATCCTGAGGAGAAGCTTCAATGTACCCAATTCCCTCATTCTGCAATTATAAGTCTTGTGTCTCAGCCTCCTTCTGGAAAGAGCCCCCCACCTAAATGTTAGGAAGTCATTAAGAATTCATCTCCATTCAGTCTTACGAATTTCTGCCAAGATTGCTAACAGAGTGCCAAACAGCCCTTAGTTGCTTGCAGATCGGGGCTGAGCTGAGCAAGCAGGCTTACACTGAATCTTTATTTCCCATTACTGATTCTGAGTGATCTGACTTCCTATCAGATTTAATTTTGATGGCTTCTATTGGTTTTATTAGTGAAAACAGTGGGAAAAATGAATAATAACATATGAAAAAAGTCTACAGTGGAATCACATTACTAACATGGATATTTCATTCCTTAATAGCTGTCCTGGGCACAATGTGCAACTCCCTGTCAGCTGGGTATTGAATTGTTCAATAAATACATGTCTGTCTTTTGTGAAATTAGCTTACTCTACTTCTTTTTTTTTTTTTTTGTAATTGCCTTCAACATCAACATAAATATGGAAGCATATAACATATGGTAGTTTTATTTCTTCATCAATACGAAGATGTGTGATATCAGAGAGAGAAAAATTGAACAGTTTGTGTGTCAGCACAATATAGACAATTAATTGCTATTAAGATATACTAGGGGATAGTTTTTATTATAAGCAATCTCTGTGTTTTCCAGGGTTTTGAAGAATTGTATCTATGACCATGTATTATTCAAAATATAACCATGATATCCTCCGCTCTGCTTTATAAAAATCAAATCATTACTGTCAAGCAGTGTTTGCCCTGTGAGTTTATCAAGCCACATATACCTAATGATAGTTGACCTAAAGGAGTGACAGTGCACTTTATAAAGCTGTTTAGAGTAAAAAATATACAGTTTACTACAAGTGATTACCTGATCTCCTTTTACTTCCTATAAAGTCGCAGCATAAAAGTAGCTTGAATAAATGCCAGAGGTGCGTAGTTTGAGATGACATATACTAAAAATTTTTACTTTTGAGGACTGCAAAAAGTAATGACTATGGAGATGTCTTTTATATTAGGAGAATATCTTTCATTGAGCACTTATATGCTTCTTTTGAATAGTCCCTTTCATCTTATATGTCAAGATAAAAGAAATGAAATATACCTTTCTACCATATCAGACCCCAGAAATTGGATATTAAGTGGCATATATATACATACACATATATATATACACACACACACACACTCTATACTAGTGATTTAAAAAATGGAACAACTAGTTTAAAGTTGCACTTTTCTTGCGGTTCTTTACAAAAGAGAAAAAATAAGTCATTGGATAAAAAATACAAAGCCATTTAAAACACTCAACTAAAAATGGAAACAAAGCCATATATGTATATGTGTATATATTAAAGGAAAAATCTATGCATGTATTATATATACATATATATAATACATAATACCGCCTCTCCTTTAAAGTGGCATAAATGATGCATCACCAGCCAAGCTGGGCACTTCATGTCTTGTAAGGTCACTTTTCATGCAGATTACTCGGAAGATTACTGTTTGCTTCTCTTGTGTGACTTCCATGAAGTCATCATTCAGTAAGCCTGGCTTCCTGGCAAACAACGGAACATTCAGCTTATATGTGGGGAAAGAGACATCTCCAATGAGAAGGGAGGGCAGGGAGTGGGAAAAGTGGCAAGTCTGGCACAAAGGAGCAAAGAACAGTGATTCATAAGGAGGGTGGGAGAGCCAGGCCTGCCACAGTATAGATTCCACAACTGGCACTTACTTGGCGGATGAGCCACTGGGGCACTGACCTTGGCAGCTTTACAGAGATAACCTTTATGGGAAGAGGAACTGTTCTTCAACAATATCTCCAATATGCTGGCCACGAATTTTTTTTCCCCTAAGAGAAAGGGGGCAAGGCATGGAAAAGCATATTGGATTTTTTCATTCCCCATTTACCCTTTGTTGCAGAGGCAACAACATTCATGGTTCATTGTGGAAAATTTCCTATATGCCCTGTGTGTTCTTCATCGTCCTTAAGGACATGTAAAGGACAGTTAATTAGAGGACACAACAACAGTGGCTTTTATTAGTTCACTGCATTTTCCTTTTAATTCAGGGCCATACAATAGCTAGTCCTCACTAGTAACCTTTTGTTTGGGTAATTCTTTTAGTCCATCTCATTCCCAGTGGGGCAGTCTCTACCTAGAATGTTGCCTTCTGTCCTAGTGTCCCCTTCTTTCACCCACAGACCACGTTATAAAAGTGGCTGTGATGGTGGCCCTCTTGCTTCCATTTATGTGACTATTAGTCGCCTGTAATTTGTTATTCTTAGTACTCATGTACTGACAATCAGAGGTGCCAAAGTATAGGGTACCTTGTGTTTGAGAAAAAGAAAGCCCTTGCTTAAGAGAGTTGGAGGGAATTTTATACTCTCACAGTTAGAAGCATGAATTCAGTGGGAGAAAACAAAAAAGAATATCTAACCTTGTCTTTTGATGAATATAGAAATACCAGGAACTGTCTCCATACTGTAAAAAAAGGTATATTTGAAGAGTTTACATGCCTGTGCATGCATAGTAGGCTGAGACTGGTGGTAAGCCCATTCAGAAATTTCAAGTCATAGCTCCTTCGGGAATAATGTGCTATTGTGCCTGCTAGCTCCAGGCCAGAAAGGGCTTTTTCCCTTATAGCTGGCGTCAGGCTTCGTGATGAATCACTTGCCTCTTGATATTTATGCTCTTCTTATTTTGTTGGAGATTACTGGCCATGATCGATGGCTCCACGCAACTGATAAAAGCAGAAAATAGCTGCTCTAGAGTAAAACAACAGGAAGAAAAAGGCCATACTATACTTCTGCCTGAGGTTTGCAGCTAAGCTAGTCAGTTATGCTTGCCCAAGAATGGGAATTTAATTTCCTATTTTGTCCCTCAGATATTATAGTCTTTACTCATAATGACCAGATCATGCTGTAAATAAAGAAAAATAGTGTCTTCTAAACTAGCAAATACTTTTAAGCTAGACTGAATATGGCCCCATTTTGAAAGGGTGTTTTGGATTATAAAAACAGTATCATCTTACATGTTTACTTTCTATATATTGGTACTGCATTATGTACTTTTTAGTATTTATTGATCAGCTACTTATTAGTCATTTGTTTATTGACAGTCTTACATGCTAAACTAAGCCTCAGGAGAATAGGGACAAATCCATCTTGGTCATTACTTATACCCATCACCTACACATATGAGGTGTTCAATAAACATTTTAAATCATTGGATGAATAACTAATATAAAGATGTAAAATGTAGGGTCTCACTATATTATGTACTTTGTTATGAAAAATCAGCCAAATGTATACATTCCTATGAAAATACAAGGAAGAGGTAAGAGTAACAAGATAGGATGTGATATAGAAGTTTGGGGGGGGGAGCATTTACTTTTTTGACTCAGGAGAGATTAGAGCAGGTTACAAGGCAAGGATGGTGTTTGAAGTAGGACTTGAAAACAGAAGAGCAATGGAAAGTTTGAGGGGCTGAGAAGCATCAAAGATATTTGGGTAGAACAGATTGAAGCAGAGGGCTGATTTATGGGAGTTGTTGGAAATCATGCTGGAAAAGACAGATTAGGATCAGTTTGTTAAAAGGTTTGTGTAACAAACTGGAGGATTTAGTTTCCATTTAGTCAGAAAGGGTGTCAGCGAGGCTTTTCAGCGAGTACCATGACCAGAGTGGAAGGTTCCTGCCCCACATGGAAGACTAATCTGAGAGCAATGGGAATGATTTGTTTGCAGTGTGAAGAAGGAACTAAGGAGTCGCATTAGAATGCTATCATTATTGTCTAGAAAGTGGTGAAGGAGGAGCACTTGAACTTGGGAGAGTGATGACTTGGAGGTTATCAACATCAGTTAACAAGCCAGTCATGGCACTGTTACCAAAAATATGAAAAAACAAACGATGAAAAAGTTTGGATGACAAGATGAATTTAGTCCTAATCATGTTAGGTTAGAGGCACTGATCGGCCATGTTTAGAAAGTTTGACAATGCATCTGGAACTTCAGAGTTTAAAATCTTAGTGGTAGAGCAGTGCAGGATAATGGAGAATACCAACATGAGGAGCAGTGGATGGATTAAGCGGATTGGAGGTGAAGGTCATTGGGTCATCGGAGGTAAAAAGGTGAGGTTCTTTAGTGGCAGGTAGTCTGGGGGTAAAGGATGAGCCAGAAGAGAAGACAGATACAAGAGAATTACTTGTTTCCCAGCTCCTGGGATCTGCTTCTAGCTGTTTATCTAGAACTATGATGGGGACTACGAATGAAATATAATACCACTAAATACTTAACTGAGCCTTCACTATGTGCCAAGCATGGTCATAGGCTCTGAAGGGATAGAAAGAAGTATAATTCATAACTTCCTTTCATAAGAGGTTTATAACTTAGCCAGCAAGATGTCATTTATTTAATTACTAATTATTCACAAGTGTGAAGTAAGCCCCTATGTTGTACTAGGTATAGCTACTCTTCTCTCCACTCAGAAGTCTCTCGTCCAGGCTAGATATTTCAGTTCTTTCTACTACTTTTAAAAACATGCTGGCAAACCCTTTTTCCTGCTCCTATTCTCCCTTTAATTTATCAACATTGCCCTTAAAGTGTGCTATCAGAAGAACTGTGCACAGAGGTAAGCTGATCTGCAAAAGTTGGAGTGTGGCCATTATTTCACAATGGTAGAATTCCCTGGATCAGGGTGTTATCTTTCTATTAATGCAAAAGCAAAGACTGCTCTTTTTTTTTGCCATTTTATGAAAATAATATAACATTTTATTATATAAGCAATTTATATTCATTGTAGAAAAATTAGGAATTAGAGATAAGTGGGAAAAAAGAAGGAAAAGATAAAAAGGAATTCCACACTCCCAAACTCCAGTTTTTCCACATGGAATGGTCACTTCTCCATTTAACTCAGTTATTTGTTAACTTCTGTGTCCAGCAGCTACATGACTGCAGGACTGTTTCCACTCCTTTCTGAGATTCCTGGGTGGCTCCTCCTACTGTGCCTTCTTAGTCCATGAGCTGCGACTGTGCCTTTCTTTTCACTTTGCCCCAGGTCTTAGATCTGACCCCTCCTCTCAGATCTAGGCTGCTGCCCTGTGGGCACTGACCTACTGCTTAGAGCTCACTGGTGTTGCAGGGTCATTTCCCTGCATTGAAGAAACTGCCTACAACCCTTTCCTAGGGTCCCATGGCAGTTGCTCTGTCTTCATCAGAGTTTGGCACTGCTGCCACCCTTCTCTAGAATTTCAGTGGATTTCTTGTATACATCACATGCTACCCACATGGCTCTCAGGGTCATATGGTGATGCCCAAGCCATGAGAAAATGTTCTCAATGGAAACTGGCTGTACTCATTGCCATTACACAGGAAACCTCGGTGCCTGATACATGACTCCATTTGTCATTTCTAATTAATGCCAACTGAAACCTAAATCACCTTCTGGGAGACACTGACCTTGGGTTTTTCCTCTGATCACTTTCTTGCCTCAGGGTCTTCCCATTACACTTTGCCTCCACTCCCAGGAAAGCTGCTAGAGGCGTGGGCTCTGACGACCACCTTGATATTTCTGTCTCCCTTATTGGAGAATGTCCATCTCATTGGAGGTCCAGGTGACTCTCTCTCCCTTACTGGTGGGTGGGGCCAGTCACAGGGCACATCAGCATCCTTGATAGTGAGCTCAGAACTATAGTAAACTCTAGATTTATTGTCAGTTCACTCCACCATATCATCACAATACTCAGAGACATAAGAACCTGAAAACCCCATTCAGATAGGAATCATCAGGTAAAAAAGCTGAACATTCTGGAAAGCCAGAGAAACTGATCCCAGGTAGAGCTGTGTACAAGGACTCAAATGATAGCTTCAGGACCTGGATTCTCTCCGAACATCTGAGCTCTGTTTCCTATCGTTTCCACCTTCAGACACTCTCTCATACCAGTGGAAACATGGCTACTGTATAGGTTGAACCAACACCCTCCCAGCCTCAAATTCAAGGAAAAAGAAGCCCTCCTAGCTTCCATCAGAAAGTTAATATTAGGCTCAAGTCACTCCTTTGACAATTCCTGAATTGATCATTATTGTAGGAGAATGAAAGTTACTGATAAATGTAGGCTGGGTCACATGCCAACTCCTAGAGCTGGGGATAGGGGTGGCCCCAGAAGAAACTAGGTCACTTTTGCCAAAAAAAATGATAAATGGATGCTTAATTGCTCAAATCAAACACATATCTACCACAACTTCTACCTGCCATTGTTCCATGGCATACTGGTGAAAATACCATGGAGTGGGATATTGTCAGTCTATACCTGGAAAGGTGCCCCATGTATATACACCTGGAATCCTGAGACAACCTGTAATAGATGCATTTTTATTTATCAATGATGAGCTCATACTAGGTACTGTCTTGTAAAACGGTTTTTATTGTTTTATTTAAGGGGTATATCATGACCATCTTTTCATATGTGTATATATATATATATATATATAATTATATATAAACACTTTTTTGGTTTTATAAGAATCTGTTGAAAAGATTGTCACCATTTATTCAACTGTACCCTTTCCTTATTGTTGAACAGTTGTTTTCTTCTAATTTTAAGTAATTATAAATAGCTCAGCAATAAATATTTGTGTAGCTGTTACTTAGGAACATATTCTTTATTGCCTCCTTAAAATGAACTACTAGAAGTGGAAATTTGTGACTAGGGTATACAATTTTTTAAGGCTCTTGTTACATATTGATAATGTGGTGTTATTCTCTCTCTGTCTCTCTCTCTCTCTCTCATACACACACATACATGCACGCACACACATATTCATATTACACTGTTAGTTCATACTAAATTTGAGATCACTATTGCTTTTTCACACATATAAACTGCTGCTAAATTAAGTATTCTCATTTGAGTACAAAAGCAATCTATAAGCCTCAATTTCTTAAGACTTTATTTCAAATCCTGTTTCTGCACTATGTCCAATCCAGCTTTGTGTTATCTGTAAATTACATAAGTAGGCCTTCAATATCTTCATCCAAGTCTCTGGTAAAAAGTCTGAACTGTGCAAAGCCAAGGTCTTGTTGCAGTCTACTAAAGTCTCCTTACATGTCGACATCAAATTACTGGAACTTTAGAATCTTTGAATTTAGAGTAAGAAATCAGCCCAGAGTAAAATAGCTCAAGTGCTTATTTTTTTTTAACCAGTTAGGAAACAGACCCAAAGAAATTTACTAATGTTTACAAGGTCACACAGGTAGAATGATAAAGATACATACTGTTATTGTTGTTCATATTTATTTCCACTCTTTTTCCTCCCTACTTGCCAATTGTTTTATCCAAAATTATATCATTGGAGGATTCATTACACACATCACTGAAATCAAGAAAATTATATCAGTGACATTTTCCTCTTAACCCATTAGCAGAAATGAAGTCAGTGTGACATGCCTTGTTTTTTAGTGTTCCATTTATTAATTCAACCTATATTTTCTCACTGTGCTAAGGAAAGTATATATACTCCCCTTCGTAGCTTGAAGATCATTCTCCCTTGTGAACATTGGAAACAAAATTAATTGGTTGGGATCTTGGTGCCCAACACCTTTTCACTTGAGGAGGCAGGAAACTGTGTCATGGAGAAATAAAATGACCTGCCAAAGAGTAATGTTGAGTCAGTTGCCTTTTCTTTGTCATCTGTGAACATTACATCATACAGCCTGAGACTATTTCTCTTTCTTTTTATTTGGAACACATCTTTAAAGTTCTTTATATTGTGTATAGAATATTTGAGCCTCGTCTTGTTCAGTAAGGGCTTTAGTCTTCCTGATACTACTCATACAAGTTCACGTTAATCTTCTGGCTTAGTCTTGGTCATGTCCCCACATTCCACAGCTTGTCCTAGTCCCTTTTAGAAGGTGTCTTTAGTTGCCTCCTTCCTTACAATTTTAGAGCATTTTCAATGATTACTTAGTTAAGATTCTTTCCCTCCAGACAATTCCAGCTTGCCCCTATTATCACAAAGCCCATCCCTTTAAAACGGTATGTTTTTGCCCTAAGCTTTTAAAATATCTTTTCTAAAGCTTAAGTAGAACCTTCCATTCCCACACCTTACTGTTACTTTGTAGTAATTGCTGTTACCAAGTCTTGTGTAGCACTGTAGCTTCTACCCAAATTGTTGCCATTTCCACATTGTCAATTTGTCCTTCAGTGATGATTAAGATTAGGTATAGAGTCTTTCTTCCTCTGAGTGGACTACAGTTGTCTGGAGGATTCTTTTCCATGTCCAGTGTTTCCCAGCAATGCCTGTGATGGGGTGTGTAAGTCTGTCTAAGTCCGCAGTTCAGTATTGCAAATCCCCCTGGCTGCTGACATAACACACATTCTCCACAATCTGATTTATTGGTAATAAAGATGGTGTGTCTATATATTTTTCCCTTTCTATTTGTGTTGTCTGTCTAGCTCTTCTCTCTGTTAGTTCAGGCAGGGAAAAATGGATGTTAATGCTTGAGTTCCACCAAACCCAACACCTGGGAACCATGTCTGGAAACATTGAATACAACTCCAATGCCTGTGGTAAAAGCATGTTAGCCTCCCACTACGAAGTTCCTTAAAGATAGCTCTGAGGGACCGTGTGGCAGTAAAATGAGGAAAGTTCTGTTTGATGGAGAGTAGAGGAAAAGAAGCTAGCAAAAGAAATAGAAAAAGAAGATATAGATGGAAAGTGAGAGATGATACAGGAATTTACAGATATAGAAATCACACAAGTTCCCCAAATAGCTTCAGATGTGTTATATATTGTGCATGTGGTGATTTTGATGGTAAAAATAAGAGAGATCAAAAGGTAGGCAGAAAGGCTATTAGGACAATAAACGCTGTAATCTTTTTTTTTTTTTAAGATTTTTTTTTTTTGATGTGGACCATTTTTAAAGTCTTTATTGAATTTGTTACAATATTGCTTCTGTTTTATGTTTTGGTTTTTTGGCGGCAAGGCATGTGGGATCTTAGCTCCCTGACCAGGGACTGAACCTGCATCCCCTGCATTGGAAGGTGAAGACTTAACCACTGGACCTCCAGGGAAGTCCCTAATCATTTTTTTAAGATAAAGGATATTGAAAGAAAGAGTCCATGAAAGAGACTGAAAATGTTAGAAAGGAAGTATTTCTGTGTGTGTTTGGAGAGAGAGAGAGAGAGAGAAAGAGAAAGGGGAGAATCTTATATCAGTGTTTCTTAAAGTAATTTTAAAATTCAGATTCTTCAATAAGCTCAGGGATCTGTATCTTAATACCTGGTGATTTCTAAGCACACTAAAGATTAAGAACTATTATCTAAGCACATAGAAAAGGGATGGAATTTAGTGTTTACTGGCAAGAGATCAGCTTTAGATAAGAGGTAAATCTCCTCTGACACTAGCTGGAATGATGTGAAGATAGAAATATGTTTAGTATATGGTAAAGTAAAAACGGTATATAAAAAGAAAGGCAAAAAAACTGTGTTACTTAATGTTGCATGGTTTTTCACTTCTATTATTCGTTTAAGGAGAGGAATAATTTTCTCTGTGTATTAGTCTATGTGCTGGGTACTTTACTTTTGTTCTGTGACTTAATCTTCAACAGTCACTCTATATAGTAGACATGATTGTCTCTCTTTTTTTCTTGAAAAAACTAAGGCTCATAGAAATTGAGTAACTTGTCAGGATGACACCCAGGTACTGGTAGAATCAGGGTGTGGTCTCAGGTGAATCTGTCTCCAAATCTCCAGCTTCTTTAGCATAGGGTAAGGGTTATCAAATTTTTTCTGTAAAAGGCCAGGGAGTAAAGATTTAAAGTTTTGTGGACAGCTACTCAGCTCTGCCACTGAGTGCAAAAGCAGCCACAGATAATAAATGTAAATTGTAGGCATACCTGGTTCCAGAAAAGCTTCATTTGTGGACACTGAAATTTGAATTTCATGTAATTTGCATTTATAACAAAATATTTTTCTTCTTTTGATATTTTTTTCAACCATTTAAAAATGTAGAAACCATCTCCACCTTGCGGACTGTACAAAAACAGATGGTGGGCCAGATTTGGCCCACGAGCCATAGTTTGGCTTGTCAGCTCCTGGCCTAGGGCTCTGGCTATCAAGTTCATGCTCTCCAGCATCCTTCCAGATGTAGGAACTGAGATTATCCAATCAGAGTAAAAACTAGTGTTTCTACCAGTATGAAGTAAAAGTCTGAAATAATCATTGTTTTTCAGAGGAAAAACATAATTCTCCGTTAGTTTCTATATAATTTTGCATCTTTCGATCTTGGACCAAAAAAGGAAAAAGCGGACTATAATGGGGATTATGTTGCCTATCATCTATTTGTTTTTCCAGATTTATTTTCCATACTGCTCTGAGACCGAGGAGGCTGGTCTGAATGGATTCCTCCTTATTCTCTGGTTTTGGTTGGGGTTGGTCAACTGGGAGCACCAGTAGGGAATGAAAGGGAAGGAGGAAAGTCCAGTTAGGGTCTTTCTTCATCTGCTCCCTCCCTAAAAGGTCCATGTAGGTAGGATGCTGACTCTAAGGTTTCAGGTCCTTTTCAAGCATCCCTCTTTGCAGGTTCCAGGAAACACTTTCTTCCTCTCTACTTCCAGTCTAGAAGGAGTGCCTGTGTCCTGCGCTACTAGCCCTGGGGTGCTGCACTATCCCTCAGATTTTTCCACATCTTTCTCACACCTTTGTCTCCAGTCCTTTTATTGATCTCTTCCCATGTTACACAGTTTGACTGTGCCCTGTTCCTTGTGAGGACCCTGTCTAATACAAAGAATGTGGTTGCTTGTAGCAATATCTGTTTAAGAGGCTTCTGCAGAGTGTCATCCTCTGCAGGAAAAAAAAAAACAAACAACATTCTTTCCTTTGTGCCCACACTGTACCCTGTAATATATTTTTAACAGCTTTACTGAAGTTTAATTGACATACAATAAACTGCACATATTTAAAGTGCCCATTTTAATAAGTTTTGATATATATGTGTACCCATGAAATCAACATCAGAATCAGGATAATGAGTATATTCATCACACCTAAAATTTCCTTGTGCCCTTTTGTGATCTCTCCCTATTGCCCTACCTCCTCCGTTTGGCCGCATCCCCAAGCAATCACTGATCTACTTTCTGTTGTTAAAGATTAATTTACACTTTTAAGAATTATATATATCTGGAGAATCATTTCAGTACAAACTCCATTTTTTTTTTGGTCTGGCCTCTTGGCATAATTATTTCTTATAGTATATTCAGTTATTATATTACTAAGTGTTTATTGCCTGTACATTCCAGCATATCCATTTGCCTCTGTTTAGACTTCAAGTTCTTCAAGGTATGCTACACTTGTCATTGTATCCCTAGAACCTAGCACAGTACTTGACATAGAAAAGATACTCAGTAATTATGGAAGGAAGGAAAGAAGGGAAGTGTGGGATGGCAAGTAGCCTCCATCCCCTGAGAGCTAATTGCTTCTCTAGCAATGAAATTTCTTAAGTACCTCTGTGGACAGTGTTTAATGATCTGTTTGCAGTTGAGGGCTGTCAGTAGAACTGGCCCTCAGTCAGGATATGAAGCAGATGAATTTCTTGCTCTTTTACATGGGATCTATTGTCCTGCACCTCATCCTTCCTTCCTCTCACCTCCTCTGCAGGATCCAGAAATCTACCTGCCAGATGTATATAAATGATGCACCAATTTCTCACCACCCAGGCCAGCAGAGGAGCGAGGAGGGGTGGAGAGGGGATTCCGGGGGAGGAGTGATACGGTTAGACAGAGTGGGATTCCAGAGCTGAAGGAGAAATAGTCTTGCATGTGTGCGTGGGGTAAGGGTGTAGATCACATACTCCCATACAGGTACTTCCCCGAGAGAAATGAACAGGAAATGTACGTTCATAGTTTTTTTCTCTATCATTTTGGGCTAAATCTGTGGAGTCTGAAGGACTGTGGTAGCCTTTATTGAGAGCTAAATAGTATGATTCCTTCCCTTTAGGTTTCTGAACTACGAGACAATGAGATTGATTCCGCAGGAAAGCACAGGCCTTGAGAAATCAGCTTTGGCTTCAGGCTACAGTGAGTACACGAATTGGTTTGGTTAATGGGCTGAAAATCCTGTGATAGAACCCTCTCCCCTCTTTCAGATCCATGATGTCTATAGATCTTAGCCCATTTAAGTTTGGTGTAGCCTGGAAAAGTCCTCCTCCTCTATGTTCTCTTCTCCCATGGGTTTATTAACATCTATTAAAATCGTGTCTTTATTCTGGGACAGAGATGGACAATAAGAGTCCTATAGGATTAAAAAAGGTAAGAAATTCCACTGCCTCTTCCATCTCCTCTAGATGCTCTGTGGTCTTCTGTCTTCAGCCCTTTAACAGAGTTGAGACTGATTATATACACTTTAGTGTGACCAAGTTCTATAGATAAGCCCAGGTTTGCTGAGCCAGCAGCCAGCTTACTCCCAAGGGATCCTGGTGCTGAAGGAATATGAGTAACTGAAATCCCAGGCTATAGATTTCAAGAGTGTTGCCTCCAATTCTTGACAATTGCATAGATATAACAATTTATATAAGAACTAAATAGATTTGTGGGTTACCCTGTAAACTTAACCACCATGTATAACACGTAGAAATTTTCTTCTATTCCTGCTTTGTTAAGAGATTTCTTTAAAAATCAGGAATGGATAGTGCCTTTTTTCGAATGCTTTTTCTGAGTCCTATCGAGATGATCATATTACTTTCTCTTTTGGTTGTTGATATGGGGAATAATGTTGATGAATTTTTGAACGTTAAATCAACCTTGCATTTCTGGAATAAACTCCACTTGGTCATCACGTATTATCCTTAGTTTTTGTTTTATCTGATTTTTTATTACTTTGCTGAGGATTTTTTCAGGTATGTTCATGAGGGATACCTTCTGTGATTTCTCTTCTGTTATGTTTTTGTCTGTTTTTGGTATCAGAGTAATGCTGGCCTCATTTAGAAGAGTTGGGAAGCATTCACTCATTATCAATTTTCTGGAAGAGTTTATGTAGAATGGTAATTCTTCCTTCAATGTTTGGGAAAATTCACCAGTGAAGCCATCTGTGCCGGAGTTTTCTTTGTGGGAAGGTTTGTAACAACAAACTCAATTTCTTTGATAGCCGTAGAGAGGCTACTCAGAATATCCAAGCTTATTTTCGAGGGATCTTTGTTAGTTTGTGTCTTTCAAGTTATCTCTCCACTTTATCCAAGTTGTTTAACTTATTGGTATAAACTTGTCTATCCTTACTATCCTTTTAATATCTTTAGAATCTGCAGTGATGTCATTTCGCTCCTTCCCAATGTTGATAATTCATGTTATCTCACATTTTTCCCTTATAAGTCTGGCTAGAAGTTTATCAAGTTTATTAAAGTTCTCAAAAAACCAGCTCTTGATATCACTGATATTCTCTATTACTTTTTTCCCGATTTTATTAACATATACACTGACATTTATTATTTCCTTCCTTTGGCTCACTCTGTTTAACTTGCTCCTCCGTTCTAGTTTTTTAAATTGGAAGCTGAGGTCTTTAAGACCTTTTCACTTTTCTAATATAGACAGTTAGTACTATAAATTTTCTTCTAAGTTCTGCTTTAGAGGAAGCCCACAGATTATTTTTTGGGGGGGGCCTTCAAGTTTTTATTGATCATAACTTATTTTTTCGTTCATCTGCAGAAAATAATTTTTGAATGCCTCCTACTTAGCTGTCACTGCCCTAGACACTTTCATAGGCCTTTCACCTTCATCCTCACAACAGCCCTGTGAGGTAGGAATTGGCCCCATTTTACAGAGTTCATAACAGGTAGGAGATTATTGCTTCAAATACTTCTATTTGCCCCATGTTTTCAGGGACTAGAGGTTCTTATTGAGTCATTTGGTCAAGAGCTCTCACTGGTCAGGGGTTCCTATAGGTTGCTCTAAGATTCAAAGAATCAAACTACTAGAATTTTCCTGCGACAGGAGTGATGGGGTCGGTGGGATAAGAGTGAAGGAACTAGAGGCAGTAGTCTCTCCCTTTGTAGCACCATTTGAGTTTGCTTTGGTCACGTGTGCACAGCGGGGGGAGGGGACAGTGGGAGAGGAGGGAAAGTGATTATAAGTCTTCTGGCTTCTTCAGGATGAGCTTCCTCACAAGCGCTGTAATCTGGGACCCGATCTCCTCCACCGACAGGGTTGGGTCCCAAGCGCCCTACCACCTTTCCAACTGGGGCCACTAGGTACTTACAGAGGTTGCCGGTGGGCTCCTTCCCAGAAGTCTGGGTCAGGTACTTGAAGGCAGGGTGGGCACCAGTGCCGATGACTGCGATCTTGCTAAACATGGGGAAAGAGACACTGTAGGTGCGGCGGGCAAAGCTCTCCCTCTCCTTTTAATGTCAGGCGCCTGTTGGCCAAATTGGCCAAACTGGTTGCAGAGGAACGCAAGCACGTTGAAATGATGGGACCCCAGGTCCCGCTGTAGCTGCTGCAGGGCCTGGTGGCGCTGGTCTGTAAAGCCTCACTCGCTAGCCATTTTCCCCACCAGGGACACCGAGCCGCGGTGCTTCTCCAGCGACACCGTCTTGCCCCGGATGCTGACCGCCTTGAAGTCGTAGAAGTCCTGGTCCCGCTGCGCGCAGGTGGCAGCCGCCCCGAGCAGCCACACCGCAGCCAGTGCCGCCACCTGACTCGCTCCCGAGCAGGTGGCGTGGCAAGGGCAAAGGCGGGGCGCGGCCCACAAATTTTTATATGTTGTATTTTTGTTTTAATCAGATCAAAATTTCTAATTTCTCTTTTGATTTCTTGTGACCCATAGGTTATATCGAGGTGTGTTATTTACTTTCCAAATATTTGGAGATTTTTTCCCAAATATTTCTATTATGGAATACTTATTTCCTGCTACTGTGGTCAGAAAACATACTTGTATGATTTGAATTTTTTGAATTTATTGAAATATTTAGTATGACTTGGAATATGGTCTACCTTGGAAGTGTAATGTGTGCATGAAGATAAGAATTTTGTATTCTGTTGCTGGGTATAATGTTCTATAAATGTGAATTATGCCAGTTGGTTAATAATGATGTTCAAATTTTCTATATCCTTATTGATCTTTTCTCTACTTGTTCTATCAATTATTGAAAGATATTGAACTCTTCTACTGTTGTGGCTTTGTCTATTTCTCATTGTAGTTTTGTCAGTTTTCATTTCATGTAGTTTGAAGTTCTCTTATTATGTGTATAAATGTCTAGGATTATTATGCCCTCTTGATGAATTGACCTACTTATCATTAGGAAATGACCTTCTTTATATCTGATAGTATTCTTTGTTCTGAAATCTACTTTTTCTGATATTGATATAAAGATTTCAGCTTTCTTTTGATTGCTGTTAACATGGTATATCTTTTACCATCCTCATACCTGTAACCTATTTGTGTCTTTATATTTGAAGTGAATTTCTTATAGGCAGCATATTGTTGTGTCTTGTTTATTTATCCAGCTGGAAAACCTCTGCCTATTAATTGGGGTGTTTAGACCATTTACATATTTTGTGTTTGTTCATATGGTTTGGTTTAAATCTATCATTTTGCTGCTTAATTTCTCCCACCAGTTCTTTACTCCCTTTTCCAAAATTTTCTGGCTTCTTTGGGATTAACAGAACACTTTTAGTGATTTAATTTTAATTCATTTGTTGGCTGAATGGCTGTAAATCTTTGTTCTGCTATTTTAGTGGATGCTTTAAAGATTATAGTATACATCTTTAGCTCATTACACTCTCCCTTCAAATGATATTATACCATTTAATCAATAGTATACTAACTTTATAGTGTGCTTCCATTTCTTCTGTGTCAGCCTTTGAACTAACATGGACATACATTTTACTTTTGCATTTATTATAAACCCCATGATACATGGTTTCTACTTTTGTTTAAACAGTTAGTATCTTTTTTTTTTGAATTTTTGAATATTATTTTATTTATTTTTTTATACAGCAGGCTCTTATTAGTTTTCTATTTTATACATATTAGTGTATATATATCAATCCCAATCTCCCAATTCATCCCACCACCACCACCCCCGCCACTTTCCCCCCTTGGTGTCCATACGTTTGTTCTCTACATCTGTGTCTCTATTTCTGCCCTGCAAACGGGTTCATCTGTACCATTTTTCTAGGTTCCACATATATGCGTTAATATATGATATTTGTTTTTCTCTTTCTGACTTACTTCACTCTGTATGACAGTCTCTAGATCCATCCACGTCTCTACAAATGACCCAATTTCGTTCCTTTTTATGGCTGAGTAATATTCCATTGTGTATATGTACCACATCTTCTTTATCCATTCATCTGTCGATGGGCATTTAGGTTGCTTCCATGACCTGGCTATTGTAAATAGTGCTGCAATGAACATTGGGGTGCATGTGTCTTTTTGAATTATGGTTTTCTCTGGGTATACGCCCAGTAGTGGGATTGCTGGGTCATATGGTAATTCTATTTTTAGTTTTTTAAGGAACCTCCATACTGTTCTCCATAGTGGCTGTTATCAATTTACATTCCCACCAACAGTGCAGGAGTGTTCCCTTTTCTCCACACCCTCTCCAGCATTTTTTGTTTGTAGATTTTCTGATGATGCCCATTCTAACTGGTGTGAGGGGATACCTCACTGTAGTTTTGATTTGCATTTCTCTAATAATTAGTGATGTTGAGCAGCTTTTCATGTGCTTCTCGGCCACCTGTATGTCTTCTTTGGAGAAATGTCTATTTAGGTCTTCTGCCCATTTTTTGATTGCGTTGCTTGTTTTTTTAATATTGAGCTGCATGAGCTGTTTGTATATTTTGGAGATTTAATCCTTTGTCCATTGATTCATTTGCAAATATTTTCTCCCTAAACAATTAGTATCTTTTAAAGAGCTTTACATAATAGCACAAAGCTCCTTCATGTTTTACCCATGTAGCTATGTATTTTCTGGTGGTCTTCATTCCTTGTGTGGATCAGATTTCCTTCTGGCATCATTTTGTTCAGCCTGAAGGTCTTTCTTTAACATGTCTTGGAGTGCAGGTGTGTGATGAATTCTTTCAACCTCTATATATCTGAAAGTCTTTATTTTGCCTTTGTTCTTGAAAGATATGTTCTAAGTTTTTTCTTTCAGTGTAATGAAGATATTGCTCTACTATCTTTTCTCTTGCATTGTTTCTGGTGACAAGTTTGATGTAGTCCTTATCTCTGTTCCTCTTACATAGTGTGCCATTTTTTCTTTGACTGCTTTTAAGTTTTTTTGCTTGTTTGTTTCTCACAGGTTTTGAGCCATTTAATTACAATGTGACTTGAGGTAGTTTTCTTCATGCATATCATACCTCAGACTTATTGAGGTATGATATGCAGTTATAATTCTCATCAAATTTGGAATGTTTTTAAGCATTATGTCTTCAAAAATTATTCAGTCCCATCCTCCAACTCCTCTCCTTCTGTGACTTCAATTACATGTGTATTAGGCTGCTTAAAACTGCCCCACAGCTCACTGATGCTTTTCCACTTCTTTTTTGATTCCCTTTGCTCTATGTATTTCATTTCTGATAGATTCTGTTGCCATGTTTTCAGTATATTAATTTTTCTTTTTGCCATTTATTCCATCTAGTGTTTTTATTTTAGTCTCTAGAATTTTTATTAAGGTCTTTAAATTTTTAAAATACCTTCCATGTCTCTACATACGTTTTTGAATACATGGACTACAGTTTAATTGTTTTAGTGTTCCTGTTTGATAATTCTAACATATGTATTGGTTCTGGGTTGGTCCTACTCAATTGAATTACTTCTTCTTTACGAGTCATATTTTCTTGCTTCTTTGCATGTCTGATAATTTTTGATTGACATTGTGAATTTCACCAGGCATTGTGAATTTTACTCTGTTGGGTACAGTTTATGTCTATTTTTATAAATATTATTGAGCTTTGTTCTGTGATGTAGTTACATTTCTTAAGAAATTGATTATTTCAGGTGTTACTTTTAAGATTTGTTAGGTACCAGAGCAGTGCTTATTTTTAAGCTAATCATTTTCCATTACTGAGGTTAAAAAAACTTGTGTGTACTCTACTACTGTCCCTCCGTTTTTGAGGGTTATTCAGTTTGGGTGCTGGCAACAGGCACTATTCCCTGCCTTGTGTGAGCATTGGGCATTGTTACCCTTAATTATTTTGGGTGGTTCTTTCCCAAGCCTCATGTAGTTTCCTCAGTGCATGCATATGCATCAGTACACAGGTGAATACTTACAGGGGTCACTTACAGATCTTCAGGTATTATGATATTCTCTCTGTGTGCAGTTTCTCCTTTTGCTACTCTTTCCTGAGAACTCCAGATGCTTTTGTCTCTTCGGAGTGTCAGTTCCATCTTCTCAGCTCAGGGAGTCTCCAGTCTCCACCTGGTTTCTTCCTTCCTGTACTATACTCTGCAAACTCTCTCATGACAGTCATAGGGCTTGTCTCTTTGTTTCCCATCTCTTAGTGATCGCTGTCTTTTGTTGCCTGATGTCAGTACCTTGCAAGTCATTGTCTCGTATATTTTCAGTTTTTTTGTTGTTTCAGATAGGAGGATAGATCTTGTCCCTGTTTCTCCATCTTGGGTGGAAGCAGAAGTCTATACTTTTTAAAAAGGGAAAATATATTAACAATTTCAAACAACTGACTAGGGATCAATTTTGAAGCATCAACGGTTTTTAAGTCAGGTATTGGCTGTATAATCATCTCTTTCATTCAGAATTAGAAAAAATAAGAAAACTAAGATAACTTTCACTGTATTGTGCAATAAGAATTGTTTATAATGAGACCCTAAGATACCTAAAATAAGCTGAAATATCTTTTTTTTTTAATACAGATTTATTTAATTTATTTATTTACTTGTTTTTGGTTGTGTCGGGTCTTTGTTGCCACGGACGGGCTTTTCTCTAGTTGTGGTGAGCAGGGGCTACTCTTTGTTGTGGTGTGCGAGCTTCTTATTGCAGTGGCTTCTCTTGTTGCGGAGCAAGGGCTCTAGGTGCGTGGGCTTCGGTACTTGTGGCACGTGGGCTTCAGTAGTTGTGGCTCACGGGCTCTAGTGTGCAGGCTCAGTAGTTGTGGTGCACAGGATTAGTTGCTCTGTGGCATGTGGGATCTTTGCGGACCAGGGCGCGAACCCGTGTCCTCTTCATTGGCAGGCGGATTCTCAACCACTGCGCCACCAGGGAAGCCCTGAAATATCTTTTGAGACATCAAAAACATGTTAGACTATTTTGGCAGAGCTTTACAGTTCCAAATTATCTTGCATTCTAATAAATAGCTCTTATGTATATGGTAACTCTCACGTAAAGAGAATACTTGTATCATTTTTCATCTATTTAGGATAAAGTCCAGGACTGATTGTCCTAAAGGTCTTAATCATTTTATACTGTTTTCTAACAAGTTTATTTTCTCTTCACTCTCTGCCTCTCCTGAGTGGTTTTTATTAGCATTGATGGTGAAAGTAAAGATCATAGTATTGAGTTTTAGATTTCCAGTTTCTTGCCTTTTTTCTTTCTTAGACTTTTTTGCTAGAGTATATTTTTAATGTACTACTTCTTTCTAAATGTTTTCCTAAAATATTAATAAATTATATGCTACAATGTTAATATCAGTATGCAAAGAGATATTTTGTGTTTGGAAATGATAAGGTAGTTTATTAAATGGTATTCATTTTTACAAGATTTTATACATGCTTATATATATGTGTATATATATATGTATATTTTGCACCTGTCTATAGGAAGAATCATTATGTTGCTAAGCAACAATGACTGACTAGCTATAGATACATAGAATCCCAGTGGACATTAGTTTTTGCCTGTATTTTAGCTTTTGAAGGCAAGATAAAGTGTTTCCTCTTTAATAAAAGCAGCTTGTAGCAACAACATAAGTAAGTCAAGGAGAGATGCAGAGAAATTGGTAACATAAATATCTAAAACAACCAAATTTACCGTTCAAAATATAAGACAAATGTTTATGTGGCCTTCTACATAAGTCAGTGATGAGCAATCCATAGCCGCCCTGTGCAAAGAGACAGCCATTGATTGAATTTCAAGGTGAATATTTAGGCTACTGTCTCCGTGTTGCTACTTTGCAAATATGCTCATCGATTAACATTCATCACTAAACACGATGACAACGTTCTCACTGATGATCTTTCATTCTTTTGGAAGTAAGTAATCTAAATTGTAAAAAATGCGTATTGTCTCCTTGTGGAGTGCTGTAAGGGTATATGCATTTTGGATAAATGAAAAGAAATTAATCATCTTAACATTTTAATTTCTTTTGTAGATTAGTGTTTATGCAAAAATAGTTGCCTACTATTGACACTTGTGATTTTACTTAATACCGCAGATACCACCTAATCATCCAAACCTAATTGTGTACTGTACAATTTCATTTTTAAGTTCTGCAATTTCTGCCCTTGTAAACAATGTTAAGTCTAACCCATTCAGATGTTTGAGGATATGTCACTGCTAGCCACATTTTCCTTAAATGCTTTTTATTTTTAAAAAATTTTAAATGTTTTTTATACAATTTTAAAGGTTACTTTCCATTTACAGTTATTATAAAATATTGGCTATATTCCCATGTAGTATAAATACATCCTTGAGCCTACCTTATACCCAATAGTCACGCTTTTTAAATTCTTATGTCAGTAGTCCACCAAAGAAGTGGAAAAACTGTGTAGGCAGTGATGGCTTTTGTCATTCAGTGCCATTTTTGTCATTCAATTATAACACCATATAGTAAGTTATATGTCAAGTCTAAACTTAATGAATTACAGAAGGACACTTACAAGATTTAAGAACAGTGTAGGAACCGCTCTATGGCTTAATTTAACCCTCTAGGTTGATTTTATTTGATTCCAAAAGTACTCTCAAGGGGCACTATTCTGAGTACCATCAGCAACTCCAAAGAAACGCAAGCCATGATTTCTATCCTCAAGGAGTTTATAGTCTATTTGATGAGATGAGACATGTCTAACTTACCACCATTTTTGAAAATTCAGATTTCAGTACAAATTCTTGATCAGGACTCTAGAAAAAGTGTCAGATAAGATTTATGTCTTCTTTTCACCCTTACTACAAACAACACACACACACACACACACACTTCTTGGATGCTTTCTGCAAAACAAAAACAACATGAAAGCAAACATCAAACAAACACTTTTGCAACAGTTTCATTTAGACAGTGAATAGCATGTGTAGTAGAGAAAGTCGAAGCTATTGTAATTTTTGTGTGTTTTGAGAGGAAAAACTTTGGACTATCGGGAATATCAATGAACCATGATGATAGCTGGCAAATATCAACGTTTTCTGCAGACTGATATAGAGGCTATTATGCAGTGGGTAAGATGTTTAAGAGAGAAAGTCAGTTCAAATGTTGACCTGTGCATCTTCCATGACCTTTGAGACCCAGGGAGAGAAATATCTTGGACGAAGTACATAGAAAAACAACACCTAACTTCAATATTGTAACTTTTAAGAAAAAACTTCTTTCTGTAGAAAAAAGAGAAATCTATGACAAAATTGCTAAGGTAGGCTACAAGTTTGAATATATATATATATTTTTGGCCTTGCTATGCAGCATGTGGGATCTTAGTTCCCCGACTAGGGATCAAACCTGTGCCCCCTGCAGTGGAAGCGTGGAGTCTTAACCACTGGACTGCCAGGGAAGTCCCCAGAATATATTTTTGGGTCCAAACTCTGGAACATATTTAGGATGAGTAAGTGGTACTGCTTGACTTAAGGCACTACTAAAAGCTATGTTTTGTTCTTAGAGGTTGTTTGTTATCACATTAGGAGAAAAAACTCTTGAACTCTGGCTGGAGAGTATTGCAGAATTGAGAAGTGGCAATGCTTGTTGGGAATGCTTGGGGAGCTTGAGTCATGCAGTTTTATGTTTTAAACATTGATAAGCCTTTTATCACCATGTGTGAGAACTTCTGGCAATTGGACCCTAAAGTTGGAATCATGGAGAAAGATGAGCAATTTCATGGCACATTGCTAACTATAGTACAAAAGGAGGACGAAAATGACTGCAGATAACTATAGTCTGTAAATGATACTCCAGAAATTGGTGACTGTAACTGATTCTCAAACTGTGTTGCAGAGAACCTTAGGGCTCTGAGAAGGCATCTTGGGTGCTTCCTGGTTGTGATGGTTGGGGGTAGAAAGGGTTTCAGTCCCGCTGATTTTACTCTAATTAGGAGGCTATACCTTTATATGTTTTATATATGGAGATTCTGTGAAAGCTTTCATTTCAAAAGAAGTTTTGACCTTTCCTGGAATAAATCTGAGAATTGTTCTTTCAGAATTAGAGCATCAGAATAAGCGCTTGAGTTAATTCCTAATTAATAGAATTATTATGAACCGTGAAGCCCTTTTGTATCACCCAGTAGTGGCTGACACAAAAGAAGACAAGAAATCATTAGAATGTAGATAAGTAACTGTATTTTGAATTGAAAAGTTAAAGGAAATTGCTCCATTATTCTGTGAATTTAAGATAATTCTTGAATACCGGGTACAGAATTTTTGAGTCTCAGGATTGAACTTTACCAGCGTGTGAGGTAGACAAGGATAAGATCACCCTTATTTCCTGCTGGCTTTTACCAGTTTAAATGTGTATGTCAAAATGTTTCTGGGTCACCAGTTGGTCACTTTCTAGTTGCTCATATAAAACGCTGTATGAACAGCCTGAAGATTCTTGGCCTGCTCAAAACACCTGATTGTGTTTGGGAATATACTGATGACAAAAAGAGGGAGACTAAATCCAGAGAAGACATCATATGCCTGACATAATCTCACCTGAAGTCTGTTTAAATGGGATAGGCGCAAAACATAGTGTTACCCAATCTCAGGCCATAGCGTAGGGCCACACTCTGTAAAGTGCCAGTCCATGATGAAGTAGAAAGCTTGCATGGGAATGCAAATCAACTCACTAGATCCTTCACTGAGAAAGTCTTAATGTGGAAAAAAAACGTCAGAGGAACTAGATAGTGTGCTTAGCAATGGCAACAGACTGAATGCTTATGTTCCCCCAAAATTCATATGTTGAAATCCTAACTCCCAAGGTGATGGTATTAGGAGGTAGGGCCTTTGGGGTGATGTCATGAGGGAAGAGCCCTCATGAGTAGAATTGGCGCTCTTATAAAAGAGACCCAAGAAAACTCCTTTGCCTCTTTAGTCATGTGAGGTTACAGCAAGAAGACAACTGTCTAGAAATGGGCTCTCACCAGACACTGAATCTCCCACATCTTGATCTTCGACTTCCAACCTCTAGAATTGTGAGAAATAAATTTCTATTGTTTATAAGCTACCCAGTCTATGGTAGTTTGCTATAGCAGCTGTCAGGGAGGAAGAAATTTTCTTGTACCCTTCTAGGTTCTTCTGGCTGGCCTAAAAATTAAATTGGCATGAAACAGCTTCACAGGAGAAAAATCAAACAAATGTTTAATAATACATATACATGGGAGAGACCCAGGAAAGCTGAGTAACTCACCAAAATGGCTGAAACCTTCGCCTTAACATACCATCTTCAGTTATAGACAAAAGATGTTGAGGGTAGTAGTTTGGGATCTCAAAGGGGAGGAAGTCAACTGACCTAGAGAAGGAAAAGCAAATGTTTGGGAAACAGATGTTTGCTAGGCTATGCAGAGACAATGGGACACAGAGGAGCTTTAACTGATTTTGCTAGGCTTCTTCCTGTCCACACAGGACAGCTCCTGTCCTGGAACAGGCCCTCTGTCTGCACTCTTCAGGCAATTAGGAGGAAGATCCACCTTGCTTCCTGAGTCTTTGGGGCCTTGATTGTTTTCAGCACAAAATAATTTGCATGCCAAAGAGACATTTTGGGGTGGGAGAATTTTGCTCCCCTTCGTCCCCAAGTGGATTAAGACAGTGACATCTATGATTTACATTCTGACACAAGCTCCTTGTTGCATTACATACTGGTGACAGAACAGTTCACATTCAGGAAGCTGGTCTACAGACTGCATTTTGAATAGTACTTATGTAAAAAATCCTTTAGAAACTATCTCTGACACGAGTTATCCACGGATCTGGATATTAAGACTTCAACAATGACCTTATCAGCAATATTGAAGAGGGAAGAGTTTCTTCTCCATAAATGGTATGAGGGTAGAGGCTCTAGGAAGAAAATCAGGTTACAATGGTAGAGGTGATATATAACTGGATGAACATGCCTGGTATGCGTCAGAGCCCACTTAGTTGTCAAGCACCTGCTGGCATAGGAGAGAGTGTGACAAAATGAAGAGGTTAAAGTGCCGGACATCACACACTGTATTTATGTTAAAGTTTTAGAGATTCAGAATTTAATTAGGGGACTAGGTAAAGGGGGACTGCATGGCATGACAGTTATGTGTGGGAGTATGGTGCTATACTGCTTGGGTTAGAAAACTAGTGACCACATTTCCCAGCTGTGAAAATTCAGATTAATATAACCTCACTAAGCTTCAGTTTTATTATCTATAAAACAGGAGCAATGATAATCATACCTACCTAATAGAGTAAGGATGAAATAAAATATTCATGTAGAGCACTCAGCATATAACACACTAAATACATGTTCGCTATTGTAATTCTTTGTACCAAACTATTTTCTATAGTACTTGACCAAGCACTAAAATAAGCCATAGATATTCTTAAGTATCATTAAATGAATAGGAAGAAAATGTATGCTGTGGGGGAAAGGATCACACCAAACTTCAAAGTTTATGTCATGGAAGGATATACATTTATTAAAGGTGATAAAATTCTGTAGCTAGGTTTGGTAAGCTGAAGATGGCAGAGAAGCAAACCAGTGTGTTTCAGACTCAGTGAATCCTGAAGATTTCCGGAAACAAATATAGGTTCTTCCTTTGAAATTTTCTGCTTGACCATGCAGGAGTCACCTGGTAAGAATCACTTACAGGTCACTCATCTAAATCCACTCCTGGATGCTTTTCTAAAGGTTGCAATTTCAGGAGAATAGTCTATTTATTCATAATAACAATTTCTTCTGTATTGGAAGAGGCTCTTACTTTAGATGCTAGTAAAACAGGACTCACTGAAAGAGACAAAGAGTATATAATGTCATGCAAGTCAAGAGGTTATACCGTGGAAAAAGTATCCTTAAACATAAATCCCATGACATCAGAGCCATGCTTGGTATCTCTCGGAGGACTCTTATTCAGTGGCCTAGCATGATATGAATAATTGCTGAACCACTAAAAAGGAAAATACCAACAATATTAACTAACTTTTGCTTGTTTCCGTTGGGAGGAGTCTAATTGGAACCAGCCTTAGGCAGATACAACAGGTGCACTGAGGCCCTGACTGCCACTCCTACACCCACAAAGAGAAAAATGGTGCCCCTTCCCACCATTCAGGTAGTCCCAAGACTAGGTCTGGTGAAGAAGGACTAGTGCTCAGAGAGATCAGCTCTTGGAGAAAGTACTTGAAAACCAGGGTGTCAGCAACATCAGAATGACCCAGAAGCCTCACCTGGATCCAAGCCCTAGCCATGTCCTAATGCTGGGAGAGGGGCAGACTGCTATAGACTGGAGAGGGTGTCATCACGTATCACCATGTCTATCTCACTACCTTTTTATTTTGACTTATCATGTGACCATCGTTCCTTCAATTGTGTATTTTACACTGCTCACTCTAATAACTTTTCACTGTGGTCTTAACTAGTGCTGTTAAAAAGGCATCACTTTGAGAGACTGTGCTCTCGGGAAGACTCGCTCTCTCGTTTTATTCCAGACTCTGCCTACGTGTCACATCTTCGAGGACTTCCCCGGCCACCCTCTTTAAATATGATGCCCCCCACCTTCTTACTCGCTCTAAATCCTCTTCCAACTTTCTGTTTCTTCTTAAAATTTTGTCAGTACCCTGTGGTATTTCTGGTCTGTCTATACAGCTCAAGTCAGCTCCTAGAAAGTACCAGTTCTCCAAAACAAAGATTTATGGCTTCAAGATCCAGCGCTTTTAAATCTTTTGTGAACTATGTTTCTTCTTCAAATGTGTTTCTTCTATGAACTATGCCTCTTCCTCAGATATATCTCTATAATTATTCCTCTTACTACCTCCTGTAGCAGATGCCTTGCTATAAATGGGGTCAGAGGAGGCTTGGAAGGGAGACTGCGTGAGTTTTTATGTCAAGCTCCATAGCTGCTCCTAGTGTTTAAGGGTTTAAGGTTTCTACCACCATTTATAAAGAGCTGCTATATCCAGTTACATAATATTTAGAGGCACGTGTCTTCTAAATCCGGTTCTAGAGCTATTGACAGAAAAGGGTGTACAAGTGTTGGGCTGGGAGCTGGTTGCTTTCTTCAACTAAAATTGTCCAAATGGCACTTCCTGATGAGTCACGGAGAGTCTATGGACTCCCATGTCATTACCAAGGTTACTGAAGCTCTCTGCTCTCGGAGCACATTTTCAACAGGGCTGGTTCTATAAAGAAACAGACAAGGCAGCTATTTTGTTTAATGTGAGGGCCCTCAAAAGGCTAGCCTGAATACAAATTTTATTCATATTTACTTGATTGAAAATTCCTACCATAGTCACCTTCTAGAGATACACATCTCCTAAATAAATAAAGATTTTTTTTTTCTCTAAACACTAGAGTTACAAATTACCTACCTGACACATTACAGGGGTTAGTCACCCGATCAATATTTCATTACGTTTCTTTAATCAGGAGCGCTCAGGTATCGGACATGCGAATGAAGAGTGGCAGTTGATTATGAGAATTAAATAAAATATTGTATGTAGAACACTCAGCACTTAGAAGGTGCTGATAAAATAGCAGCTTTCATTACAGAGAAAAAAACAGATTGAATAAATGATTATTATAAACCTAATAATAACCTCTTTATGATGTTGTTCCTCAAATTCTATGTAATTGTTATGAGAACCAGAAACATTGCTGCCACGTGTGCTCTTGCAGACCCAAGATCTTTTAAAAAGAAGCCCAGGTGGTTTTCTCTTTATCATTTCTAATTCTGAACTATTCACACCAAAATGTAAATGATTAATATCAAATCAGTCTTCAATACGGAGAAGAGAACACCAAAATGCCAGGTAACTTATAGGAGACAGGTGTGCAGCAATAAAAGCAATGCTGATTTCTTCTTGCGTCAGTCTGACAGACTTTATTTCCCTTTCCTTTTGACTTAGCCTCATGTTCTTCAGTCACTGAGGGCCCTGTCCACTGACTCAGTAAACTCTAGATTTCCTGAATGCTAACATTTCCTCAGATGCTTGCCAAATGAAGACTCCAATTTACTTCTAATGTCAGGAGACACTTCAATTTCCTCATCACTATTACCATTTCTCTCCGTGCTACTTATTTTCTCAAGTGAAGACACAGTAGAATAAGGAAAGCAAATGCTTGAACAATCTCTCCTATGATTTGTGAGATATCAATAGGGGATTTGATTTTCCTTTTGGCTTTTGCAGAATTGGGGCAACAACATTTATGCATGGGTTCTAACCTTTCTGTAACTATGACGTTGATGCCCAATGGGCTCCCCATATGTAGACTTTGTGACCAAAAGTATTAACAAACATATGCCATTCGTAACACTCTGATTAGAGAAGGAAAAACAGTCTCATTTCCTATGACAGACAAGATCCAATTTCCTCTGGAAAATCACCAAAGCAGACCTCCTTCATCAAACCTACTGGTTCGGGACTTCCCTGGTGGCACAGTAGTTAAGAATCCGCCTGCCAGAACACTCTATGACATACATCACAGCAAGATTCTTTTTGACCCAGCTCCCAGAGAAATGGAAATAAGAACACAAATAAACAAATGGGACCTAATGAAACTTAAAAGCTTTTGCACAGCAAAGGAAACCATAAACAAGACCAAAAGACAACCATCAGAATGGGAGAAAATATTTGCAAATGAAGCAACTGACAAAGGATTAATCTCCAAGATTTACAAGCAGCTCATGCAGCTCAATAACAAAAAAACGAACAACCCAATCCAAAAATGTGCCGAAGACCTAAATAGACATTTCTCCAAAGAAGATATACAGATGGCCTACAGACACATGAAAGAATGCTCAGCATCATTAATCATTAGAGAAATGCAAATCAAAACTACAATGAGATATCATCTCACACCGGTCAGAATGGCCATCATCAAAAAATCTAGAAACAATAAATGCTGGAGAGGGTGTGGAGGAAAGGGAACACTCTTGCACTGTTGGTGGGAATGTAAATTGATACAGCCACTATGGAGAACAGTATGGAGGTTCCTTAAAAAACTACAAATAGAACTACCATACGACCCAGCAATCCCACTACTGGGCATATACCCTGAGAAAACCATAGGTCAAAAAGAGTCATGTACCAAAATGTTCATTGCAGCTCTATTTACAATAGCCAGGACATGGAAGCAACCTAAATGTCCATCGACAGATGAATGGATAAAGAAGATGTGGCACATATATACAATGGAATATTACTCAGCCATAAAAAGAAATGAAATGGAGGTATTTGTAATGAGGTGGATGGAGTTAGAGTCTGTCATACAGAGTGAAGTAAGTCAGAAAGAGAAAAACAAATACAGTATGCTAACACTATATATACGGAATCTAAGGGAAAAAAAAAAAAAAAAAAAAGGCCATGAAGAACCTAGTGGCAAGATGGGAATAAAGACACAGACCTACTAGAGAATGGACTTGAGGATATGGGGAGGGGGTGGGGTGAGATGTGACAGGGTAAGAGAGTGTCATGGACATATATACACTACCAAATGTAAAATAGATAACTAGTGGGAAGCAGCCGCATAGCACAGAGAGATCAGCTCGGTGCTTTGTGACCACCTAGAGGGGTGGGACGGGGAGGGTGGGAGGGAGGGAGATGCAAGAGGGAAGAGAAATGGGAACATATTGTATATGTATAACTGATTCACTTTGTTATAAAGCAGAAGCTAACACACCATTGTAAGGCAATTATACTTCAATAAAGATGTTAAAAAAAAAAAAAGAATCCGCCTGCCAGTGCAGGGGACACGGGTTCGATCCCTGGTCCAGGAAGATCCCACATGCCGCAGAGCAACTAAGCCCGTGTGCCACAACTACTGAGCCTGTGCTCTAGAGCCTGCGAGCCACAACTACTGAGCCCACGAGCCACAACCACTGAAGCTCATGCACCTAGAGCCCGTGCTCCATGACAAGAGAAGCCACCACAATGAGAAACCCACGCACCATAACAAAGAGTAGCCCCTGCTCGCCGCAACTAGAGAAAGCCCGCGTGCAGCAACGAAGACCCAATGCAACCAAAAATAAATAAATAAAAATAAAATAAAATAAAATTTTTTTTTAAAAATTGGAAAACCCCATTAAAACAAAACAAAACAAAACAAAACAAAAAACCAAAAAAACCTACTGGTGCCACACGCTCTTTAGAGTTCCAGCCAGGAGTTAGGAGGCTAGGTTCTTTTCATCTCAAGCTCTTGCCCCTGGGCAATCACTCAACCTCTGAGACTTGGTTTCCTCAGCTGTAAAATGAATATGATATTTACATTAGCTACTTTACCAATTGTTATGGAAATCAACTAAGATAATATATGACCTTTTATGGAACAAGGTGTGTCAGATAATCTACTGAGCACTGAGAGTACAACAATGAATAAAGTATAGTCCTCTCCCTCAGCCAGGAGTCAGACAAATAAATAATGGCTGCTCATCATAATAAGTACTATATGAAGATACAACAGAAACCCATTTACCCATTAGGTTCGAACTGATAGAGGATTGGTTATCAAAAAAGTGAATTTAAGTAGAATATCATATGAGTGATACGCATATAACTTTAATGTACCCATATAAATATACATATATTGGTAAATCTTTTAATATTCCACATAATTCCTTTGAATAGGGGTCTACTGAGTGAAATTGTGACTTCACTTTCTTCCATAAACCATACCTATATGACAGTCTGTATAATACCCAGTAATTACAGTTTTCTTAAAGCAGAATGAGAGCTTAAAGTCACTTGGGGACTTCCTAATGGTGCAGTGGTTAAGAATCCGCCTGCCAATGCAGGGGACACGGGTTCAAGCCCTAGTTCGGGAAGATCCCACATGCCATGGAGCAACTAAGCCCGTGCGCCATAACTACTGAGCCTGTGCTCTAGAGCCTGCAAGCCACAACTACTGAAGCCTGTGCACCTAGAGCCCATGCTCCACAACAAGAGAAGCCACTGCAATGAGAAGCCTGTGCACCGCAAGGAAGAGTAGCCCCTGCTCGCCACAACTAGAGAAAGCCCATGCACAGTAACAAAGACCCAACCTAGTCAAAAATAAATGAATAAATTAAATCAATTTAAAAAAAAAGTCACTTGGAAAACAAACTTATAAGACATTTATAGAATCTGCTATTTTTTTACGATTTTTTCCCCTGTATCTTTTATTATTGTCTAACCCATATCTCACTCAATAGAAATTTTGCTTAGAGGCGTGCCCACAAGGTAACTTGGTTTTCATTTCATTCATATTGTGTTGGCTTACATATTAAATAAATAATGAAAGTATTAAATACAAATGACATAGAAGGTGGAACAAATCAACTGCTCCTTGGTAAGCATAGCGCTCACTGGCAGGGGGAGACGGGCACAGCGCACTGGAGAGATATTACCTGTCAGGAGCTTTGAGCAGGCATGGACAGCGGTCCATG